>NW_027397074.1:25807697-25936148 GCF_003265705.2 Callorhinus ursinus
GGGTGATAGACACTGGGGAGGGTATATGCTATGGTGAGCACTGTGAATTGTGTAAGACTGATGAATCACAGACCTATACCTCTGAAACAAATAATACATTATATGTTAAAAAAAGAGAGAGAGAGAGAGGGAGAAGAGAGTAGGAAGGGAAAAATGAAGGGGGGGGAGTCAGAGAGGGAGACGAACCATGAGAGACTATGGACTCTGAGAAACAAACTGAGGGTTCTAGAGGGGAGGGGTGGGGGAATGGGTTAGCCTGGTGATGGGTATTAAAGAGGGCACGCACTGCGTGGAGCACTGGGTGTTATATGCAAACAGTGAATCACGGAACACTACAGCAAAAACTAATGATGTAATGTATGGTGATTAACATAATAAAATAAAATTTAAAAAAAAGTAAAGGGACCATGCATATGGTCACCCTGGAGAACAGGCTATTGGGAATGAGTACCTGAAAAAGGGACAGAGAGTAGGATGGATTTGTGCAGCACAGCATCCCTAACAACAGGCCAAGAGTTCTGCTTTTTAAGTCGTGGGAGCTACTACAGGTCCTGAGCAGGGAAGTGACCTCACTTGGGGTAGTAGGTTGCTAGCAGTAGGCTGCTACAAAAATGGAGAGGAGGAAATAGATGAGAAGGAGATTTCCAGAAATGATGAGATTTTGAAACCAAATGTACCAGACAAGGAGAGGGAGACGTTGAACCTGAAGTTAGTATTTCAAGCCTATGTCAACAAAAACAAGGAGGTCAGGAGAAGAGGCAGGTCAGGGAGGACGTATCACGAATTCCCTTTCAGATACAGACGTGTTCAGTTGGATGGGCTCTGTTACATTCACCATGAGACTTGGTTCCAAAGTGCCACTGAGAGGGGAAATACAACAACAGGTTAGAACTGAGTTCTTACTTCACTAATGTTCTCTCCATCTCTCAAAAGACAAGCCATACAATATCTTGATGTAGCTGTTATAGGCTCTTTATTTTGTTTTATTTTTTATTTAATGAATACTTAAAATTGGGCAACAATGAATGTTTCCATTGTGCTTAGCATGGATCACACTCTAAGTACTTTGCAAATATTACAGATTTAATCTTCATAAGAATCTCATGAGGTCAATATGATTAATATTTTTTAAAGATTTTATTTATTTGAGAGAGAGTGAGCACAAACGGGGGGAGGGTCAGAGGAAGAGGGACAAGCAGACCCCCCCACCCCCGCTGAGCAGGGAGCCTGATGCGGGACTTGATCCCTGAGCTGTAGGCAGATGCTTAACTGACTGAGCCACCCAGGTGCTCCTATATGATTAATATCATTTCTATTTTCAGACGAAGACCGCAAGGCACAGAGAAGTTGAGAGACCTGCCCAAGATTATACTACTATAAAGTGGTGGAGCCCTAAACTGAACCAAGGAGTATCTGATTGTGGAGACTGCATTCCTCACCATGGCATCAGGAGGTTCCCTATACTAAAGACATCCTAAAGGAACCGGATGGAACTGGGATTGGAAACTATTATCTAAAACTTTCCTGGTGTGCTGTGTTATTTATATGAAAAAAAAAAGATTTTGAGGTATTATTTCCAGTTATAATTATCAAACTGCTTTTACACATGTGAAATAAATAGAATACTTAAATTTTATAATACTTTTGAGGAATAGGTATTCACATATAAAAGATTATAAAAAAACACCGTCACAATTTCATGACACATAATGACACATTTATCTGGTTTAAGCCTCATCATTTCTACTCCAGAAATCTCTCATCTATTCCCTCCTTTCTAGTCTTGTAGCAGCACACAGAACTCCCCCAAAACTACTCTTCCATAGTCATTTGGGAACCTTCATAATGGCAAAATTTCATAATGTCAGATACCAAGTCACCGAGTCAAGATTCGAACATGAACCACTACATTATATCACCTTCCAAATAAAAGATAACCTTTCAGAACCACCTTTATTGTTACAATTTTTAATAATAAGTGTGGTAGCCTGGCAGGGAGTTTTGGTAGAAGTTCAGGGATTACAAATAAAGGTGAGAAGTTGGTGGCTAGACCTTTAAAACAATTTTGGGGGTGAAGACTTTTTTAAATCTGGGAATACCATTTGTCGGCAATCCAAGAGCAGGGAAGGCCCCAAGAAGAAGGGAGAGTCTTTTAGGCTGTGGATCACCAGCGTAGGAAAGAAAGCAGCATTCAGGGCAGCACTCATGGGAATGAAGCCTATGGTTTTGGCAGGAGCATCCACTGCATTCCATCTCTCAGTGATGCAAAAAGAGGGTAAGATTCCCCCAGAGAGGTCAAGGGACTAAGCTGACGTGTTAGAACAGCAGATGCAGAAGCCATGCTTCCTAGTGAACCAGTCTTGATAACCGAGTAGAAGGGAGAATCAAAACAAAGACAGGGGCAAACCAGGAAGGCATCCTCTCTTTGAGGAAGCCTTCATCTGATTTAGACGCCACTCTCCTGAACTTTGACAATACTCGGTGCTCACCTCAATCACAGCACCTGCTTAGATTTTAAGCATTTGCTTACATATTTTTCCCTGCCACAAACAACTGAGCCCCTGGAGACCTGGGAACTATAGTATTTGACTATATCCCCAACACTTAGCCCAGAGCCTTACACAAAGCAGGTGCCCTGAGTAAAATGCCTGTGAATGAATGAATGAACAAACGAATGAACGAACGAACGAATGGAATGAATGAATGAAATGAGGTAGGGTTTTGATTAACAAGAGTTATTATACCAGAAGGAGGCTTATAACTCATTTAGTCCAGTGCTATTGTTTGACAAATGATGTGAGACCCAAAGAGGTTAATGGCCCCATGGGCGGCGGGGGGGGTGGGTTGTTAGTGCTAGAGTCGGAATGGGAACCCAGAACACGCGGGACATCCTTTCTCCTCCTCAGCCTGCTAGGAGCATGAACACAGCTCCTACAATCATTCTAATGTTTGTTGGCTGGTTGTTGGGAATGCAGAATACATTTTCCCATGGAGACAGGTTTTTTCTTCCCTTTTTTTTTTTTAAATGGTGGTTCGGTTCCCAGGCCAGGCCACAAAAGCCTATTTACCCCATAGCTGAGCTCAACTATAAAACCAGCGGTAGCTCTGAGGCCTCACTGAACCCCTAGCTCAGAGCCTGCAGTCTGGGGGGCAGGTGGGCAGCTGGCTCTGCAGGGGGGAGGGCAGAGCTCCCTTGAGCAGACCAGGAGCCTGGGGCGGGGGCTGGGCAGGGGGGCTGGGCAGGGGGCCCGGGCAGCAGCTGCAGGAGGCTAGGCAGCCTCTGAATGCCTTGGTGGTTCTTAAGTGGATTGTTTGTAAGTTGGGAACTGTCTGTACTTAGAAAGGCGGATTTCAAGAGGTAGGGGATCCTATTTCACTTGAAGGCCCACGGTAATGAGGGTTCTTTATTCGTAATGAAGTAGCCACTAATTGGAGGGACGGGCTCAGGAGGCCTGTTGGAATTTTGTACTCCTGGACCAGAACTGAGTAATATTATGCAGTAGCCTGGCAACCCCTTACTTCTGCATAAAATTCATATAAAAATCTACCATGAAGTGCTGTCTGACATTCACTGTGTTTATTATTAATAATGATAATAACAGAGTGGCTTATACACAGCACTAAGCTGAGAAAGTGAATGAATTCTCAGTTTCATCAAAAAAAATTTTTTTTTCCTCAGCCAGATTAGGAACATTTGGAAAATCCTTACTTTCAGAGTGGGCTGAAAGCTTTCATATTTACCCTGAGGAGACATGGCTCCAGTTTTTAAGGGCTCATCCAAGAGATGATCTCTTTCCTTCCTCCACCTCCTCAGAGGTAGAAATATTCCATAAACTAATAAATGTTGTAAAACCAAATGTACAAAAAAATCCCCCAAGTGTACAAAAAAAATCCACTGTTAATGGAAATGAAAAAATTACAGTAGGTGACTCAATTACAATAAGGTAATACAGTTAGCCTTTCTGGACTTATGAAATGTGGTCAACTACACTGGAATGTTCTGGTGCCCCCTGGAGGATTCTAAAACCTAATAGAACAGGTTATTTAGTACCTTTCATTAGATGTCAGAAAACCCTACAGAAGCAATGTGTTTCTTCTTCAAAGCTCAAATCAACTTAACCTGACTCAATCACATGCAGAGGCAAAGAGCAGGAACTCAATCTAACATTTAAAATAATTTACCCACCATAAGTTTATTGCTAGAATGTAAGTTTTTGGATCACTGACAAAATCTATTTTTGGTTTACAAAGTTTATAAATCCAGCAGTGCAAAGTTCACAGTTACATGTGCAATCTCTCAATTTTTCTGAGCTGAGTGTTTAGTGAACAAGGAAGTTTGCTTCTGTGAACCTTGCTTTGTCTTGCACAGACATTCTGGAAAGTTAAACATTTAGCTTCTAAAATTTTACTGCCCTGACATTCCTCAGAGACATGACTCCAGTATGATGATGACTAAATGGCCATCAGAGTTGTTTATTCCATAGTCAGAGAACAGTTAGCAGATGTGAGGAACCACCGTCTGACTCCAGTAAGCTCCAATCATAATAAACTTTAATAATCTAATAGGATTATAGCTTTCCATCTGCCCCCCACCCCCAATTTATATGAGAATGACTGAAATCAATTTCTTGGTGCATAACATGACTGGTACCATTCCAGCCTTAGATCACCACATCTAAAAGACACAGACCAGGTTTCACTAAATTTGTAAAGACTTGTATTTGTACATTATTGTAACTATTGTTGTAATAGATACAATATATATAATATATGTAGAATTAATATAAACTTCTACTGCTGCCACATTTTTTTCAGTGTCATTCCATCATATACTGAATGCTTAATTTCTTAATTTGGATACCATTATTATTATAAAAGAGCATACTAAAGTTTAAACCATGAAGTCAGCAAACATAACTTCAGACTTTGAGAAAAGGTGCAAGAATTTTTCATCTTCCTGGATACCCTTCACCCAGATTCCCAGTTTCAACATTTACTACTTTTGTCTTTTCTTTTTCTAAATATACACATTTATTTTTTTCTGATCTTTTTTTATTTGAAGATTTATTTATTTATTTTGGAGAGAGAGAGAACGCAAGAGTGACGAGCAGGGGGAGGAGTAGAAGGGGAGAATCTTCAAGCAGACTCCATACTGAGCACAGAGCCTGACACAGGGCTCAACGTGGGGCTGAATCTCATGACCCATGAGATCATGACCTGAGCTGAAACTGAGAGCCAGATGTTTAACCCACTGAACCACCCAGGTGCCCCTTTTCTGATCTTTTTAAGAATAAGTTGTGGATATGAGGCTGCTTTATTCTTAAATATTTCAATATGCATTTCCTAAAAACAAGGAATCTTCTTACATAAACAGTATAATTATAGAAAGTTACTATTGAAATATTATCTAATCTATAAAACCTTACTGAGATGTTATCAATTGTCCCAATAACATCTTTTATAGTAAAAGAAATTCTAAAAGCATGCATTGCATTTAGTTGTTGTGATTTTTCAGTCTCCTTTAATCTGGGACAGTTCCTGGATCGGTCTTTGTACAGGCCAGGTATTTTAGAGAGTGTTCACATTTTGAATTATCCTATGTGTCCTCCTGATTAGGTTAATGTGAAATGCCTCTGGCAGCATATGGAAAATGTGATTCTGACTTTTTCTCTGTGCAACGTATTAGGAAGCACATACTATTGATTAGTCCTACTAGTAGCAGTGTTAACTTTAATCTTTTGGTTAAGGTGTTTGCTAGGTTTCTCCCCTTTGTAAATAAAAAGTAGCTAATATGGATATATTTGACACAATGTAAATATCCTATTTCTTCTCAAATTTTCATTTAATTAGTTTTAGCATTCACAGATGATTGTTGCCTGTATCCTTTATTTTTATGGAGGCTTGTGAAAGGTGATTTTCAAATTCCCCTGTCCTTCGACATTAGTGGATTTTCTACTGAAGTTTTCCCTTCTCCCTGTTTATTTATATTAGTGTAGCTCATCGCTCCTTACTTTATTGAGTAGTATTAAATTATCATTGTTTACTTAAATTAGTACTTTATTTTAATGATTACATTATCCCAGATTTCACGGGATCCCTTCAAGCTGGCTCCTGTGTTATTTTGACATGTCTTTATCATTTTTTAAGCACTTTCTTACTTTTTGGCATAACAAGGTGTTCCAATTCTTTCCCTGCCCCAATCTTGAATTCAAGTACTTCTCCATGGGCCCTAATTCCTTTTTGTGGAGAATGGGGCATATAGAAACAAAGATAATGGCAATTTGTTTCAAGACCCTCTTAAGAGGACAGTGCTGGGAAATGCTTATACATACACATAAACAAATATGTGTGCATATGCACTCACACACACAAAACCCATACACAAATATCTAAGTACATCTATATCCATTTACAAGTACATATGTGTGTGCATGCGTGTGTATAGGCATGTGTGTGTGTAGCAGAACCCATGAGTTTGCACCTCTATCTCCAATGCAATCCAGCACTGTAGAGTTCATTCTACTTTTTCCTTTTAGCATAATTTTAACTTCCTTCTCCCAAAGTTGAAAACCTGATTCACATCATCCACAACTTATTTGTTTAATCCTAGAACATAAAAAAAAAAAAGGTTCTACAAAAAGGAAGGTCTACTAATAAGAGTTCAGAATTTGTTTAGAGTTATTTTTGTTTTTAGCCTGACAGCATAGTCACGGTACTGCATTCAAAAGCTTCTTGGGTTCACTGCCTCCCTGCCTTGCTCACTGTCTTCTTAGGGTTATATTACTTATTTGAAACATAATTTGTTTTCATTAGTTTGTATCCAATTTGAGAGTCCCTCACTACCCTGTGGGTCTTACTTACTTTTCTATTTATTCATTCATTTAAAAAAATATGTGAAATATTTTTTTTAAAGATTTTATTTATTTGACAGAGAGAGAGAGACCGGGAGAGAGGGAACACAAGCAGGGGGAGTGG
Organism: Callorhinus ursinus; assembly: GCF_003265705.2. Classification (NCBI taxonomy): domain Eukaryota; kingdom Metazoa; phylum Chordata; class Mammalia; order Carnivora; family Otariidae; genus Callorhinus; species Callorhinus ursinus. The sequence continues at coordinate 25,814,673 of NW_027397074.1, forward strand.
GAGAGGGAGAAGCAGGCTTCCCGCTGAGCAGGGAGCCCGATGCGGGGCTCGATCCCAGGACCCTGGGATCAGGAACTGAGCCGAAGGCAGACGCTTAACAACTGAGCCACCCAGGTGCCCCCAAAATATGTGAAATATTAACATAATTCTACAAGGTAGGTCTGTATAACCTGGTGTAGTGAGAAGTGTTATCCCTCCCCCATTCCCTCTCCTTTTCACCCCACTGCCACCCAGACATATCCTGTAGGTAACCGATCTTACTGGTCTTTGTTTTTTTCATTTTGTGTTGTTTTTTCCTTAAATGAGGGGGTAAATGTATATTTTCTCATTTCTCCCTCTGTTACACAGAAGGTAACATGCTCTTTGCCCTTTGCCTTTTTTCGTTTTCTATATCCTGGAAATCACTTCATACCACAGAGGTCTCCTAATTCTCTTTCACGGCCACATACTACCACTCCACTGCGTACCATGGAGTAATTCAGTCAACTACTTTCCTCTGAATGGGCATTCAAGTTATTTCCAATAATTTGCAGTTTTAAACAATGCAGTGTTGTACTAGATAATCTTAAGTGTAGTATTTGTGTATATTTGGGAGTGTCCCTTCAAGGTAAATTTTAGAAGTGGGGTTGCTAGGTCAAAAGTTAAACACACAGGCAGTTTTGTTGGACATGGCTGAGTCCCCCTCCACTGGAGCTGCATCAGTTGCATCCCCTCCAGCTATCTCTGACAGAGTTTCCTTACAGCCTTGTCTAGAGATCATGTTATACTTTTAAAATTTGCTAGTGGAAGCAGGTGAAAAATGGTACTTTAAAGTGGTTTTAATGCGCAATTCTTTTGTCACAAGTGAGGTTAAATACTTTTTTCATAGGTTAAAGGCCATTTTTATACCTCTCTGTAAGTTACCTGTGCACGTTTTTCCATTGTTCTGTGATTTTTTTTTACCTTATTCTATTAATTTAAAAAAAGTTCTTCATTTATTAGTGATACTATCCCTTTATCTGCAATATATGTTGCAAACATTTTCTGTTTTCAGTTATCATTGGACTTTATGTTGTTTTGCTGTATAGAAGTTTTTATTTTTATTTAATCAGATTTATCAATCATTGCTTTAATTGCATATGGATTTTGAGACGTAATCTGAAATTCTTTGTATACACCCAAGTTAAAGAGAAACTTGCATAGTTTCATTTTTTACATTTAGATCCCTAATTTATTTGAAGTTTATTCTTGTGCACGGTGAAATGTGGAACTAATTTTATCTTTGCCAAATGGCTATTCAGTTGTCCCAGTATCATTTGTTAAGAAGTTCATTTTCGCACCAGTGATTTGAGATACTATCTTTATCATAATGCTAAAGTCCCATATGTACTTGGGTTTATTTTATTCTTATTTTCTATTCTATTCCACTGGTCTGTCTGCCCATTCATGTGCCAGTACCACACTTTTTAAAAAGAAACTTTAGTAAACATGTCTGGTAGGCTAGTTCCGCGCCCCCTCCTTGTAGCATTTCCTTTTTAGTATTTGCTTGGCTATTCTGACATGTTTACTTTTCCCATATGAAATTTACTATCAACTTAGTATTTCCATTGGGTTGTTTTAAATTATAAATTAACTTGTGGATAACTGATATCTTTATTATATGAGTGTTCTTATCCAAAAGCAAAGGGTAGCCTCTGCTTGGTCAAGACTACTTCCATGTCTTTCAGGGATGTTTTACAATTCTCCCTACAAAAATTTTACAATATTTCATGTTACATTTATCCTGAAGTATTTTATCTTCTTTATTGTTACTATAAAAAGAGTTTTCCCTATCTCTGTATATCTTTTATAGCCTCCTGCTACTTTACTCATTATTTGATTTGATTTTGCCATTGGGTCTTTGGAGCTAAGTCATGAGGATATCATCTGCAAATAGACATAGTTTTACTTCTTCTCCCTCCAATTTTATGCCTCTAATTGGTTTCTCTTGTCTACTTGCCTTGGCTAATACCTCTAGTACAATATTGAATGCTAGTGAGATAGTGGGTAATCTTGCTTTGCTTAGTAGTATTTCCTAGTGTTTCCCCATTAAGCTGGCTTTAAGACTAAGGCACATTTTATATTTGATCATATAGCTATATATTTTCAGAAAATATTCATCAGTTGGGATGCCTGGGTGGTTCAGCTGGTTAAGCGTCTGCCTTTGGCTCAGGTCACGATCCTAGGATCCTGGGATCGAGTCCTATATTAAGCTCCTCGTCAGAAGGGAGCCTGCTTCTCCCTCTGCCTGCTACTCTCCCTGCTTACATTCTCTCTTTCTCTCTCTGACAAATAAATGAATAAAATCTTTAAAAAAAAAAAAAAAGAAAATATTCATCAATTCCTTTTCTGTGAGTGACTTTATCAGAGATGAGTGAAGAATATTATAAAAGGTTTTTGGAATCTATGAAGATAATCATATGATTTTCTTCCTCAGATTAATAAGGTATATTAAATTACTGGATTTCCTCATATTGAGCCATCCTTGCATCCCTGGGATAAGTCCCATCTGGTCATGGTGTATTATTTTCTTCATGTAGTATCAGGCTTTATTCTCTAATATTTTACTTAGAAAATTTACAATAATATTCATAAATGATACTGGTCTATAATTTTTTGTACTGATTCCATCAGGTTTAGGTATGGATATATAGTTGCCTAATAAAAACAATTCAGGAAATTTCCTTCACTCATAATACTGTTGAACAACTTATGGAGCCCTGGGGCTTATATGGTCTTTGAAGGTGTGGCAGGATTTCCTTGTAAAAGAGTATGGGTTTGGTACTTTTCTTGTGAGGTAGTTCCTGGATAAATTTCTGTAAGGAATTTTTCTGTGTACGTGTTCCATTCCTAATGAGATGAATTTTAATGAACTATTTCCCTAGGAAATTATCTATTTCATTTAGGTTTTCAAACTTGCAAAGATCTACAATTAGATTTTTACGATACTTCCAAATTCTTCTGATTCAATAGTTATTTCCCCTTTGTCATTTATTTGTGTACTTTTCCTCTTTTTTCCCTGGGTTAGCTAGTGGTGTATCTAATTAATTTATTCATTAGACTTACTATTTTTTTTGTTTTCTCCCTCAATTTATGTTATATTATTTCTTTCTTTTCGCTTTATTCTGGTTTTCTTTTCCTAGAATTTTAAGTTGAGACTTTAATTCGTTTATTGCCAACTTTAATTTTTATTAGGTCTTTAAGACTTTGAATATTTCTTTGATCATTGCTTTATATATATTCCAGATTCTGGTATGTGTTATTTTTCATTATTATTTTTTAAGAAATTCTCTAATTTCAATTTATATAGGATCTTTTTTTAGTGAATCCTTCATGGCACTTAAGAAGGTATTATTTTCTATTACCTGGGTATAAACATGATATATACCCTTAATGATTATGCTGTCTAGATCTTCAATATTTTTAGTTAATTTTGTCTATTTGATTAGTCTTATATTGAGAGTGGTGCATTAAATTCTTCTGTTAGTAGGTGTTTCTGTGCCTCTCTTGCATCTCTTGTACTTTTTGCTTTATGAAAGTTGCTATGGTATAATTTAGTGCATAGATATCCATAAATATCTTCATTGTAAATTGTGGTTTTTAGCACTAAAAAGTATTTCTGTCATATTTAATGCTTTTAAAATCCTATGTCTCTGGTATCAATATTGCTGTATCTGTTTTTTTATTATTTCCATTTGCTTGGTACATCTTTGCTTATCCCTTTATTTTTAACCTTTCTTAATTTTATTTTGGATACAGCCTATAGTTGAATCTTGCTTGAGTCCAGCTGAAAATATCTCCTTTTAAAAGCGGGGTGGGGGGGTAAGCCCATTTACATTTATTGGTAAGACTGACATGTTTGGGTCTCAACTCTGTCATATTTTGGCTCATAATCTGTATGAAAATTGTTACATTTTATGCTTTATTTTTTCTATTAGTTCTTTAGTTTGATTTCTTTTAGCTTAGTGAAACTATTCCATATGATACTGTAATGGTATATCCATGATATTATACATTTGTTAAAACCCACAGAATCAGTAATACAAAGAGTGAACCCTAATGTAAACTACAGACTTTGGTTGATAATGCATCTATGCTGGCTCACCAATTATGGCAAATGTACCACACTGATATGGTATACTGATGGTGGGGGAGGCAATGTGTGTGGTAGAGGGAAGGGGTATGTGGGAACTCTCTGTACTTTTGGCTCAATTTTGCTATGAACCTATAGTATGGGCATTAAAAAAATAATGTACCTATGGGAAGGGTGGAAAAAACAGAGATGATAAAGAAGAAAGATGATACAAACTGTGTTTCAGATTCTTTAAAAAATTATGTCTACCATTTTCCAACCACAATAAAAAAGGAGGAGGAACAAGAGGAGCAAAGAAAATGGAGTCTTCCTATTCAGACTGAGCATGAACCAACGCTATGGAAATTTGTGACCGAAGCCCACAGTCAGCTCACCGGCTGACTGAACGGCATTTCCACTGAAAACCTGGAAAGCTGTGCCAACTTGGAGGATGATGGCAAGTATATTCCAACACAGTCTTTTGCTACACTGGGCTCTGGAAAACATTACTTTATAGTCGACTGAAGTATTTACATATGGTTTTAAGTTGTTCCAAACAATGGATCATCTGTTGTGTTCTCCATCAGGTGTTGGCAAACAGTAAGCCTAAATAATAAAGGCATTTGCACCATTGGTCCAGGCTTCTTCAGCAAACCTGGTCCCTGCCTTATCAGCCCAGAAACGAGAAACTGTACTCTTTCAGGAACTGAAACTCAGAGAGCAACTCATAATGCTGCCTCTCTCATTTCTTTCTTCTCTTGGTTTTTTGCTAATAAAATCAATTAACTTTATACTAGAAAGAAAGCATCATTTTGTTTCATGCTGGGGAGGGGAGCCCCTTAGTTTAATAGATATGTCATTGGACATTTTGTGGAAAATGAAAGAAAATCGACTTTTCTTGCCCCCACTTGACAAAGTTTCATCTTTGTCATTAGTGACAAGGCACTAATGAGTCAACGAAGCCCAGCTTTTCAACAATGCCATACTTCATTTTAGAACTTTTCCTTTTTGGTTGCTTGTGTGAAACCCAAGCTCAGCAAATATACATTTATAATCCCCCCTCTCCCCACTGGAGTATTGTTCACTGTTACATTTATAAAGTTATTCTGAGTTAATACATCAATATTTTCACCTCAAATTTTACATTACCCTGCCATCTCTTTGGAGTTACTAATACATATGTGTGAATAGGCAATTCTAGTGCAACACGATGGTAACAATACATGCAAATTCAACTACTACACAAAGCAACAAATCAAGAGCCTGAAGGTATATTAGCTGAGATAAACTGCCTCTGTCTTTAAGGCGAAGATGCACCTTGAAGAATGCACACTTAGGAAGTAACTAGATTTCTGTAAAAATCATGCTAATTCATTTCAATGTCATGATACCACTATACTTGAAATTTATAAAATGCTTGTGGCCCGATTTCTTTTGCCCTCTTAAACTACCAAATTGCCTATTGTCTATTTAAGGGACTCTGGGGAACACACTGTTCTTTGGGAATTAAGCTAAAAACCAGCCTGTGTGGGGTTCATCAGAAAGGCCTCAGGCTGTGAGCACAAGAGAGAGGCAGAATTCAAAACAATGACCAGGAAGGAACCACAGAATTTAAGAACAGAAGCAAAACTGGATTTATATATGAAACTAAGACACCTTTAGTTTTATGGCCCCTTCTAAGACCTTGTACCGAATTTTGCATTTTTTTTTTTCTAAAGAGAGTTCCAAACAGGTAAGCCTAGGTTTATAAAACCTGGATCTGCCCTGAAGGCAAGGTCCTTAGAAATTACGAAGCTGGACTGTCTGATTTTACAGATGAAGAAACTGAGGCCCTGAAAGGGAAACTTGCTGAGGCTGACATGTGGGTGTCTATTGTGGATTAGAAGTCAGACTTCCCAGGGCGCCGGGGCGGCTCAGGCGGTTAGGCGTCTGCCTTCGGTTTAGGTCATGATCCCGGGGTCCTGGGATGGAGTCCCACAAAGGGCTCCTTGCTCAGCGGGGAGCCTGCTTCTCCCTCTCCCTCTGCCCCTCTCTCTCTCAATCTCTGACAAGTAAATAAATAAAATCTTAAAAAAAAAAAAAAAGTCAGACTTCCCTTGTGTTCCCTATAGGAAAGACTGCCTTGTACTACTTGGTTATCTTGCAATCACTGCCCTTGGCAGGCCCACAGGCTTCTTCCGAGGCAATGTGCCCCATCCACAGCCTCTGCTGAAGGAGTGGCTTTGTAGTTTACCCTCTGACCCTGTCCCTCACCCCCACCTCCAGTCGTCAACACAGCTGATTAGACTGGGGGTTGTCACCTGACCCAAGGGAGTCATTCCATCTGGGTCAATGACCTGTGAGGTCATCTGGTATAAAGAGCTCTGCTCAAACACAAAAGACATTGATGAACTAGCCCAGTCAAATTCTCTCTCTTGGAAATGTGAACTGGGGAACATGGAAAGAAATAATTAGCAGTGGGGAACTAAATAGGACACCAACTCAGAGAATGGCTGTGCATTCAACTAGGAATCCATGAGTTCTGTCTGCTGAGGGAGAGAGGAGATTAGCCAGTTTTCAAACTCTGAGGTACCCTCTAGCTCTAGAGTCTTTGAGGTCTAGTTGCATTGTTCTCCCTGAAAGGCGTGGCATGGTAGCTCCAATAGCTGCCTTATTTCCAAGTTCCTCCTTATTCCTGTCCCCATGACTACCACTCTTCAGACACCGTTCCGTCCTTGTATGAAGTGCTACATCAGCAAGAACTCAATTCCATGTTTTTGAAAGCCTTGATAGCAAAAAGAAGGGAAACAACCTTGAAAGTGAGGTCTGATTTCACCTTTGAGGAGAAATTGCTTCTTTGTTTTCGGGAAAAGAGCTTTATTTTATTTTTTAAAGATTTTATTTATTTTCTGACAGACAGAGGCAGCGAGAGAGGAAACACAAGCAGGGGGAGTGGAAGAGGGAGAAGCAGGCTTCCCGCGGAGTAGGGAGCCCAACGTGGGGATTGATCCCAGGACCCTGGGATCATGACCTGAGCCAAAGGCAGACGCATAACGACTGAGCCACCCAGGCGCCCCGGGAAAAACACTTTAATAGGTCTTTGATTATACAGAAGCAAAGCCAAGAACATATTCTGGAAAGGAGGCAACAGTGAGAGAGAAAGCAGAGCCACAAAGCCCTGCCTTAAAAAGTACACGCTAATCTTCCTAGTGTGTGAATTGCCTCTGTAAGGCTGTCTCCCTTGTAGACAAGGAAGACTTTAATCTTCTCTGTGAACCTCACTTCGGGGCAAGATGGGGCCACTGGCACTTCTGGGTGATGGAGTGAAGCTGTCTCCTGTGACATGGGGACCTGCTGGGTATGGAAGAAAGAGTCATCCTCCAGAAGTGGGCTTTGAAAGTACTCGGCTATTGAAATACTGAAAGATTAGAGGAGTCACACATCCGCACTGTAATTCTCTTCCATTACAGGATGATAAGGGATGACCTTCAGAAAGTGGCCTGGCAGACTGGGGGCTGACAGCTGATTGAGGACACAAGTAACAGTCAAAGAACTGAGGAACACAGCACTCTTGAGGGATTGTTGAGAGTGCCTGAGCAGGGTCTCCTGAGAATGTTCTTTATTTCTAGAAAAAATAGGAAAGGGCTTGGAATATGATTTGATTGTTAAAGTGAAGCATAATAACCACTGTATTCTGGAAGTGAGTGGGCTTCATTAATTTCAAAGAACCTCAGCAGCACAGAAAGTAATTATAATAATTATAATCACCATCTACTGCCACCTACAGAAACAAAGAAAGAACTCTAGGTGTGAATAAATGCACATATATATAGAGGGTTCTAGGTACTTTTGCCATAGACATCTTTGCTGCAAACATTTTTGCTGCAACATTGTTCACTGCACAGCTAACTGGTTATAGGCAACTCGCCACAAAAGATAAAAAAATAACTGGTTGACAGTTTGATTTCATTTCTTCATTGACGCAGTACTCCCATTTTTATATTACATAAATCTTAGCCCTCATGATGGTCTGCACAGTGGAGCAGAGTTGTGAACCCGTACTTCCCATAAACTTCGGAATGCCTATCAGGAGACATGTGACAAGATGCCAAGAACAAACAGCAGTGTAGAAGGCTTTCGCAACGCAATACAAAGCTCAGTTATAAATATGCATCCTAGTATTTGGAAACTGATACCTCTTAATGAGGGAAGAGATTTCAGAAAAAAAAAAGTGAGATGCTGAATGAGGAGGCAAATCAATAAGCAATATATATATATATATATATATATATAATACTATGAATAAAAGACTCTGAAGACAAGTGCTTAGGTACAATCCACAAAATAAATTCAGACATTTGTGCAGAATTGCCATGAATCTACACTATACATTTTTAATGTATTCAAATATTTTGTTTCATGATGAAATCTATTTAATTTTATTATTCATTTTTCATGTTTCATTATGTCTTTTTAATGAATATCCTTTTAAATAATGTATATAAAGATTAATGTTTGTGCCAAAGATGTCTACCACCAAGATGCTTAGAGCAAAAATGCCTAGAACCCTTTATATATACATTTTCATATTGTCCCTCTTTTATTTTTCATGATTTTATCTTTTATGGCAAAACTGCCTTGTGGTGAAAATGTCTGTGGCAAAAATGCTTGTAGCAAGGATAATGTCTATGGTAAAGATGCTTAGAGCGAACATATCAGACACATAAAGATTAAGTAAATGCATAAATTTTGTCATTATTGTTTTAAATAAGCATCAGACAACTGATTCAAACAGAACTAAATAATTAAGAAAGTTGGCTAATTCAATGGTTCTATAAAGTTCTTTCCAATTTCCTGCTTGGCCATTCTTTTTTTTAAGATTTTATTTATTTATTTAAGAGAGAGAGAGAGAGAGAGAGAGAGAGAGAGAGACAGCATGAGGGGGAACACAAGTAGGGGGAGTGGGAGAGGGAGAAGCAGGCTTCCAGCCGAGCAGGGAGCCTGATGCTGGGCTCAATCCCAGGACCCCAGGGATCATGACCTGAGCCGAAGGCGGTCGCTTCACCAGCTGAGCCACCCAGGCGCCCCTGGTTTGGCCATTCTTAGCATGCTGGCTTTAACATTAAGCTGGCACCCTTCGAGAAGGCTGAGGCATTTTCAAGGGTCACATCCAGACATGACAATACTCAGGGAAGTACAGAAGTGATCTTTTCCTGAGTATCCTTCCCAGGAGCAAGGACACTTTTCCCAGAAGGCTCCCAGCTACCTAACTGACTTCCTTTCACCTCTCACAAGCCATAATATGGTTACCTGTATACATTCTAAAACTAGTTAGTGACAGAGAGGATGAAATAATCTAGATTGTTTTAGACCCGTGGCTTCTCCAACTTGTACATAAATCAGAATCACCTGGAGGATCTTACTAAAACACAGGTTGCTGAACCCCACTCCCCAAATTTCTGGTTCAACATTAAGGTGGGGCTCAAGAATTTGCATTTCTAACAAGTTCCTAGGTGATGCTAATGCAGCTGGTTGGGGACCACACCTGAAGAACTACTATCTTAGACTAACCATCTGGGGTAGTTGGAGCATTCACCAAAAATGTCTGCTGTAAGATATAACTTTATCAGGAGAGTACTGTTCTGGAATGACATATTTCTATGAATTTTCTTTTTGAAATTTAAAGTTTCTGTAAGTTGTGCATGCGACAAACAATACTGATTGTGGTATACCACAAGCCAAAATATGGAAGTAGAATACAAGCTAATGGCCTAGGGCAGAAAATGTGGTTTGAATAAATGTCACGCATTGTCACAAATATCCACCCATCCTACCCTATATACTGTGCTACTCCGCTCCCCTTCCTTTGCATATTTCAATTCTCTGTTTCAAGGCCGAGGCAGTTTCAACCACCTACCTGCTGAAGTGGTATTGACCTCAGCCCCTCTCCTGGCAGAGAAGACAATACCAGTGTAAGAAACAGCAAATTGTTTGGAGGAAACTAAGCCAAGCAGCTTGATGTTTTTGCAGCATAAAATATGAGGCTGGAAGTGGTGTAAGGTAAGGCCCTAGACTTGGACAGGAGCAAAACCACAGAGGGCTTTGTGGGATGTTGAGGAGCTTGAACTCAAACCTGTGGCCTTAGCAGCCACTGTGCAGAGACATAATGTGGTTAGATTTTGTTTCATTTAGATCACACTGGCTGTGTGGAAGGCAGTCTTGAAGCAGGGAGGCATACTGGAGATTGGTAGTCCAGACAAGTGTCACAAGGCCAAGGAGAGCCGAGATAGTGGGCTTACAGAAGATACCGATCTGGGAAATATTCAGAAGGTCAAAATCTACAAATCTGGTTATCTGTTAGATGTAGAAGGTACAAGAAAGTAAGGTATCTGGATATCTCTCAGGTTTTTAGTTTCAGTGAGAATAAAGAAGTGAGCTGTTATGGGTGTGGGGATGGGTGGTATTACAGGGGCACAGGGAGACGGAATCAGTCTTAGATGCTCTGTATTTAAAGTGCAGGTCCCTCTGCACATCAAAGTCAGGCATATTTGGGTGGGTTTGAGGAAGAGGACTACACTAGAGATAAATATTTTGGAGTCAACTGTAGTTAAATCAGGAGCATGAACAGATCACCCAGGAAAAGCATGAAAGTTACGAAGACTATTTAGCCAAGGAGGGGGCCCTGGGAAAGCCCAACATTAATATGGTGGGCAAAGGAGGAGATGGCAGTCAAAGACAGCAAAGGTGGGAAGACTAGGGTATATAATATCAGGGTCAAGTTCACAAAGTTTGAAGCAGGAAGCAGTGGTCAACATTGTAAAATACTGTACAGAAGAAGTTCCTTAAGATAAAGCTCAGGGGGGAAAAAAAAACTTGACAGGATTTGGACTTTGGGAAGGCATAAACATTCCAGGGGAGTACCTGGGCATCTGGGCTGAACTATAAGAGATAAGTGGAGACTTCTTTTTTTTTTTTTTTGAGACTTTTGATGAGAAGGGCATGGAAAGAAAGCAGGTAGTACTCAGAAATAGGGGGCAAGGCAAGGTCATGAGCTCAGAGTGAGAGTAAAGGATTAAGTAGAGGGGAGTTATGAAGGTTTGGGATAGTCAGAAGAGGTAACTGTTCTTTAGGTGTTCTCAGAGGGTTGACTCTGTGTGTACCTGAGGTTCTTTCATTTTCCAGAGCTTTTGCAACCACAAATTCAGCAAATGATATATATTTTAAAGGGGTGTGCCAATGGATGTCAAGAGGATATCTTTGAAAAATGCTTAAAGGAACATATAGGTATACATGGCAGACTGTATTTTGCAAAAACGGCCACAGCAGTATTTCCAGTCCCACATGGGAAAGACTTTGTAACTAACTGCCTTAATGAATAGAATGCAGAAAGGATGCTGTGTGACTTCCAAGGCAAAAGGCAATGCAGCTTCCAACTTGGTCTTTATGTGGGGATGCTACCATGCTGTGAGGAAGCCCAAACTGCCCACATGTCTAGTGGTTGATGTTGGTTGCTGGCTAGGTTCTAAGGGCAAGCATTCCCCCTCCGCCAAAAAAAAAAAAAAGAGCCAGTCTGAAGCTGTATTGTCCTTTGCCTTAGAAGTCACAAGGGTCATTTCTGTGCCCTGTCTGAATTCCTGACCCACAGAACCTGTGAGCATGATAAATGGCTGTTTCATTCTACTAAGTTTTGGAGTAATTTACTCAGCCATAGTAACTGAAACAGCATTCAAATATCCATTCAAGTGAACATGAATATTAGGGAGAAACAACATATTCCTGTATCCAAGACACAATCATAAGACATATTGGAGGTTACTATTCTGATCCCTCTTGAATTCAAGATAATATTTTTTACACGCTTCCCAGACTTCAGCTTAAATGTACCCTAAATGTCTATGCAGTGGCCTTATTTAAAATACTTTACTAACTCTGAGGGTTTTGTTTTTTGTTTCTGTTTTTGTTTTGCTATTTTTGTATTCATGGTAATTAGTATTTTATCCCAACTAAGTAGCTTTCCAGTGTGCTAGCCTACTTTCAAAACTAATTTATTGAGTCTCTATACTACACCTTTTCCTATCCTTGGGCATTAACTTAGACATACCCACACAAAGGGCTTATTTTTAAAACAAGCCTTACCGATATGTCAAAATAACAGAGCTGAAATATTTTTCAGATCATTACAGAACAAAATAATTAAAATCCTCTTAGTAACTTCCAAGAAATAGCTAAGCAACATCTGAGAAAGCACATGTATATAAAACTGTATTTTAAAACACTGACCATTGTTCTACTTAATTTCTATTTTCATATTTTTGGAGCTTATATGCAGAAAATTGATATAATCATGTGTTTTTGGTTTTGGGTACATTATCTCTTTTCTAGTTTAGACTGAGTACACTGACAACTGAAGGAAAAAAATATAAGGCATTTTTTTATACTACTGACTAAATACTAAGTGTATCAGCATAATTTCTCCTCCCTCACAATGACCTTGACTTCACCAGAAACTTCCTACCTCCAAAATCACCAATTAAATAACATACTCTTTGATTATAGCTTCTTATCCTGGGGACTCACTTTCTCAGGAATCCCCAGTGTAATAGCCAGAGCTTCATTCTCACTGATGCTTCAGATCCACTTCTTCATTTTCCTCCTCATCCAGCTTCTATTGTACGAGCACCATCTCTTCGGCTCCTATCAGCCTTTCTCGTTTCTACTCATGTCACAACTGCCTAGAAAACTCCCAACAATGGATGGAGCCAATCACCCACCTTCTCATGTCTGTGCCTACCGTAACTTGTATGCTGCTGAAGAAAAGTCACCCATGGACAGAGTGGTATTATCCTATAACTGCATGAGTGCCAATACAAGAATCTCATATGGTGCCTTGTGTGTGAATTAAAATAAGATGTCCCTTCCCCAAGGGGCGCCTGGGTGGCTCAGTCCTTAAGCATCTGCCTTCGGCTCAGGTCATGATCCCAGGGTCCTGGGATCGAGCCCCGCTTCGGGCTCCCTGCTCCACGGGAGGCCTGCTTCTCCCTCTCCCACTCCCCCTGCTCGTGTTCCTGCTCTCGCTGTCTCTCTCTCACTGTCAAATAAATAAATAAAAAATCTTAAAAAAAAAAAAAAAAAGATGTCCCGTCCTCAAGACACTTTACTTCTCTGTCAGGGGGTGATATCTTGGTTCTGTAAGAACTAGATACTTCACTGCCCTCTATCACTAACCTGCTATAACACATATACAAATCTACGCTTATGATGTGAATAGCACTCCTCTTAGGTATGGCAAGCTTGTGCAATATACAACCTACACAGCTGTACACGTTGGCCCTGATGACCACCTTCAACTAGGCACTCAAGCCACTAAATGTTCCTTTAGTCAAATATGTCATGCTTTGTCCTACCTTCCTAAACCCAACTCTGTTTTTCTTTTTCCCCTTTATTCTCAGGGGATGTCTATTTCTGATACTTCAAGGAAAAAACTGTAACCATCATATAAGAATTCCCTAATTTTCCTACCATCAAATCCACAATATTTCCACCATTTGTTCATTGCCTGCACCTCCCCACCCCCGTTCTTTCCTCTTCCGACCAAAGACCACTCTCTTTGTGTGGCCTCCATTCCAATCCTTCTAGTCTTTTGGTGAGGACCCCCTAGCACCACAACAGCCCTTTCTCTTTGTTAGCTTTGTACTCCATTTCCCTCCCGTTTCCCATCTGCAGTCAAACATGCTTTAGTGTCTCCTATCAGGAAAAACCAGGCTCAGGCTTCTGTCCTTTATGTACACTCTACCTCCCATCCAAGCTTCTCAAAAAGGGATGTTCCCACGTCCATATATCCTTTTCCTCATAACTCCCCATCTTTCTTTCCACACATGCACACTTATTCAATAATTCTACAAAGTGGTTTGTCTAATGCTAAATCCAGGAACACCTTTTATTCATATTCATACTTTACATAACAGTGGGGAGATTCAGAGTTGACAGATTCTTCCTTTGAAATACCTTCATTTTTTTTTTTTTTGGTTGCTATGACACCAAATAAGAGATTATTTGGTGTCATAGCCAAATAAAGCTTTTCCTTTATTTTCCTGGTTTCTCCTATACCTAACCCTTAAATGGTGAAATTCCAGTCCGTTTTCTCTTCATATTCCAAACCCTCTCCTAGGGGAACTCATCTTTTCTCATGCATTATCAGTCATAGATACCAACAAATCCTAAATGTAAATATCTCACCTAGTCCTCTTTGTGGAGCTCCAAAATGAAATACACAATCCTACTTGGGAGTATCTCATACTCAACTCCTACACAATGTACTCAAAGAATGAATTACTGTTCTCATGCTCCAATTTGCCTTTCATCTTGTCTTCCATGGCTCAGTAAATGCTACCAGATACATGGGGCCCATCCTCGACTCTTCTTTCCCCATAGGCAAGCCTTCACCAACTTTTGTACATGCTAACCCCAAAGCAGATCTCAAATGCCTCAACCTTCCTTCACGCTGAATATTGCTACTCTTGTCCAAGCCACCATCATTGGTCACCTTAATTCTACATTAATGTTTTCCCTCAAACCATGCTTGTTCTCCACTCCCTTCCTCACCCATTTCTTAGTATACTTCCAAAAATACAACAAAATAACCATTTAAAAACACAAATCTGATCATTTCACTTTTTTTTTTTTTATAGCTTCGCAGTGTACTTGAACTTAAATTCTGAGACCTTTACCCATTCTACAAGTCCTCCATGACCTGGCTCCTACCCTTCACTGACTGTGCTCCCACAACCTAGGTCTCTTTCCTCCCAGCCCTTTCCCACCCCAGGACTTTCACATATTCTGTTACTTCCACACAGATCTCACCCTTGAAACTTGGCTGTCACCATTGCATCCTCAAGCTCTAAGCTAAAATCAGTGACCCTACACAGAGCTCTCCTTTTCCTGTCTAAACAAGCTTCCATCCACATACTCCCACTGCACACTATAATTTTCTTTCATAGATTATGTTACAATTTTGAGTTATGTTTTCCTCAGTATGAAATATTTATTGCATGTCTATCTCTATCTCCCTATTAGTTCCATGAGGGCAGAGATCATGCCTGTTCTCAGCACTGGATGCCTGGTGCTGCACACAGTAGGGGCTCAAAACATTTGTTAAATGAGTGAATGCTAACACTTAATGGCACCTGTGAATTGAAGTACTGCTCTTCTTCCATTATTACAATGGGTTGAATAACGATATTAATGGGAGCTTGTTAAGAATAAGGTAGCTAGTTAGTCCAATTTATATAAAATAGCACCTAGTAATGAGATGGTCAGAGAGCCAGGAAATGCCTGGGGGAATGCTACATGTTGGTATCTACACACTTATATCTATCATTTACATTAATCTACGATTTGTTTTCTTTAAATTGCTGTCTCCCATTAAGCTGTGTGCCCTCAAGGTTGCCTAACAACATGCATGCTCAATGGGAGGAAACTGACACATGCTTGGAGAATGAGTTACACCAAGTTGAGGATGGAAACTTCCAAAGCACCAGAAGCAGAACACAGACAAACCCAGGA
The DNA here is from genome assembly GCF_003265705.2 of Callorhinus ursinus. NCBI lineage: Eukaryota > Metazoa > Chordata > Mammalia > Carnivora > Otariidae > Callorhinus > Callorhinus ursinus. The sequence goes on from NW_027397074.1 coordinate 25,830,304, forward strand.
TTGTTTTGGAACAATGAAGAAAATGCAGAAAACAGGCCAAATGCCATGGGATACAAAGGTGCCCACTGGTGAGGAGAGCTGCTGGATTAAAGCATCCACTACAACTGTAGCTCACCACTTACAGCTGTGGTTTAATCATGTAAAGACAGGCAGGAAAAATGCTGGAAACAGCTGCATTGCTGGTTCTGAGGGTGCATGTGTGTTCCCACACTTCAGGGTTGTGAGTCCTCATTCTCTACCCCCCAGCCCCCCCTACACACACTTCTCCAACACCTGGTAGTGCCTCTAGGTTTCCCATACAAAGGTAGTCACCATAATGCTGTTTTTCCTTGTTCTCTTCCCCCCAATTAAGCAGAACCTTAGAATCCAGAAGTAACTTTAAGCTTCTTTCGTGCTATTTCCCAGGCAGAAAGCCTGACTGGTAAATGCAGTCTCATAACCAGCTCTCAACCAAGTCACGCTCTGGCTGAAAGGGGCATTCCATCTGGAGTCAACCAGGAAAATGTCTGTGCCAGTTCTATCTGGCTCTCCAATGGGACCATGTGTAAATCACATTCTGGGAGCCTCTACTTTCCTCCTTATGATGTCTCTCTCATGGCACAGGAGCTATGACTTATAAAATGAAAGATGAAAAAAATGGAACACTCTAAGTGTGAGTAGTTATTATTAGAGATCATTCCCTCCTCTGGCTTATGGATTTTAATTTGAATACAAATACATTTAGTTTAGAATAAAGTGGCAAGTTCACTCAATTTAGATGGGATTTCATGTCCTCTCATGAAGTTCTGAAGGGACAGGAATCTAAGGAAATGCCATATATGGACAATAGTATTCATCTGAATACCAAGGAACCAAGCATAGTCTCTCTTACAGGTGTATGTCTTATCCCCCCAACTAAACTGTAAAATTGAGGAGGGAACTACTTTATATATCTGTTTTATTTTCCATAGTATCCAACACAACAGGTCCTTTCAATAACTGGTCACTGAAGCCACTGAAGGAAGATCAAAGAATGGAAAGGAAGCCTAGAGTTTCTGTTAACAGTCAATTTATCTTTGAAATGAGTGCTCTTTTTGCAAATGTAACTTTTTGCTCCTAAATCAAAGCAAAATGGTAAAAAAAAAAAAAAACCCAAAACCCACAAATATTGCCATAGAGAAGGCAAACATCTTGGAGTTCACATCTCCTTTTAAAAATCTGATTCTTTCCTTGATCAACATTCCCATTAATTTTCCAATTTCTGTTCATCAGAGAAGGGTCAGTCTGCCTCTCTGGGAACCTCTTTCTAGGAGACTCAGGGGAATCAGAATCCTGACCAGTGTTTCAAGGAAAAACTCTGCTTTTATAGAAGGCACAGCGTAAGATGTGAAAAGGACAAGGGAGATCTTGCTTACTCAATTTGCGGTAAGATGATGAGGAACAGCAAGGTTGTAAAGTGCTTTCGAAAACAAGAATTATTCTCTAAGTGACAAGGTCTTCTCAATTAATGCACAAACAGGCATATAAAAATGCTTGACAGAATAAATACAAAAGGAACAAGACTTCTGACTGAAGCAGAGGGTAAAAATTAATAAAAGGTATCAAAGGGAGTCACAAAGCACAGTCTCATTTAAGTTCCTCAAAAGGTAAATTGGGTCTCTACCTAGAGGAAGCATGCACATTTCATTACTAAGATAGAAACAACACAGTCAGGTAAGGTTGACAGCGCCCTTATCTCTTTGGTTAAAAGCAAAAGGCTTCCCAGACCTCTTCACCAGATGCAACTGTCATGTGAACAGAAACACACTTACAACTGAAGAGGACACAAGATCATCCATTGGTTCCTGCATCTAAAACATCCAAATGAGTCTACCTCTTGCTGCTTTAAAATCTATAGAAAGGGGAGGATGTTTTCAGCTCCCTTAGGACTCTTTCCACATTAATAGTTATTCCTTAGGATCTCTACTGCCAAGCAGTGCTGCAATCTGATCTGATTATAGAACCTTAAACTGGAGTGTGGGCTAGCACACTAGGACAGAGTGGGCAAGGTCACAGGGAACAGGGCTAACAGATAAGCACAGTAGATCCTTGAGCAGAGATACAGCATGACAAGACCATCAAGACCATTAGAGAAGGTACTATTTAGTATAAGTCTATATGCGGTGGGTGGGGGTGGGGGGAGAGGAATGTGAAAGGGGCAAGAAAGACAGGAGGAATCATACCTGTTAGGAGGTCTTTCATTAAAGCCCCAGGTGATGAAAATCCAAGACTGGTGTTGCTGCATGAGATGCAAGAGGAAGGGACCAAGGCAAGGGGCATTCTGAAGGAAGTCTCAGTGGGCTATATATGATGGCTGACTGGATAAAGGGAATGAGGGTAAGGAATGTGTCAGATTTTGAGTCTGGAGTCTAGGAGACAGTAGGGCCATCAACAAAGCCAGGTAAATTGTAAAAACAAAAGGCTTATCTGAGGAGACTAGACATGGAGAGAAGGCAATGTCATGTCAAGTGGATTGCAAACTGTGAAGAGACTTATAGGGTCCCATTATCTTAAGTGAGAAATCAGGCTTAATGGATGAGATCCAGTGATCAATGCCCCGGTGACAACTTACTAGGTCCCTTACAGAATGTGAGGATAGTGAAAGAGGACGGAGGATCTGATGACGATTTTTGAGGGATGCCCTGCTAGTCAGCTTGAGAAAGAAAAGGTACCTATTAGTGAAATGAAAGGAAGGAGAAAGGAAATTTTCCAGAAGAAGCAGAATAGTGAATAGGTGAGAAATCACTTCCTCCCTATTCCCAGGACTTTGGGCATAGCCCACAGCACTGGTGTTATCATGTATGCGTCTGCCTCTTTTCCAGCATGGAGGGACACACTAAAGGTAGAATATAGTCTTCCTCACTACCTGCTTGGGAGTTTGCAAGGGGATTGCCTCTCAAGCCTGTCTCTCCTCCAAACAGGATCAGCTGCATCCAAGTGAAGCAGTGCAACTGATGAGGGAGGGTGGACTTTAGCTCCCCAGGATCTCCTTGGGCTCTTGGGGTGTGGAGAGGAAGAAATCCAGAAGATCTCACCTGACTTGTGGAAGGAAGAGGAGGGTGGCCGAGGGTGCAGGCTGGTGAGCTTGCCAGGGAGGGGCCCTGGGTTGAAGGCCAAACTGGAGTCTAAGGTAGTCTGAGTTGCCATTACGGTGATTTCATCCAGGGAAGGTGGCTAAAGCTCCTAGAACGTTGCCAGAACTGAGAAAGAGACCAGGGCCTATCCTAGCTACAGGCTTCAGGGACATACCATGCAAGCACAGACTGGCCATATTGCAGCAAAGACAAGGAAAGGAGCCAGGGGAGTGAAGATGGCTTCAAGAACGCCATCCTCCCTGCCCACCTCCAGGACATAGTCAGCCCCGTGGCCTCCTGGGGGGAAGTAGGATGGAATTCTGAAAGAGTGTCGCAAAGAGACTACTTAAACTGTGCTAGTAGGAAGACACATTTTTAATAGATTGAGCATTTAAACTTAACCAAGGGAGAATATTTAACCTCCTTCAACCGACAAGTCTAGAAGCCCCCACCGTGCATGCTCATCAAGAAAACAATTCTGGTCTAGAAAATAAGGATATATGTATGTAGAGGTGATCTGAGTAAATTTACAACCCCTTCCCCTCTGGTCCACATTCTGTGTGACAATGAGTAAGTTATTTAACCTCTTCAAGCTTCAAAATCCTTGTCTGTCAAGAGGGGATCATGATATCTATCCTCTGAAGAATTTTAACGAGTTTATTTATGTAAAATGCTGGCACAAGAGAAATCTTTAATAATGTATTTACTAATTTTGTTATCATTTCTACTATCAGGTTCAACTTCAAAGTTTCATTTGTCTTATTCAAGAATGGTTGAACATTTGTCAAGAAACGCCAAAGAACTATATTCCTGGCATTCTTCATTTATGATTTCACAGCCTCTCATCCATCCCTGCAAGAACAAAAATGTCGTTCTGCAACAAATGAGAAGTACTGTTTTCATACCATCCGACTCTTTCTCAACATCTTGGTACTCACTACAGAAAGTACCTCAAAGCCAGGACATTATTTAGGAATAATGTTAGCCATAACAAGCCACAGAGTACAACAACGGCAGCGTTGCAGGACGTGGTGGTGAAGCCTTCTCCATAACAAGCCACAGAGTACAACAACGGCAGCGTTGCAGGACGTGGTGGTGAAGTCTTCTCCATCTTAGGCTGATCTAGTCCTAAGCAGATGGACCAGTGATGGGCAGTAGACAAACCACACGAACCAGGAAGGATGCAGGGGCGTGGGGGGAGGCAGGATTTATTTGTAATGCGGCAGTCATTTTTTAACATGCGTATCAGGACACTAACAGTGCCAGATTGCTCCTGGAAAATTCCCTGTGTTGAACATACGTAAATTAATTCTCAGAATTATTTGCTGTGTGCCCACAAAGCAGTATGATCTTGAGTAATCAATTCTAGATATTAACTAATCTGAGGCTCCATTCTAGCTTTTTCAAGTTTTCTGAGTCAGCCTGGAGAACACTAAGGAGGGTTTAGTGGAAACAAGAAAAAAGATTTAATTAGCAAGATTAATACTGATTGTAGATGAGCAAAGTAAGTATATTTGGGTGTCTGTGGTATACAAATCTCCAGGCTCTAGGGTTTAAGAAAACATATATGGTGATTACCAAAAAGCACAATAATGCTTAATATAGTAGGACCCCTGGGGGAATCAAGTGGTTTCATTTAACTGACTTTTCCATATAATTCAAGTGTACTCTATTTTTTAAAAACTTTAAAAATGAGAAATCTTTGTCCTTTAAACACTCATACTTCTGAATATCTATCTTGTTAGAGAAAAATCACCTTTTTTGATGGATTAGTGATCATTGTGAGCATCAGCTATCCCATAGTGGTGTTCTGGGAAAATATGTCTTAAGATGTGGCCAAGGGATTCCCCAGCAAGGGAATCACCTTGGAAGCTCGCTGAAAATCAGACCCCTGGGCCCCACCCCAGGCTTCCTGAATCAGGATCCTCAGGTGGAATCCAGGATTCTCCATGTCCAACCTGCTTCTCAGAGGATTTTCATACTCAACATGAGCCAAAGAGGCCCTAACTCAGGGTTGGTTGTATGTGTGTCCTTCACAGGAAACATCACAGAGGACTGCTGTCTATCTGTGCCTATTTGTTGTAGGGCCTCTCTGTTGGTTCCCTTCTTCTCAGGAATCAAAGTCTTTCCATAGTGTACTGGCTTTAAACCTACAAGCCAATATGCACAGGATCCTTGGACAGAGTGCTGGCCTTTGTGATGTTTACTTTCCATCCATGAGCCTTATACCATTCATTCGGACGTGGGGCTCTGAGCTTGAAGTATCCTGCTGTGGGATTTAGGCACCTGACCCCAAGGAACCCATGCTGAACACCAGCCATTTCACCTCAAAAGGGCACTCAGAGAGCAAGGTAGAAGAAAAGTGCTAAATGCTGAATGTAGAAATGTGACTAGATGTTCAGAAGACAGATTGACAAGCTGGCCTAGTGAGAAGAAAGAAAAAAATCCAAATACTCTCTAAGAATACTAGTAAAATGGGCCTTTGGGGTCAGAGAAAATGAGAATGGAGGATGCAGAATGTTCTGGAAGATGTGTCTCCTGCTTTAATGCAAGGCTGGGTCTCCTCCATCACAAAAACATTTTCTCCCATAGCGACTTCACTACACCCAGGAATCCATTTATTGGATTAGGAAGAACTAAGGGCAGAAAGGGTAGGAGCAGCATTGATTCTGGATTCAGAGGACTCGGGTTGAAATCCTGGTGCATATATGTGACTGTGGGCAAGTCTGTCAGACTCTGCCTTTTCAGTTTTAGCTGTGAAACAGGACAAAGAATTCACGTACTTGCTGAACTGCTGTGTAGCTTTAATGAAGTAATGAATATGAAACAGCTTTTTAAATTGAAGAGCATTTTACAAATATTTAATCAGAAATATTCTGCATTGTGTACATATTTAAGTAGCTGCTACATCTATCTATATGGCAGAAGGCTAAGAAAAACCGTTGGCTGGGAAAAAATTCAAATATGTTAATTATCTCATATAAATAAACTGATCATATTGTTCAGTGTAGAACTTAAATATCTGCTGTGCTTTTGTACTATAAAAAAGATATCTTTAAAGTGAGCAGTATTTTGACTTTTGCACAACTTATGTTTAACATTCTATTAAAATATGTTGTTCTTGCTTTCTCAAAGGATAGGTGAAAAAACTGATCAAATCTTCATTTTATTTTCAAAACCCTCTTTCCTAACATCAGTTTCTTAATGTCTACTCTCCTTACATGATTTATTAGCTGAAATGGCAGGACAGTGGGGGAAATGGGGACATCCCAGAAGAGAAGAGAGGCAAGTAGGTCAATACTGAAAACAAGAGGTTTGCCCCAAACCTAAAATACACTAAGGATAGGAAAGAGGGAGGCTAACTTTGGAAACCATTGTCTGCCTCACATCACTACTTTTAGCTGTTGCTTTTTAAAGTAGAAAGATGTGCAAAAATTAAAAAAAAAAAAAAAAAAAAAAAAGGCCGAGCTAGTATTTTCAGCAGAGAATTAAAATTAAAAGCAGACGGAGGCCCGGGTAATAAGGACCAATAAAAGCTTGAGCTGACATAGCTTCAATTTACAAATCATTGGCTTTTCCTGGCAGGGCTTGGGGAAGGAGGGTGAGGAAGCATCGCCTACATTGTCTGGATGAGGAAGATAAAGAAATCTTTAAAATTAAAGATGCTTCCAACTTTTTAAAACACTGATTTATAGTGACCATGATAAAATCTCAGGGAAACCCGAGCACACTGCAGTCTCTGGGAGCCCTAGTAGCTACGAAGCCCTTCTGCCTTCCCAGTCATACCTGATTTTGATGTGTACGTTCGGTTAGGGAGCCCAATTCATAATATGTGCACAGAAAGACATGTGCTTTAGCATCTGCGTGTATTTCAATTTCTTTTTAGACTTGAGCATTAGAAGGCCCTTGTAAGAGTATTAAAAATAAACGAGTAATAAATACTAGGAAGCCAAAGTGGATAGAGATTGATTTATGACAACTGATATTACTTCTCCAGAAATTTTAATGACAAAATCAGTGCTCACAGGCACATAAGGATGCTTGGTTTCATCTGTAAAACCTGGAAGGCTACCAATTAAAAGGAACTGATGAAACTGCTAAATTTAGAGTGAAGGGTTGAGAGAGAGACTGTAGTGCTGGCAAGATGTTGTCTGAGTGTATTAATTGGCATGCGTGAGAATTAGATGTGGACAGTGAACACAGAACACGTCATTCAAGCCAGCAGAAAACCTCCAAGTTAAGAGACTCAATACCAGCCTACATGATGCTACAACCCAACTCCAAGGACCTAACATGGGGTCCAAACCGTGGAGAGTGTTCCCGTTGAAACAGCTGCCCACTTCCGCTTTGATTCTTTTTTGGGAAAGGATTTTCTCTACATTCTCAATGCTGTGTATCAGAGAACTTGTTCCTTCTAGGACAGAGAGATGGGAAAAGTTACCTGTTTACTTTCTCACCTTTTCCCCAAACCCTTCGGGATAAGCACAACTCGGCTCGCTCCAGTTTTCTTAGAACCATGAAGCCTTTCAAAAGAAACATTCTCCTCTTTCTGGATTTTGGTGGATTTCCCTCAGGCATTTGCCTTTGATCCTTCCTCTCTTCAGTGACTTAACCACCTCACATGGCTCTTGAAAATGAGTTCAGCCTCCAAACTCTTCATCTGGCTGTTCATGTGACATCATTTTTGGAACCTGGCTTTTCATCTGTTTTTGTCAACTTAAGAGTTTTCTATCCGTATTCTTTCCTTCTACCAAATATTATCTATTCTCACTCAAATCTCATTAATTCTCATTATTTTTATACATGTAACCGGAAGGATAATACATGCGTAGGGCACAAACTTTAAAAGCCCAAAAAAGGCATATGGTGCAACTCCAACCTCATTCTCATACCCTGTCTCCCATCCCCCAATCTAGTCCCCTGCCGCAGAAGCAATCACTATTGCCAGGTTCTCCTGTATCTTTTTTCCCCTGATTTAAGACAACAAAACAAAACAAAACAAAACTGAAAAGGAACAAGGACCTAAATGTAATAAATTTTACTCTGCCAGCTTCTTTTCAGCTTGCCAGTCTATTTGAGAAATTACTTTATATATTTCCCATGCATTAGTCTATGGGCCTTTCATATGGTCCTTCTTCCCTGTATGTGGGTTATTTTCCGAGTCTTTCTGCCTGGACCTCTCTCATAATATGAACTAATACCCATGAACTAAGTTTGCTTAGAAGAATGCAAAGTCCTACCTCTGAAGGCTGGGGGAGGGAGGGGCAGCTATTTAAAAGAACAAAGCAGAAAAAAAAACCCATCCCTCAATTTGTTTATGTAATTAATCTATCTTGAGAAGTATCCCTTATCCCAATGTCAGCAGTCACCAGAAGAACCACAGTAAGGAATCAGCATCTAAATGACAATGGTTGTCTCAGGATCACAGCTGGGGAGTGAATTTAAATAGATGGATGGACAGATAGACGGGTAGTTGGATAGAAAGAGCCAATCAACTGTGAAGTGTTACCAAGACCTAAAATCATATTTCATTTGATGGGAACAACAGAGGCCTGATTAATGCATGTGGGAATTTCATGTCAAAGTTATACCAATGGCCTTTCAAGGGCTTGCTTCTTCTTAGGACTCCCTGAGTCCATGTGAAATTGGCCAGTGTAAGATTTTAGGACTCCTATATATGAATTTCATTCATCCTGTGTAATGATTAAGTGTGGGATAACTGTTGAATATGAAAAAGAATTTTTTCCCTTGGGATAGTTCTATTATACCTGGAATTGTCCTGAAAATTTTATACTAGAAGAGTAAGCATATACATTTTATTTTATTTTTTAAAGACTTTATTTATTTATTCATAAGAGACAGAGAGAGAGAGAGAGAGGCAGAGAGAGAAGCCGGCTCCCCATTGAGCAGGGAGCCCGATGCGGGACTCGATGTGGGACTCGATCCCAGGACCCTGGGATCATGACCCGAGCCGAAGGCAGACGCTTAACCATCTGAGCCACCCGGGTGCCCCAAGCATATACATTTTAAAGCTGCCTTCTATTCAAGGTTTTCCATTCACCAAAACTTATTAAAGGAGGCAAAGTGAAGCCACTGTGAGACATGTGAGTTGAAACTGGTGGAGAAACTGCATGCTTTAGTGAACAGAGCCACCACGGACCAGGTCATACGCTGGATAACATGTGGGCCTCCATGGCTAATCCCCCTCTGAGATTACTATTATGTCAGTTTTCTGAAGATCAAGTAATCATCAAATGTCTTTTTTTTTTTTAACCTCAGAACTATGAATGGAAATACCAGTTTTCTATGAACTCACTCTTGTGGTAGTTCAAACACGAAGTATAGATGGACTTAGGACTTGGATGCAAGAAGATTCTGAGTTTTCCTGAGAGACAGGAGAATGGTGAAGCCACTAAGAGTCTGTGACTCCATCACACAGCCAATACTACTTGGATAAATTTTGTCCGAAATACTTTGTGTGTTGGGGGGGGGGGAGTTTTTCAAAAAATAACCCAATAATTTATTTATTTATTTTTTTTTTTTAAATAACCCAATAATTTAAAAAGTACTACTCAAAACCTTTCAATATCCCATGATGACAAACTAATACAGAATACAGGTTTTTCCCAAAAGCAATTGTGATTCAGAGTTTTCTTTCTGAAATACTAATTCTCCATAGCCAATTAAAAAATCCAGTCTGATGTAAAAGTGACAATTCAGACAACCATCAAATCATTATTTTTTCTTTCCTGTCACTGAAAAGTCTGGTTGTAAAGAAGAATGTATCTGAAGAAAATTATTTTTAACTCTAATAAAAGTAACTTACAGTACTGTAACGTTATTGGCATTCAGGAAATAGTAGATATAGTTTGAAATTAGTTTGAAATTAAACAAAATCACACTATTTTGTGTACCTAAGCACCATTTTGTAATATAAGAATAATAGCACAGTGGGATGGATCCCTAAAGCATAAACATTCAAAACCAGAGTGCTTAGCTAACCCACGAGGGCACAACTGTCTTCTTTTATACTAAATTCTTGAAGATGGTAAGAATTGCAACCAGTTTGCCAAGAGAGAATAAGAGGACTAGCTGGGAAAGATGATATTTGAGCTGTTAACCAAAAGGAAGAGGGTAATCTGGAGGGGTAGACAGATAGGGCAGACTTGGAGATGGAAATTGGAGAGACAGTAACTAGTAGATCATACTACTTGAATACAGTGATTTTCCATTTAAGCATAATCTAAAATGACACCTTCTTTAGGAGCTACCAGTGGAGACAGAAGCAGATGGAACAGTCTGCGGTTGGGCTGGGCGGGGAGGGAGGGAGGGAGGGTGTCATGGGCACCAACCACTCCTCTGACCCTGCAGCCAAAAGCACAACATGATGAAACATGGAAATAAGGAATCCATCTAAGACATTCTAGCTGCTAACGCACTGAGAAGCCCTTGTTATAAAATGGGCTTATTATATCGCAGCATTTTGATCTGGAACCTGACGGTTCTACTCAGGAAAATCTTATGTTTTGTATATTATCATCCACAAGATTCCAGAAACCAGGTTTGCATATGCCATCCAATACATATAAGTCTTAGGAAGAAAAGCCAGACAATTTGGCAAAAGGAAAACTTTCTTGGCTGGGATCATTTCACACTCAGATAACACACTTTTGTCCAGAGTCTACTCTGAAACTTGAGAGTTAAGTAAGCTTTTCCCTCAAACAACTGGAGAAATGCCATATGCAAAGATGTGATACCTCTCTCAAGAGAGAAGTACTTCTCTTCACTCCCTCATGAAGAAAAATCTATTTTAAACCAAAACATTTGCTTTTATAGTATTATATAGGTTTATTTTTAAAAAACATAGCAATATTTACTATTCTTACAGAAATTAGATAATATAAATTATGAATTAGTATATGTACACAATATCTTCTAGGATGATAAAATCAAATGACTCCTTGCTTGCAGAGCCCAAGTCTCAGTTTTATTCAATGACGGGATTAAATTTCATTCAGTAATAGAAACATTTATAAGATGCATATTATGTTTGTTTATTATGTATTTGGGGTTCAAAGGAGGGTCTTAAAGAGTTATTTCCACACCCATGTTCATAAAGTAGCACACTATTCACACTAGCCAAGTGATGGAAGTAACCTAAATGTGTCTGTTGGTGGATGAATAGATAAATAAAATGCAGTGGTATAAGCACAGAATGAAATATTATTCCTTAAAATTATTATTATTCCTTGAGACATCCTGCCACATGATACAACATGGATGAACCTTGACATTATGCTAAGTGAAACAGGATAGTCACAAAAAGACACATACTGCATGACTCCACATATATGAGGTATCTAAGGTAGTCAAATTCATAAAAACAGAGAGCAGAATGATAGTTACCAGAGGCTGGGGGAGAGGGAAATGGGGAGTGGATGTTTAATGGGTATAGAGTTTCAGTTTTGCAAAATGAAAAAGTTCTGGAGATCTGTTGTACAACAATGTGAATATATTTAACACTACTGAACTGGACACTTAAAAATGGCTAAGATGGCAAATTTTATGTTATATGTTTTATCATAATTAAACATTTTTAAATTCTTAAAACTTCTTAACTTCAGCATGCACTAGAGGTACCTATAAATCAGAGGCCAGCAAACTCTTCTGTAAAGGGGCAGAAAGTAAATATTTTGGCTTTGCAGACCACAGTCTCTGCTGTAACTACACAACTCCCCACGGTCTCATGGAAGCAGCCAGAGATAATACATAAGTGAATGCGCGTGGTCATGTTACAATAAAAACTTCACTTACTAAAACAGGTGGCTGGCCCGTGGGCCAGAGGTTTCTGACCCTTGCACAAGTATTATCTAAATAAAAGATAATTAGAATCATTTTGTACAAATTTCAGTCTCCTCCACCCAAGAATTATGAGTGAAATATTCTTCTTTTCCAGAGTCTGAGATTAGAGCAACAGGATCAAGCTGACTCAATGAGACCAGCACTTACCCTGTAGGAGGAGGAAAACACTACACTGACAAAGGACAGGGTCGCTCTGCACCAGTGTCCACACTTCTCTACAGATGAGCTTAATGATTCCAGAGCTTAACAATTTAAAGAATATTAAAGATGTTACAACTGGAAGAAAGCTTGGTGATCATCTAGTACCTCTTTCTCCTTTAGTGAAAGAGAAAATTGCAATAGGCTCACTAGACCTCTCCAAGCTGTAACAGCTGGTATAGGCAGGGCTGGGGACAGAGGGTAGGGCCGTCCCAACTCTGAGGTCATGCTCCTTCCTCTCTATTTCCAATCAGAAGCATTAGAGCCAGCCGGCCCCCAAGTCTGCAAGTTATCTGTTTCATGCCTGCGATTCCAAATGGTCTTGACTTAACCCTGAAACTAATTTTTGCCATTCGCTGAGATCAAGGGGGAAATCAATAAAGACACATAGACCCCCCCAAAGGCCTCATCTCATGAAATTCAAAAATGAAAGCAAGGGTATAATTATGTGTTCCCTTTCCCACTTGTGCCGTATGAAAATGGCATGTTTTTCCTATGGCATTTAAGTAGGATAAAGAAACAACCCCCGGGGGGGAAGGGTTTAGCAGCTTGATTTGATCTTTTTGGAGACCACAAAAAAATAGGCTCCCTAGTTACACAACCAAAACAAACAATAAGCACACACCAAAAACCAGCAAATGAACCTGTGAAACAGATAGGTTCAAAAGTGTGTTAGCTTTACAAAAGGAACTTTCCCCTCATCAAAGAACTCAAGCCAGTGCATAGGGTTTTAGCCCTAGAAGAGACAGAAAAGATAATGGGTCAAACATCCTCCCTTTTATGTATGAATTAAAGCAAAGCCCTGGAGTCAAGGCACTGCTTAAGCAGGCTCATAGGGTTGGTCTATTGTGTGGACCCAAACCTGAAATTCTCCACGCTCACTCAACACGACTCACTGGGGGGTCTCATTCCTGCCCTTGGCACTGAACTGAAGCAGAACACCAGTGCAAGCCAGAGAGCTGGATGGCCTGGGCAAATAGGAAAGGCTTTTAACACAGAATGAGGAGATGGCTGAGCGGTGATATTCCTGCATTACTTGGCGTCTCCAGCTCCCGTGGGACCTGCCCTCAATTGCTAAAAGAGCCTGACCTCTGACAAAGACCAATGATTTCAGCAGTAATTAATGATACTGTCAAATTAATTAACCCAAGTCTTTGTCCACAGGAAAAAAAAGAGCCTCTAACGTCAATATTGCTGTTTACTAGTCCTTGACCAAGCTCTATGGACCCAAACCTTCAGTTGGACACAGGAACACCCTGGCTGATGACCCCAATAAGGCCCCACATATTAAGCCACTGTTATTTATTAACAAACCTTCTCACAGTAACATATCCTTTGATAACAGGACTTTTAGTGAGTTGACAGCTCTCCAAAATCTAACACTATTTTAAATAGACACAAGCCCAAGAATACCAGTGTGTATCATTCACATTTCCTACAATACCCTTTTAGATACCCTTTTGAATTATGGTGATGAAACCCTAGACAAATGCTGTAGGATTTGATTAAGCCATTTAATAAATGGCCCTCATTAAAATGCTGGTTCCCTTGTTCTCGTCTATAAGGACTCCGACTCATAACAAATGCCCACATATACATTTCCATATTATCTCTTTAGAGGATTCAGAACTATTTTCTTACACCTAACGCAGCTTTTATTCCATTTAGAATAATTACCCTCCATCCCATTTCTGACTTTCCAGAAAAACAAGACAGTTAATTGACCACAGGAGGACTCTCTCAAGGGCATCAGGCTGCAAAAGCTCTTCTGTGAGCTCACAACTTAAGCTGATGTAATCTGCTACAAGAAGCTGACCTCTATTTTTAAATCATACCCTTTTACTCTGCCTTCAAAGGGCACATATATCACACATTGTAACTGCTCATAAAATACTTTGTGGCGTAGTCTCCCGTCCATTTCCCTCCTGGGGTGAATCACACTGTCAAGAGGGGGCTTCCAACTGCTCCTACGTCATCCAGTTCTGAGCACTGAAATTCATCCACCATTTCCTATTATTTGGTCTTTAGGAGAAGAGCTACATATGGCCACACTCTCCAGGTGTCTTGTTTATCATGGTAATTTTGACAAGGAACAGATGACTAGCAGGGTCCTTCTTGAGGGCTGGGATCAAACTTTTCCACCTCTTTGTATTTCCATCCCCAAATATAGGCACTTAATAAATGCTTATTAGTGTTGCTGCTGAGAGATCTGTCATCAGGCCCATGTGCTTCAAACGGTGCCAGAATGAAAACAGATTATTTGCTTTGTTTAAGTTTTTCATTCATCATTTTGGTCATGCTCACTGTGTGTTATTTAAAAAGTTTTTAGCACCTTGAAAACATGATGAGAAAAGCAATGGTTGGAAGAGAAAGTACACTTGGTCTTGCTATTTATTTATAATTATTCTGCTCATTTCTAAGAAAAGTGAAGAGCTCTGTAATTAAAGTGGTACAATTACAGAGTGTGGGAGAGGGCAGAACGTACACTTCCCTGGGTCCGCGTGCATCATCATTCTCGGGCACCCAGGTCTCCCCCACGTCCTCCCAGCAGCTTGGGTCCTCCCAATCCTTTCTCCACCTTACGTTCTGGGTGAGCTGGTGAGCACACAAAGATGACCATGCTCCTCCCCACCTCGACACCCTCCCATTCCCCTGGCCTTCCGGAGATGTCCCTTCTAGCCTGGCCCTGCTTACCTTTCCAGCTGCCGTAGTACGGGCACCCCCATTCCCACACCTGCTCTGCCTCTGTGCTCTGGTTGTAAAAACCTTCCAGGTACTTCCAGGTGCCCTGTTTGCTTTCATCTAAAGGCCACTGTCTAAGTTTCTCCCTCAGCCTGGAACTCTGCTCAGCTGTCCCTACTCCCTCCCCCCAGCTCCTTCCCACTCATCCTTTCCTGTCTTGTTCAGATGTGACTTCCTGTGGAAGCCCCTCCTAGCGACCCTGCAACACCATGGGTCACCTCAGACAACAACACCTCATCCTACTGCATCACGTTTACTTGCTCCATCCCCACGTGACTACATGTGACAGGAGGGAGGGATCCTGTCTGCTTATCTGCTACTAACTATATCCTTGTGCGTGTGGCCCAGCACACAGTGGGGCTTCCATATTATTTGTTGGGAGGATGAATAAATGAATGAATGCATACTTAAGACTGCAACCAGGGGGATCACATCTATGAGGACGAATTAGAATTCTGTCTCCTCGGAAAGTGTAAACTCCAAAGAACTGAATTTATAGCAAAATGCTACTTTAGTTCTGGATTCACCAGTTGAAATGTGAAGGTGGCAGCTGGCTCTGCAGAGGCTGAGACTCTCCCTCCCACAGTGACTCCTAAGAAGCCACCCACAGTCAGACCCCTCTCCCAGAGGTCACAGAAATGCGTTTTGGTAACATGTTTCTGAGAGATAAATGGAGACTCTGTTTAAAATGGAATCCTGCTGGGACAAAACGCTAAAGCTTGCTCACAGTTAAGCTTCATGTTATCAACTCCAAGTAAACAGCAAACTCCACAATTTAAATTCATTCCAAAGAAAGCAGCAAGCCACAAATTAATAATGCTACTTCTTAATTGCAAAACCCTATGTCAATTCCAACACATCACAAGGTGAGTTGCGTGGGGTCAGAATGCCTATTGATTTGAGAAACAATGGGTCTGGGACTTGAAACTCAATGGCTGGAATCTGACCATGCTCTATGAATGCTAGTCTGGCCCTGGGGTGTGACAGTGAAGAGACGAATATAGTCCCTGTCCTCATGGACAGTCCTGCCTAATATAGAGGAGGATGGAGTCCTGAACACTGACTTCTTAAAAAAAAAAGTCTTTCCCTAAATTCAAAGTACACCATGTTCAGCTATTAAATTAAATTCAGCACATATGGGATTGTAGAGTAAGGCATCTCTTCAGCTACTTCTGCATGGAAAAGGATTCTTTTAAACCATATTTTCCAAAATCAACAGATTGATGACACTAAAGAGTGGGTAATGTTTCAACATTCAAACCAAATGATGAAGGGCTTGGTTTTTATTTCATTGTTACACAGCTAGTAACCACCCTCCAAAATAAAACCAAATAAACACAAGTCCACGTGAAATTCTCCTGCCTTCCAGAATAATTGTATTTTTAAATTTTTTAAAAAGATTTATTTAGGGGCGCCTGGGTGGCTCAGTTGGTTAAGTGACTGCCTTCGGCTCAGGTCATGATCCTGGAGTCCCGGGATCAAGTCACGCATTGGGCTCCCTGCTCAGCAGGGAGTCTGCTTCTCCCTCTGCCCCTCCCCCCTCTCATGTGCTCTCTCTCTCTCTCATTCTCTCAAATAAATAAAATCTTTAAAAAAATAAAGTAAAATAAAAAAATAAAAATAAAAAGATTTATTTACTTGAGAGAGAGAGTGCAAGCATAAGTTGGGGGAAGGGGCAGAGGGAAAGAATCTTCAAGCAGACTCGCTGCTGAGTGTAGAGCCCAAGGACAATTTGGGGCACCATCTCATGACCCATGATATCATGACCTGAGCTGAAACCAAGAGCTGGACACTTAACTGACTGTGCCACCCAGGTGCCCCATATTTTAATTTTTATTACATGGTACATAAAAGGTGCTCAATAAATATTTGTTGAATAAATCACAGGACAGGTATTACTAGGAAAATGTCAATTTTAGGTCAATTTCCTTTTTTTTCTCTTAAGGAAAAAATCATGCATATTTTCTGGGATTCTTTCATTCCCTTGTCTGACCTTGGGCTAGTTACTTAACATAGGTATCACTTTCTTCATCTATAAAATTAAATCTGTGCCTTGATTATTGTGAGGCTTAAAGGAGGTAGTAGATATAAAATGATTAGCACTATTCTCTGCAGATAAGGTTTTTTTTGTTTTGTTTTAACTTCTCTACTCCATCCTCCTCTAACCCACTAAAAAAGTGTCAAAGACAAACCAAATTACTGGTGTGATTAGAAAGTCAGGAAATTTCTAATGTGGCCTGCGCCTTGATTTTCACTTTCATAGAATGAGTGAGCTTTACTTTTCAGTTCAGATTTTCCATGAATTCAGAAATCTGCCTTGCTAAGTTAGATACTGCTACCACATTAAGGTTATCTATAATCAGAAATAAAATAAATTCTGATTTCCTTCATAGAGAGGGACTCCAAACTACAAATGAAAATAAGATTTGGCTTTTAAAAGAATTTGCATCAATCTAATAGTAGGTCAAGAATTGGTGACCCTATTCTTAAGCAACAGAAGGTCCCTCCTTTCCCCCGTCCCACACTCTTCACCTCCTATGCACTAGCAGGGTTTCCCATTCACAACTCCATGTGGTGTACCTAAAAAGAAATCTAGGGATTTTAAGCAACATCACTAATTACAAACGGATCATTTGAAATGAGTAAGATAATTGACACAATATTATGTCAAACCTGACATTTGCTTGATTTTTTTTTTCTTTCACACCCTGAAATACAGCCAAATCAACCAAACAAAGAACTACCAAGATTGTACACAACAGTCGCTGCGTTTTCATAAATACTCAGTGTATGACTGCCACCTAGTGGTGGGATATATCCTTGTATGGCCAAATATCCAAACAGCTAAATTGACATAAGATAATTAAAAAGCCAAGGGAACATTGTTCCTCTGCTGCTCACCAGTTATTTCAGGGAAATTTAAGAGCATACCCACCTTCTCAGCTAACTATTTTCTTCAGACAAATTTCTGAAGAGGCCTACTGCAGATGGAACATTAGTTAATCCCACAACCAAACCCCACCACTTCTCAACCACTTCACAAAACAAAGGAGTATTATTCTATTAATTTTAAAATTCATTAGCAATTAAAAAAGGTTCTCCAATAGCCTGTCCTCACTTTCCAGTTTCATTTGATCTAATCTTGATTTTTAGTTACGCATGAAAGCATTTTAAAGTGACAACCTTACAAAAAGTGTACATTATATGAAAATCCAACTTCAATTAGAACCAGTTACTAAATCCCAGCAATTTCCAGCTGTCTCTTCTATCTTATCCTTAGAGAATTATATATCACATTAATTGGTATTCTGTCACATAAAAAGACACTGGCAATGATTAATTGCATCCTTGGTGCTTTTGAGTTATGTCTTCTTCACCAGAGTGATTCAAATCACACCTCATTACCTTCCAGCAGGTACCCCTCTTGGTAACCTTCATAAAATCTCCTACCTTCCTGAACTTCTCCATTTGCTTGTAGAGGTCTGGATCAAGCTCCTGTGACACATCCTTCATCCATAATAATGCCCCTCTGTATTCAGTCCGGCACTGCTCCATGCGATTCACCGTCAGCCAAGTGTCTGAGATGGCCCGGTGCCGAAAAGTCTCCACTTCTTGGTGAAATCGACACAAAGGATTTCTCAAGGCCAACCTAGACAAGAGGATAAAGCCATAATCTTGAAACCAAGCAGGCCAGCAATTTGCATCCTTGACAGTTTACCAATCTTAAATTCCTGAGCCTAGAAGAGTGCCTGGAATATAGACAATGCTGCAGAAATATTTGATTGAAATGGATGAACTGATGAGTCAACCAGATTACCCATGTACTGATCCCTTAGATTACTGTTATTTAACTGGACCACTGGGAAGTATTTCCAACAGTACTGTTGGGGATAGTCTCATGCCTGAGCAAAGAGTATTTATCTGGAGCTGGAACCAATCCTGTGTTAATGGAGAAAGGTCAAGGCATAACCATTTCCCATTTCTATTCTTGGCATCCCTGTCTCTGCTCCTCTGAAGCCTGGCCCTTTGAGGAGGGATGGACTTGTTCATGATTAGGGTCTCCCCTGCTAGGTCATTTTGGATTACTCTCCAAATGCCAGGGCAATCTCCTGCTTGCTCCAACAGTCACAGAGAATGGAGCATGAACAGAAGCATTTTTTAAATATGATTTTACCTATCTATCATCTATCTATCTATCTATCTATCTATCTATCTATCTATCTATCTATCTATCATCTATCTATCTTAGAGATGGGGGAGAGAGAGTACATGAGCGGCGTAGAGGGAGAGAGGGAGAACAAGAATCCCAAGCAGACTCTGTGCTGAGTGCAGAGCCTGACATGGGGCTCAATCTCATGACCATGAGACCATGACCTGAACCAAAATCAAGAGTCGGACCCTTAACGGACTGAGCCACCGGTGGCCCAAACAGAAGCATTTTTAAATGGTCTAGGAAGGGAGAGAAGCACTGTGGATCTACGTGCTAGGCACAGACAGGTTATATGATTGATCCTTATAGAGAAACAAAACTTGAGGATCCTATGCCACAAATAAATGTATATTATACAAGGTGGATATAAAATAATTACAATGTTAGCTTTAACATACCTTTATTTAGCAAGAAAAAAATGTTTGAGGCATATCAAACTTTGGATGAAATATTTATTTTGCAGGGAAGGGAAATATTGCTTCTTTCCTACCCAAAATGAATAATGTCACATGACTTACACTCTTAAAATACAGTTGTCTCCATGAGGTGGCAGGGCATAGGTTCAAAACATGAAAATGAGTAATTACATTTCAATTTAAAGGCAAACTTATGAAGCTGAAGAGAACAGTAATGTTAGTGAGCTGAAGTCAGTGCTTGGCAGTTCCAACAGTACTGTCAGATTATAGACGGGGGCAATAAACTGTTTAAGAAAAAAAAAAAACCCTTTTACTATTTTCTCTCTTCCTCTTTTCTGTAAAACACTGCTTTTAAATAGCATTTCTCTAAAAAGTTTGCTCACATCATCCTACATAAGTGTTGCAGGTGGTTTTTGGACATATTATGGTGCCATAAAGTAAGCTTGTGCTTTATTGCCACTGGATTAAATTTAATACTCAACTTTCATCAAATTGAATGCACAGTTGTAGCAATGACTATCAAATAAGTCAGTAAAACAAATGCTGGTGTGAAGGTTTATAAAACTGGGGACTTCTATTTAAAGAGAGAAAGAGCCCTCAGCTGTCCCCCTAAGGAATCTGTTCATTTCTGGACTCCTCTTTCTCTTCCCTTGGATCTTACCAATTTCCCTAAACTGGCTGAAAAAGCATCTTGTGAATAAAATATTCTCGATTTCTTTGACTGTTAGACAGAAACCTCTGAAGAGGTAATGACATGATGACAGATGTTAAGATCTTGAAGAAAACAAAAAAGCATATAAAATCACCTCATTTTTTTTCTGTAACTTGCTTCATATAAGATTAGAAAGGTGAAAACCTGTTTCCTGGTGCTACCAGGGACTGCGTGTAGACCAAGGGAAAACGCAATAACCAGAAATATCAAGCTTCAGTGAAAGACTGTTGCACATTTTCATGGATGAAGATCTACCCAAAGGGAAAGATTAATAAAGTATCTACAGGTCTACTCCACAAAGACATTTATCCTTTAGTAGGAAAATGTGGAAGTGACCTAAGTAATAGACAGAAGGGCTCAGGTTAAATGCATCATGGCATGCCCTGGAATACTATGGTATAAATGTTTTTAAAAATGTATACATAGACAGCAAAATGTGTTATGGTTATTTGATCAAAAAATCAATTTGCTAAATGATCAGTAAGCACTACTATACAAAAACTGTATGGCATGATGCTGTTTATATTAAAAACATATTCTGGCATATCTCAAATTACATCCATTCAAGATCTGAAAATTTAACTTCGTGAGAGTCTTAGGTCACCCTGTACCGTCTTTATGTTTAGGAGGACTGGTTGGGGTGTCATGTGCTTGGTCAGCAGCTGAGTGCTATGAAACCAGAGCTATCTTGCAGCAGGTCACCTTCCAAATTTTAAAGTTGTCCAAGATGCATTAAATTATGGATATAGTGCACTTTGCTAGTTTATAGTGGTGATGCTTGGAGGTATCATTTGCATTGTTTTTGTCGATTTCTGTTTTTGCTTGTAACCAAAGGTTAGATTATATAAACTCAAGGTACCCTATGTGTGCTCTGGGAGATAATTTGGCACCCAACTCTGAAAGGGTGTACCTAGAGAGCCATATTATAAAATAATTATGAGATCAGTAATGGTAACTCTTGTAGTGATTGTTTTCAGGGATTTGGCTTTGTTTCCCATAAATGGATGTAAGTTTTGGCATACTGGTATGTATAAGAATTTTTCCCACTGAAATTAGTGATAATTATATGTTTAACATATGAGAATTTACTCTTTGAAAGACTGAGAACCAATTATCTTGGTAAGGGGGGGTAAGTACATATGCATAGAAAATATCCATCAAGGGGTTAAAAGTGGGTCATCTCTATTAGTAAAATTTTAATTGCTTTTTAATTTTCTTTTGATTTGTCTGCGTTTTAATTTTCTCTGAAACATGTGTATTATTTTTACAAAGAAAAACGATTACAAATAAGATTAAAAGGTACAATTTTTTTTTTTTTTTTTAAGATTGTATTTCCCTATTTGACTGAGACACAGCGAGAGAGGGAACACAAGCAGGGGGAGTGGGAGAGGGAGAAGCAGGCTTCCCATGGAGCAGGGAGCCCAGTGCAGGGCTGGATCCTAGGACCCTGGGATCATGACCTGAGTTGAAGGCAGATTCCTAATGACTTCCGCCCAAGCACCCCGAAAAGGTACAATTAAAAATCATAAGCAACACTTTTCTTGGGAAATGGATACAGAACTATTGGAAATGGTATTGTTCAACTGTGAAAGTTGGCATTGCCCACAAAGTTGGGGTCCAAATGTTATTAGACAGAACCAACACACCCAGGAGTGGGACCCTGGGAAACTGACACAGTTGGTCTCTTTCTGCTACTCCAGCTTTCTCAGGATTTCATAGGAATACCTGTGTAACAGGCTGACGGCCTGCTCTTGGCCCACAGGGAAGGAAGGAAAGAAGGAGAAATTAGGAGAAGAAAATGAACAATTTAAGTGAAATTTTTGTAGGCTGAACATTTTTGGAAACTACCTACAACGCCTTATTTAGGTATAATCTTGCCTAATATTAGTGAGTGACATTTTTGGGCTAGTTCATTATTGGGGGAGGAGGAATAGAGAAGGAGTGTTACTTTTCTCAGGCACAAAATGCAACTATATGCAGGGGCTCTTGCTTATTCTACACCAACCATAAAAATGAGTCATGAGAGTGTTAAAAAAAAAAAATGTCACTCATCTGCCACAATTTCCTCTCTACCAGAGCTTCTCAAACTTTTAAATGTTCATCAAAATCAACCAGGGATCTCATTAAGATGCAGATTTGGATTCAGCAGTTGTGGGATGGGGCCTAGATTCTGCATTTCTAACAGGCTTCTAGGGGATGCTGCTGATGTTGCTGGTCCAGGGTCTGAGCAGAATAGTTCAGGGCATCGTGAACACCACCTCTCCAAAGTTAATTGGCCCATAGAGAGCAGAGAAGGAACCCTTCTACCTGGTCTCATTAGGCTACTGCTTTAATCAGCTGCTGTTAGGGGACCGGACTGAATGCTATGAGCAATGCTAAAGGTCAAACATAAGCCTAGGCAGCACTCACAGTGATTGGTACATAACATGCTCCCTATAGACCAGGAGAAATATGAAAAAAAAAAAAAAACTTAAAAATTCCTAGGAGGAAAATAAATCATACATGTTATCTTAATCAGAGAGTTAAGAACAGACTAATAACTAAGAACAGAGTAGCTCCTCAGTCTCAGGCAAGAGCCTTCTAGACAACAACTGAGGAGTCCCCTCCATGGCTGGATGGATCCCGGATTCTTTGCCGATCCCCCAAATGGAGCCCCAGTGAAGGCCACACACCTTTGCTGGGAAGAAAAGCAGAGAGCCTTTCCTGTTGCTTGCATCATCTTTCCTGCTCTGGTTTTATCTTGGAAGCCTTGGGATCGGAGAAATTTTCCCAGTTCGTTTTCTTCTTGAGACAAGACTGATGAAGAAAAGACCAAAAGGAGCCATGAACAATAAGCATTTTTATTACAGAGCGGAGAGAGACACAAGGTCCTCGCTCTTTTAGAGCCAAAGACGGGGTGAAATTAAATCCACGTGGCAAGCTACAAGATAAGCTCCCCGCCTCCCACCATTTAACTTTCATGCTGTCCCTCCATTTACAAAAGGAGAGATCAAATTCACTTGAGTACATCTGTCAGTGTGTTTGGTGCCCTGTAATCAGAACCAGAAAATGACCTCTGCACTGAAAAGCGAGCCGATAATGTGCTGTTTCAAGCTGAAATAAAAAAGTTGGGTTTGTCTATTATGACTGAGGGAATCTTTTGTGGCTGCCTATAATATAGAGCCAGTTTCCTCTGCTTATTCTCTCTCGCTGACTTTTTGATCTCTGCTTTCTGAGTTACAGTCTACTTGATAATAAAGCAATTCCAATACCTTATTCATGATGTGGGTCTTTGGTTGGAAGTGGGAGTGGGGATTGAGGGTGGGGGGTAATCAGCTTAATGCCTTTGTGGGTTTATTTTTTAGGAAGGCATCACATCTAGCATGGAGCCCAATATGGGGCTTGAACTCATGACCCTGAGATCAAGACCTGAGCTGAGATCAAGAGTTGGACACGTAAGTGACTGAGCCTCCCAGGTACCCCATGTCTTCATGGGTTTTTTAAATGCAGAGCTGGGGGCACCTGGGTGGCTCAGCCCGTTAAGTGTCTGCCTTCAGCTCAGGTCATGATCCCAAGTCCTGGGATCAAGCCCCATGTTGGGCTCCCTACTCAGTGGGAAGCCTGCTTCTCCTTCTCCCACTCCCACTCCCCCTGCTTGTGTTCTCTCTCTCACTGTCTCTGTCAAATAAATAAATAAAATCTTCAAAAAAAATTTTTAAAAATAAATGCAGAGCTGGAACCGTGAATTGGTCATGCCTAAACTTGGCCTTATTTCTAAAGACAACCTGAGATGGCACTGTTGGTGAGCTAGTGACTGGTACATGCTTTCTGCAGATTCATTTGGCAGTAAACATACAATGTTACAGAATTCTATGTATCTTTTGACAGTGCACTTCTACTGTTAGTAGTACATTCCAAGGAATTAGTGAAATGGGCACAAAGCTTCATATGGAAAGATAATCATAGCATCAATATTTATAATAGCAAAACACTCTCTTTCTTTACACTTGGGGCTGATTTATAAAACTGTGTGTCTTCAAACGATGAAATAGTGGGCTCTTACAACGCCACTGGCCCCCAATCCACATTTACCAACAGCTGAACAAAGAGTGACACTGAGTTTCCTAAATGTTTTCTTTTCTAAATACAGCATTTCTATGGACTTACTCTGAACACTATTCTTATTTCACACTTCTGTATTTATGCATTTACACATCACGTGCCTCTAAAAATGCTTTTTAAATGCTACTAGGATTCTTGTCCCTTTTCATAAACAATCCACAATTCCTTCAGAATGCATCCCATTCCTGACATAACCTCTCCAATGAGAGCATAAGCCAGGAACCACAAATCCAAAGGTGAAGGTTATACTTGCTACTGCTTCTTTGTTAATTTGTCACTATAGTTCACACTAAACATTCCAGAGGATGAGCCTTTTGGAATCCACTCTCCCTGAGAAATAAATGTCTACTCTCCTTTCTCTCTGTCCCTCAAGAATCAAGTTCACTACTCAAAGCTCAAAGGCTGTGAAGTAGTTGATCCCCATTTCTCTGGGACAGCAGCGCCCTCTCGGCATTAGGGTGTTCATGGTTGGGGATGTGTCTGTCTATCCCATGAGACTCTAACTTTCTCAGGACAGGGACCTCATCCAACTATGGATTCCCCAAGCTGAGCATTCAGGGCACTGTTAAGTGCTTATAAAATTAAATTAACTATAATTTTTGCCTTATTATCCTCATACATTATTTTTCCCCACCACCTCCTATCCCACTTTATTTCATTTTAAATGCTTATTTGATATTTATGCCATGATTCTATGAAGATTTAAAAAAAACTATAATTATAAGAAGTTTTGTTGTTTTTTAATACCTTCTGTAACTTCTTTCTACTTACTAATATAGGACTCACTCAATTCCACAATGAATATGTCCCTATGGAGAGCAATTTCACATTTTTGTTCATAATAGCATGAGACTACGGTCACCTTTTTTACCTTGAAGTCTCAAGTCACATACAAATGAACATATTTACCTTAAGGCTAGGAAGATACCAATTCACTGTACCTAAATGATTATATAGTTGATGAAATGTACTTTCCTAAATAAGCCTAAGGAAGTTGAAGCATTTGAAAAATTATTTTTATTATTTTATGCACTTGAGGATTAAGCTTGGGGTGGGAAACAGGTTTCCTTTTAAGAGCTGGACTCTAATTAATTGGCAGTGTTACTCAGAGAGAGGTGGAAAACATCTCAGCCTCATCAGACTCCAGCTTGGGTTACTAGTGATGACTGTCATTTTCCGAGAAGGGATGTTCATTCCTTAATTTTAACTTTAAAATTCAAATACTGAAATTAATTTATAGAAGTTTAAAATTCAGATGCAACACAGGTATCAGATGACTTGCCAGTTTCCACCTAAAAGGTCTAACTTAACTGGGACTTAAGAATTCAGACACACCAAAAAACCCCTATTCATTTTTTAATTGCTGATTAGATTTTCAGATGTATCCTAAAAAGGGAACTAAGAACTATAAAACCAGTTAGCTTGGCAGCATTAATTCACTCAGCACAGATTTATGGATGATCTAATATGTACTAGGCACTGTTCTTACCACTGGAAATATAGAGATGGACAAGACACACAAGGTCCCTGTTTTTATGGAGCTTTTGTTTGTGTAACAGAAGACAGAAAATAAAAAATCTATAATCACAAATACAAAACACAAAAAGAAAAATACCAGATAGAGCAATAAAAGAAGGGGAGAGAAGATACGTTGGGCTGGGTGGTCAGGAAAAGCCTCTCTGAGCAGGTAACCATTAAGCTGGGCTCTAGATGTCAAGAAGGGGCCACTCTTGAGATGATTAGGCCAGTGACATTCCAGACAGAGGAAACAGTGAGCGCAAAAGGCCTCAGGTGACATGGTGGGTAAGGGCAAAAGTGGCTGGAGATGCAAGCTGGGCCAGATCATGTAGGAATTTATAGACTATGGTATGGCAGCCTGGACCTCACCTTAGGTTCTATTGGAAACTTTAAAGCAGAGAAGCAACATGATCCAATGTACTTTTTTAAACTTTATTTTACAGAATTTTAAGCTTATAGAAAAACTGTAAATAGAATACAGAGTTCCTGTATACCCTTCTTCAGCTTCCCCTAACATTAGCATCTTACATAACCATGGTACAGTTATCAAAACTGGGAAATTAACATTGGTATAGTACACTTAACCATAACCTTATTTGAATTTTATCAGTTTTCTCATTAATGTCCCTTTTCTTCTTCTAAGATCGAATCCAGGATCTGACGTTAAGTTGTCAGGATCCCTTAGTCTCCTTCGATCTGTGACAGTTTCTAAGCCTATCCTATCTTTCATGAGCTTTGTGCCCTTTAAGATTACTGGTTAGGTATTGTACAGAATGTCCCTCAATCGGGTTTGTCTTATTTCTCACAATTAGACTGGGGTGACAGATTTTGGGGAGGGAAACCACAGAGGTGAAGTGGCCTTCTTAAATGATGATATCAGGACTACATGATACCAACACACATTATCACTAGTGATGTCGATCTCGATCACTTAATTCAGGTGGTGTCTACTGAGTTACTCCACGGTAAAATTATGATTTCCTCCTTTCATAATTATTTAAAATCTTGGAGGGAAACACATGATGCTATGCAAATACCCACTTTCTCCTCAAACTTTCGTTCACTGATTGTGCCATCTTCCAGTGAACCTTGCCTGTTACAATTCTTACTGTGGTATTTGCCTAATGGAGATCTTATGGTTCCCTCATTCTTTCTATATTTATTAACCAGAGTTATTTTATAAGAAAGAGTTTCTTCTCCCCTGTTTGTCTATTTCCATGCTGACTTAATGGATATTTTACTTTACTTCATGGGTTATAATCCGATACTATTGTTATTTATTTTGTTGCTCAAATTGTCCTATCTTAGATCACTGGGAGCTCTTTGTGGGGTAGACAGTGGGCTGTGGCGGGGGGCAGAGTGCAGGGAGATCATTTAGGAAGCTGATATAGCAAATCAAGTAAGAGAGTGATAGTAGTGGCATGAACTAAGGTAGTGACAGTAGAGTTGTAGAGAGGAAGACTCTGAAAGCTATTCAGGAGACAAAATGGACTACCATTTAAGACTGACTAGATGTGGGACAGATAAATGGTGGGGGGGTATGTGTCATGTGTCTTGACTTCCCCAGAACTCAAGACTATGGAGTTATAGCCCTGGAGAAGTCTTAGCTCAAACACTTAGTAAACAGTAACACAGAAAATTTGTAAAATTCTGCCTCTAAGTCCTAGGACTTTGTACTTCCCCACAATAGTCTTAACAAAGACTAATGAAGGAAAATTACCAACTGTTAATTGTGATTATTGGAAAGAGGTGTATCAGCAGTCAGAAACAAAAAAATTTCCTATGTTCCTGCTCAGAAATACAGAAATTATACTATTAAATCACCTACAAAAGGAAATTTTAAAACATACTAACACACAACTTGATATTTAGCATTTAGAGACAACTGTGGGTAATAACTTTACGCAGAATCTTGTTCCCCAATAACCCAATATCCAACTTAAAAAATGCTCATGAAGAAGTGCTGTCAACAAAATACAGTTAATAAATTACCTGTTTGTGCCTTCTCTCTCCATTTTAAGAGGAACAAAACTGGATATGAGAGCCAGGGCAATCAAATAAAAACAACCCAGAATTTTAGAAAACCCACACATAAAACTGAGAAAACTTTTTTATAATTAGGAAAATAAATGGCATGTACTTACCCACAGGAGGCCCAATATAAAGTTCTTGTTACAGTTACTTGCATTGAGTGATAAACAACCTATGTAAAGGATTTCTGATAAAATTATTAGAGACCCTCCTCCCCACCAATTAAGGAGCAGAGACAGGGGCGCCTGGGTGGCTCAGTCATTAAGCATCTGCCTTCGGCTCAGGTCATGATCCTGGGGTCCTGGGATTGAGTCCCCCATCGGACGCCCTGCTCAGTGGGAGGTCTGCTTCTCCCTTTCCCACTTCCCCTACTTGTGTTCCCTCTCTCTGTCAAATAAATAAATAAAATCTTTAAAAAAAGAGAGAGCAAAGACAGACACTCCTAAATAGTAATTTCCTTGTCTTACTTTCTAAACATATGAAATGATATATTAAAGCAAAATATCCTATTTCTTACTGTTTATCTGATCAATATTCATACTTAGGGCATACTTACAACATATTCTCTTTTGATAGAGTACGATTGCTTTAGACAAGTCCAAACAGGTTCTCTGAATTGAATGAAACAGCTATAATAAAAATACAAACAAAATGCTAAATTATAACAAATAGTGAAATAAAAAATTATTATCGGAACATAATCACAGTGTTTGATTTGCCCACCAACAACAAGATCACAAACCTAAGTATGCTTGTTGTTATGTGGCGTTCGGTGCAGCAACTGTGACCAAAGTCTTTAAGTATGCTCCTATTTATCTATATTTATTAGAATTCATCATTTCTGTGATCTAAATTAAGATCCGCAGAACAGTGATTTCCTCCAGATTATTGAAATAAGAACTGAAAAACAGAAATCCTAAATGAAGGGCCCAATTAGATTTGGTAAACCAGAGACCCAATATTCATTCATAATTTATTTCTTTTACCATTTGCTGTCTTTTTTTTAAATGTAGGATCCCTCAATTAAGAATCATATTTAAAACATGACATTCGCTTATTTTGTGATCGTAATCCATTTTATGGCATGCTTAAACAATTCTATAAAGAGCAAACAAAAATCAATCAGTTGAATGTTCCATTTAGAAGACATCTGGTAAAATGGAGTTTAGCTAGCAGCCCTTATCACTCCTTATTTTCCCATTGATTTCATAAGATATACAGAGAAGAAACCTAATGTAATGCCAAGGCCGTAAGAGAAGAAAGTACGGGAAAAGAAGGTGGGCTATACTGAGAAGAATCAAACTAGATTTTAACTTTGCTTCAAAAACCCAGACGAGCTCAAGAGAAGATCAGACACTTCACACTTTCTCCACCTTCTGTCCACCAGCCCAGAGACCACAGCTGGTATCAGAAAACCTGGCAAACATTCTGCCTCTGAAGAGCCACCTAATGAGGCAGAGAAAGGCTTTCCCTCTCTCTCTCTTTTAGCTTATTGGCCATGGTGATGTAATAGCTGTGTCTTGGTATTATGAAGCACTTCACTATTGAGTTAAAACAGATGATCTGTTTCATAATAAATACAACCAATGATCTAATAAAAATAGATGCATGCATATATACTTGAAATATTAAAAACCATTCCCAGAAACGCTTAGTACAATAAAATTTGGTCATGAAGAATATAAATTTTGCTAAATCTTATTTCATTACTCTGTATTTTCTACCTGTTTAGAAAAGAGAAAGAAAAAAAAAACAACAGAAACAGAAAATCAGCAGTCTGAATTTCTTCCCTGACTAACGTTTGACATCAGGATTATGGGTCACAAACCACCAACAGATAGCAATTCCTGAATATAGGATCAAGGGAGTTCATAAAGTATGTTCAGGAACTGTTCTGTTGTCACTGTTCATTTTTAAAAACCTGAGGTGTAAATGAAAGGCAATAAAATGCACACCTCTGGAATGTTCTGTTCTGCAGGTCTGTAACTGCATACATTCTTGCAACCGCACCCAAACTAAGAAACCACTGACCGGCGGCTCTGCTACGGCCCCTCCTAAAAGACCTGCCTGTCAACACAGGTTAGCTTTGTCTGTTCTTGTACTTAAGAGCTGTTTTTGAGAAAATGATTTTATTAAAAACCAATTTTGACACATAGTTAAACTTAGTGCAACATTTCTATATTAACTTCCCAACAGATTATAGTAGAATCTGACCATCCTTATAACTTGGCACAGAAACTTGCTCTGTGCTAGCAAAACAAAGGCTCTTATTTCATAAGCTAGCCTTTTGTGGATAACTTAGGGTAAAAACACATCAAAATGCTCTGCACGTCATTTACATATGTTTTATGGATGCTCTCCATAAGCATCAACACAAGTTTAAACATTTCTGCAACAGAAACCTCATCCATGTAACATTACCAGTCACAGCTAATTACTTTAGATGTTATGTGCCTAGGACAGTGGCTATTTTGATTAAAGTACAGTTGGCTCAGTAAAAATGCTGCAAGAGCCTAAGCATAAATATAAAATTACTGTATTATGTGTAATGAAGTAATAATTACGTGTTAAATTCCTTTCTGAATAATGCCTGTATTTGCTACATTGTTAAAAAGAAAAAAAAATAAAGGTAGGAGACATGAAAAGCATATGTGACATATAATCATTTCAACTGTATGAAGAACACTAAAATCAGAACCAATGCCTCCTGGTGCCACGTTTCTCCCTGTAGCCATCTCCATTAGAACATCTCTATGAAACCCAGCTTCAATTTGAACAATTCCATTGGCAGGGGAAAGGGCTGGGAATGAACATTAATTGCATTAACATGTACACTGATTCAGTTACTATTTACTGAATGAGTACTGTGTGTCTGCTGATGGTATTATGGTGAATAAGGCTGATATGGATCTCTTAGTGGAGGGAGGGCAGACAAACACATAAACACATGAGATGTACATACTATGAATAGGGGCCCTGGGTCTGGTTCTCCCTCCAGATGCATAGGATGAATTATCCTTCATCCAAATGACAGGCCTTTCTATGCAATCAACAGCTAATATAGCTCCCTTAAACCTCTCTGTTCCAGTATAACCATGGTTTCTATCATCCTGGGCACCCTTCTCAGAAAGTTTTTTTGAAACCCTGAGCTTTTTACTGTAATCATGTAAAATGTTCAAGCTCATTAACTTTATCTGATATGTTGAATTTAGAGATCATTTTGAATTCTTATCAGGTTATGTAACATAGTATTTCTCATGGAAGTGATGAGTATGCTTTTTAAATTTTACTCTAAATATTGGCAGAATGTCCTGCAAGACAGGGGATTAGTGGACCTTCTACCAGTTATGTTAGTATTTGGGAATCAACCAGATAGGAGTTCAGCTTACTGTATTATTAACTAGTCTAACTAAATATCTGCTCAGTTAATTCATTCTAGAATTTTTCAGGGTTCAATGCCAAGTTTATGAGACTCTAATTTCCAGGATCTTGTGTTGTCATCCTTTCCTCTTTTTTTAAAAAATGTAAGCATTAGCTTGACCCTAGTGTTGATATCATGTGCAGTGGCTCTTTGGTTGCATTAATTTTTTCAACAAACAACAAACATTTATTGAGTTTACCACATGCAATGCATTAAAGTGCTTGAAAAACAAATTAACTGAGGCACGCTGGTAGTTACACGAGAATTTGTAGGTTTTTAGAAAACATGCTCGGATTGAATTTACCTCATCTTAGATTTTTTCCTCATGAACTAGCTGTTTGCAGTATGTTTTCAAATATAAAGCACACCTAAGCTTGTCCAAGTCTGTACACTCTAGGACTGTGACCCTAGTGAGGGGGCTGTGCTGGGACTGAGAAGAAGAACAGCTCACCTCCAGCTTGGCATCCAGGTCTGCATCAGAGGCAACGACATGCTCATCTTCCTTCTTCCCTGTGGCTTTAATAAAGGCCTGCTTCGTTTCCCAATACTTCTGCTGCATCTTATTTACTACTGACTTATCTTGAGTATATCGATCCTGTAAGTCCCAGGGATAACTGCTAAAAAATACATTTAAAGAGGTATTTTATTCCTGACTTTCATAAAAATGAAGCTATTTTAGTGTTAACAAATTTATCTAAACATTATATTACACAACATTCATAAACATACTTTTTTTTTAAGATTTATTTATTCATTTGACTGAAAGAGAGAGAGGGTATGAGCAGGGGCAAGCCGCAGAGGGAGAAACAGATTCCCCCACAAGCAGGGAGCCTGATGTGGGGCTCAATGCCAGGACTCTAGGATCATGATCTGAGCTGAAGGCAGACACGTAACCGACTGAGTCACCTAGGCGCCGCCATAAACATACTTTCTTGTGTGGTTATTACACCAAAAATATTAACCAACTCTAATATACTCTGAAACCTTAAAAGTTAGTGAGGAAATCAAGAAGCTTTTGCAGGAAATCAAGAAACTAAACCTTGAAGAGTTTAGCTCTCAGCATGTTGGACATACTCCTTTTCCAAGTAGAGAAAGTGAGGCCTAACCAGGCAGGGTGTCTGGCTCAAGCAGCCCAGTGAGTCAGCGATAAAGCTGGATACCTATGTTGTCTCCACTCCAGTGTTATGGCCAACACTGAAGTGATAGCAGAAAAGTAGAGATAAGGGGGTGAAAAATAGCACATTTAAAATCTGTCCTAGAGGTACCTAAAATAGTCAAACTCAGAATCAGAGAGTAGAATAGTGGTTACCAGAGGCTGGATGGGGTGAGAGGGAAATGGGAAACTCTTTTTTTTTTTAAATTTTTTATTGTTATGTTAATCACCCTATATTACATCATTTGTTTTGGTGTAGTGTTCCATGATTCATTGTTTGTTCATAACACCCAGTGCTCCATGCAGAATGTGCCCTCTTTAATACCCATCACCAGGCTAACCCATCCCCCTACCCTCCTCCCCTCTAGAAACCTCAGTTTGTTTTTCAGAGTCCATCATCTCTCCTGGTTCGTCTCCCCCTCTGACTTACTCCCCTTCATTCTTCCTCTCCTGCTATCTTCTTCTTTTTCTTTTTTCTTAAAATATGTTGCGTTATTTGTTTCAGAATTACAGATCTGTGATTCAACAGTCTTACACAATTCACAGCGCTCACCGTAGCACATACCCTCCCCAATGTCTATCACCCAGCCACCCCATCCCTCCCACCCCCCACCACTCCAGCAACCCTCAGTTTGTTTCCTGAGATTAAGAATTCCTCATATCAGTGAGGTCATATGATACATGTCTTTCTCTGATTGACTTAAGGAAATGGGAAACTCTTAATGAAGGGGTGTAAGGTCTCAATGATACACAATGAGTAAATTCTAGAGATGGGCTGTACGACACTGCACCTATAGTTAATAATACCATAGTATACACTTAAAAATTTGTTAAAATGCAAATCTCATGTTAAATAGTCTTAACTACAGTCAAATGAAATTTAACAAAATGTTTTTTTGAAAAATCTGTTAATGATTTCTGATATTAAAACCTTAAATTCTTGGGGCGCCTGGGTGGCTCAGTCATTAAACGTCTGCCTTCAGCTCAGGTCATGATCCCAGGATCCTGGGATCGAGCCCTGCATCAGGCTCCCTGCTCATCGGGGAGTCTGCTTCTCCCTCTCTCTCTCTCCCTCTGCCTCTGCCCCTGTGCATGCTTTCTCTCAAATAAATAAATTCTTTTTTTAAAAAAAAGTATGTAAGGAAGAAATTAGAAAAAAAATTGAGAATGAAATAGAATTCTGTAA
Source organism: Callorhinus ursinus (assembly GCF_003265705.2). Classification (NCBI taxonomy): domain Eukaryota; kingdom Metazoa; phylum Chordata; class Mammalia; order Carnivora; family Otariidae; genus Callorhinus; species Callorhinus ursinus. Next base: position 25,863,946 of record NW_027397074.1, read on the forward strand.
AAGACCACAACACCTCAGATATTGACAGAAATGTTGCCATTAGTGCTCCACCCCTCCCCATGTTGTCTATGCCTTCCTCTGGTCTACAGTCCCTGTTTCTTTCTTTTTTTTTTTTTAAGGTTTTATTTGAGAGAGAGAGAGCACAAAAGCGGGAGGGAGGGAGGAACAGAGGGAGAGGGAGAAGCAGACTCCCCGCTGAGCAGGGAGCCCAATGTGGGACTTGATCCCCGGACCCTGAGATCATGACCTGAGCCGAAGGCAGACACTTAACTCACTGAGCCACCTAGGCGCCCTTAGAGCTCCTGTTTCATATGTCCACACAGGACCCCTGGTTTCTCCTCTCTGCAGACATGTTCCTTCTTTCTTCCACTCCATGCTATCACCACTCAAAACATGCCAGACCTGAGTCCTAAAACACAAGTTGCTTTACACCACTATTTAAAAATACCTGTTCCTTGAAACTTGGTGATTTATACTCTCCTTCCACATAACATTTACAATTTTCAATTCAGACATTTATTCTTAAAAAGTCAGAAGGGGTTTCAAATAACTTCTTTACAAAAGCTATCATTAGAGAAGTAGGATTTGGGGGACTTTCATAGTTTCTGCATTATTTAAACGGTTTTTTGGGGGGCACCTGGGTGCCTCGGTTGGGCAACTGCCTTCGGCTCAGGTCATGATCCTGGAGTCCCAAGATCGAGTCCCGCATCGGGCTCCCTGCTCAGCAGGGAGTCTGCTTCTCCCTCTGACCCTCCCCCCTCTCATGTTCTCTCTACCTCATTCTCTCTCTCAAATAAATAAAATCTAAAATAAATAAATAAAAGGGTTTTTTTTGTGTGTGTATAGACTTGTCAAATCACTATGCTGTACACCTGAAACTAACATAACATTGTGTGTCCGCTATACTTTAATTAAAAAAAAAAAGTTTTAGGGGTGCCTGAGTGGCTCAGTCGTTAGGCGTCTGCCTTTGGCTCAGGTCGTGATCCCAGGGTCCTGGGATTGAGCCCCGCATCAGGATCCCTGCTCCGCGGGAGGCCTGCTTCTCCCTCTCCCACTCCCCCTGCTTGTGTTCCCTTTCTCGCTGTGTTTCTGTCAAATAAATAAATAAAATCTTTAAAAAAAAAAAAAGTTCTACTATGAGCTCACTGAGGGAAAATAAGTGGAAAAAACATACAACTTTTATGTAAAAGATAGAGTCTCTCTACATAATATGTGTATAAAAAGACTGGAAGGATATACCCTCCAAAACTGGTTATTTCAAGGAAATAGAATTTTTAGAAGTGGGGAATAGGGTGGACTTCTTTGTATTGTATTTTTATTTACTTATTTTTGGTGAAAGGTCATGGATGAACAGAAAAAAAATTCCATTTTGGAAAAAAAACAAAGGGACCAGAGATTTGGTGAATACCCCTCAGCTTTGTCATTTAACAAATGAGGTATCTTAGGTTTCAAAAGCTTAAGAATTCTGCCCAAAGTCACACAGAATTAAAATCCAGGCCACTTAATCCCAGTCCAGTGCTCATTTCCATGTTCTCTACAGCCCCTGCATTTCAGCAGCAAGCAATGAAGTGGCAGAGTGAGAGACAGACTTTGGGGAAGGGCCCACTTCTCAGGGCTCTCCTGGCTCTCTTAGATGGGTGAGTACATACTTCCGTGGCCTGCTGCCAGGGTGTGATAGCCATTATGAGGGTCACAGGATGGAGCCACCCCTTTGTCTTAATGAGGCAAGATGGAATAATTATGAAAAGAGTCTGACAACTCTTAGACGGCTGTCAAATGGGGATACTCAGGGAAACTAAATCCCTCAGCCATTTATTAATTACCTTTTAAAATTCATTACATTTTAAGACATGCAAAAATTCTCTTAAAGGTTCACATTTGATATTACAGAGGTCTTGGGTCTGATTACTTCTTTACTGAGAGAGGAGGGATTAGCAAGTATATTCCTTATTATAATTAATTGTACACTTGAAACATGAAAATATACATCACCATTTTTTCATGCTACAAATTAAGAGATAAAACATGACAAAGATATGCTTGCCTGGTGGGTCATGGGTTCAAAAGCGTTCAGAAACACTGTGTGAGGCAGACCTGGAATTTATAAGAAGTTTAACATGCTGCTGAGATGTGCTACAGGCATGTAAATGACAGTGCTGAACATTGCCATGATTACCACATCTTATTCAGCAGCAGCATCTTCCGACCATGATTGCCTCCTGAGTGTTCATGAAGGTTAAAGTCACAGCTATAAATTAATGAGTCTGAGTTTGCATTCATTATTTTATAGCTGCTGTACAGCAAGTTCCCTGATAACACTAATAAGTTGTAAATAAAATAGCGCATATATATATATACACATATATATATATATAGGCTTATTAGATTTGAAAAACTGGTGGTAAGAAAAGCCATTAGATTTTCAGGAGAAAAGCTGTATATAAATTAGTTTCTCAGAGGATATATATTACATAAAGACTTATAATATGTTTGATTATTTGGTTTCCATATTTCACTCAGAAGGGATGTTGAACTTAACTATACCCATATTGGATAGGGGCTAACAGATCATTTGCTGCTAATGTGACTCTTGATTTTTCTATTCAACAGACATTTATTGAGCATATACTATGTACTTTCCTCTTTCATTAGCCTATCTCCCACTTTAGAAAAGACAACACATTACTTACCATTTGTGTCTTGACATGTTTTCTTCTTCTTCTTTTTCTACTGTTGATGATTTGGGGAGAAGGGGCAGGGAAAAAGCATGAGAGGATAAGTTATATCATAACCTGAAATAAAACAAATATGTTTTAACAGTTAACACACTATATTATATGTTAATTTGACACATATAAAATTTTTCAATCTGAGCCATTTCTAATTGTATTTTAGGGGCCAAACACTATTACACAGTGACACTGTACACTGGTGTTGAGAATAATTTAACACTGGAAGAAATATTCTAAATGAAGTGTAAGAAGCAAACAGGCAGATTGAGAAAAGCAGGCTGCAGAAGACTACATAAAATATGAGACCACAAAACATAAAACAATGCTATATATTGCTGAAATATACACACATCATATAGTAAAGGCATAAAAATTGCCTAGGAATGATAAACACTAAATTCTAGACAGCAGTTACTACTGCAGAAGGGGGTTGGGGGATATTATTCAAGAGGGGTACACAGGAGCTTCAGCTGTACTCATAATGTTCTCTTTGTTAAGCTTGGTGGTGAGGAGACTGCATCTGTCTGCCTCTTTACAGATTTGAAATATTTTATAAATGTGCTCACTTTGGCAGCATATATACTAAAATTGAAACAATACAGAGAAGATTAGCATGAGAAACCCCAAACCAGGAAACCCCACCCAACCATCCACCCAAGGGAAATGGAAGGCAAGAAATACAAAGGATCATGTGTTAACTGTAGAGTTGGCAGTGGTGGGGGGTGCAGCTGTGGGGTATGGTGCCTCTTAATCTGTTCTGGGTCCCAGGAAGGGGAGAAAAGTGGGTTCTCAGTGATTAAGACTTGATCCTGTGGTTGGCCTTTGGCCATGCTGCTGCCTGTGTCCCCTCCCAGGGACTGACCCTTAGGCCAAGCTGCCCTTGGTAGGTGGGCTCTGGCGTAGAGTGCTGCACTTGCTGAGGCTCCCCAACAGTGACCAGGAAGGACACTGGGGAATTATCACAACCCATTTAGTATGAGGGTATTGGCCTAGCCACAGGTAAATTCCTTGCCCTGATCTCTTCCCCACACCCAGGAAAATAGCTCTTAATTTTTTTATTTGTAACTTTTGTTTGAAATAAAGTCCTTAGCCAGAAAATAAAACAAATATTTCACAATCAATATTTCTAAAACATGAGCCAATGAGCCAGCATACTGAAAACAAAACAAAAACACACACACACACACACACACACACACACACACACACGACAAAAGGCTAAAGGCTAAAACGAGATACTAGGAAGGGCTAAAAGGAGGAAAATGCGATTATTTCAGTTTTTACCAGCCTACCATTGTCTCTCACCTCATCGGTAAATATGGGAGTAACTTTAGGCCACTGTCTTTCACTCCCTTTGCCCTCTCAGGAAAGCCAGCCAACCTCATGGGTGGAGCAAACCAACCCAAACATACTTGCCTACCAGTTTCTGGAAAGACTGGAGAGCTTGCTACTTAAAGGAATGGCCTCAGACACAGAATGCTGGCTGTCAGAGTCAACGCTTCTGGGTACTCCACAAAACCAATCCAGTTGTTCTTCCTCTACACCAGAAAGGGTCCTGGCAATCAGTACCCCTAAAATGACTAAAATTTTTAAAGGTTTATTTTTACCATTTTTAAAATGTTAAAAAGCTTTTTAAAAATGTTTTAAGGGAACTAAATGAAAGTGCTAAAATTCCAGGTCTCAGGTGTGGGGACAGGAGGGAGGAAGGACGACATTTTCTCAGAATGTCCGGACTGCCTCTGAAATGACCACATCCAGTCATCAGCATCTCTCTGCCTCCTGGAGGGCTTCCAGGTTTGTGGACAAGCTGCTTTGGGAATGACGTTCATGATGAGTAAACCCTGTCCTCTTCTCAGTAAATCAAAGAGAGGCCACCAACTTCTAGTCCTCTCAACACCCACACAGCTTCCCTGCAAGTACACGTTTACTTGATTTAGCTCAAAGCTTCCAAAAAAATTTCTCATGTTCGAGGACACAAATTATACTCTTTCCTTGAGTCCAATTTCACCACAGCCTATTAGGATAGTTGATACTTTTTGAATAATTTTTAATTGTGGTAAAAACCACTAAGTGTATCCTTTAATAATTTTTAAGTGTCCAGTACAGTACTGCTAACTATACATTGTTATATGACAGATCTCCAGAACTTTTTCATCTTGCATGGCTGAAACTCTGTATCCATCAAACGACTCATTTCCTCCATCCCCAAACCACTGGCAACCATCATTCTTCCTGTTTCTGAGTTTGACTATCTTAGATACTTCATATAAGTGGAATTATACAGTATTTGTCTTTACTGTGATTGGTTTATTTTACTAAGCATGATGTTGTCAAAGTTCTGTAACCTCTGACAGGTTTTCCTTCTTTTTAAAGGTGGAATAATATTCCATTTTATATATAAAGCATATTTTCTTTATCCATCCATCCACTGATGGACATTTAGCTTGCTTCCACATCCTGGCTATGAATAATGTTGCAATGAACATGGGTGTACAAATATCTTTTGAGATCCAGGGCTTTTATTATGTATATAACAGAAGTAGGATTGCTAGATCATAGGGTAGTTCTATTTTTGATTTTTTGAGGAACCTCCATACTTTTTTCCACAGTGACTGCACCATTTTAAAATCCTACCAACAGTGTTCCAAGGGCTTCATTTTTTTCCACATTCTCCCCAACACTTGTTACTTTCCTTTTATTCCTTCTTTTTTTTTTTTTTTTGATAGCACCCATCCTAATGGATGTGAAGTGATATCTCATTGTGGTTTTCATTTCCATTTCCCTGATCACTTGTGATGTTCAACATCTTTTCACATGCTTACTATCCATATCTTCTTTGGAGAAATGTCTATTCAAGTCCTTTGCCTATTTTTCAATTGGGCAATTTTTTTTGTTATGGCATTGTAGGTAGGAATCCTTTTTATATTCTGGATATTAACCTTTTATCTATGGTATGCAGATACTTTCTCCCATTCAGTAGGTTGCTTTTTCACTGTTGTTTCCTTTGCTGCAACTTTTTGATTAATTTTTGATTATTAAAGTATTTAACAATTTAAGTTCTTCATAATGTAATAATAGATAATAAAAATCACTGAGCAAACTGCCCTTTCTACCTGGACTTCTAAGCTATTTCTAGATTATGATGCCAATGTTCCTCAAGGTATTGTTTAGAGGTCACTTACACTGGAATCTTCTGGGGTGTCAACAGGCAGATTCCTGGGCTCCATTCCTTTACCTAATGATCGAAAATCTCTGAGCATGGGTCTGGGAATCTGCATTTGTAATAGGCTTTGCAAATGATTCTGAAGCACATTAAGTCAGAATACCACAGCTATATGGCATCTAGGAAAAATCCTTTCTGGAAATGGATCTTAAATAAACTGCTGGATTATAATATGGCACTATAGTAAAGGAATCACTGGTGGCAAAATCAGGTCAACTCTACAGGGCACAGCTGAATATTTCATGAGAAGGCAGCTGCAGTTAGGACTACAGGAGAAGGCAGCTCCTGACTAGGACTCACATCTCCAGCTCCATAAACCAGGACAACTGACAAACATTTTAAGATTTCTTCACAAAATTCATCTTCTCTTGCTCTACCACTTTCTAAATTCACAGTGTCAAAATCACTACTTAAAAAAAAACCATTATAAGTCTCATCTATTCACTCATTTCAGTTCATCAGTTTGGTTGCACTGAGCATGCACTGAGCATCTAGTTACTATGCACCAGACACTGTCTGGCCCCAAGTAACTTATAGTCTAAATCAGCTCTGTCCAACAGAAATACACTATAAGCTACATATGTAATTTTAAATGATTAAACAGCAATGCTAAAAAAGTAATAGTAAAAAAATTTTAAAACAACATATTTTATTTAACCCAATATATCTAAGATATTATTTCAACATGTAATAAAAAAGTTACTAATGATTTATTTTCCATTCATATTTTTGCACTAAGACTAAAATCTAGTGTGTATTTTATGCTTACAGTACATCTCAATTGAGACTAGCCACATTAAGTGCTTAATGGCCATGTGTGGTTAGTGGCTACAATATTGGACAATGCAGGTTAAGCAGGGAAGACAGACATATAAACATAATTTTCGGATCCAAGAGTCTGTTAATATTTGCAAGGGACATATAAAAAGATCTTTGTGAATCCCCAAATTTGTAAAATCTGCTGTTAGAAAAGTCATTTCCCCTATAAAATACAATAAAGTCTATAATTAGCTAATACTTCAATTCATGATTCTGCAAAGGAGGCTTTATTTCCATTTCTGCCACAAGACACTTATGAAAGAAGCCCAAAATGAATACTATCATGTCTCGAGCATTTTAATAGCATAGAGAAGACTTCCTAAAGTTCTGTTTTGTGGACACATTACTTTGGGAGATAAGCAAAGAAGAACAAGCACCAAGCTGCTTATGGACTTGCCATGACATGAGTGCCATGAAAGGAAAAAAAAAAAAAAAAAGGCACCAATACTGTTAAATTCAGCATGACTTGACCACATCAATGTCTGTGTTTCACTATATTCTGTCTCTCCAAGGGAGACAAAGCAGATTAGCTAATAAGACTTAAGACCTTCTCAAAGAAGTAGTGTCCCAAGAGTTAGTTAACAGATCAATAGAAAGCAAGTTCTAGAGTGTCTGGCTGGCTCACTGAGTGTAGCATGTTACTCTTGATCTTGGGGTCATGAGTCTAAGTCCCACGTTGGGCATAGAACTTATTAAACACACACACACACACACACACACACACACACACACACACACACAAACACACACACACGATTCCTAATTTTGATGTAACAATCCTGAGGGTGAGGGGATGGGTTAGTAAGGAGTGGCCTCTGTATCTAAGACAATTACTAAAGGGGAAAGAGGTACTATCAACCTAATCTTCCTAGGCTTTGCCACGCTGCACCGTGAAGGGGACGCAGTACACCGACCTCAGGCACCAAGGCCAGGCACTCAGAGCACAGCTGTTCTCAGCCACACCCATGTGGCTGATAGCCCATTCTGCCTTGTGGGGAGAGCTGAGGGAATAGGGATGAGCTGTACTTTGTTCAGCGTTTGTACTGGGGTTCTGTGAAATAATTATGCTTATTTTTCTTCTTTGCTTTTCTCACAGCTTGCTGTGGTGTATCTTCAATTTTTTTATTCACCCATGTGGAAAGACTACAACTCGTTTTTTTTATTTCCTATAATCATTGAAAAAGCCATTTGGAACACACTGGATGGTTAATACATAAGCCGAAGTTTTTTCATAAATACTCCAAGGTTCCTAGAGTGCTAAAGCAAGCCTGGTTTAAACAAAGTTTTATGCATTGCTGCAAAGAAGAGGAGTTGGTCTGTCCTCAGACGCCTTAAACCCTGATACGAGATCCTCCTCCTTGGAAATAGAACACGGGGAAGTATTTTCATTCCACATAGGCTGGCTTCAGCTGCACTGAACATTTGTTCTGGCCCAGAACCCTTTTCTAGGAGCTTATGGAGTTAGCTGATGGCACCTTCAATTACATTTGAATTATGCAAAGAATTTAAAATTCTTGAGCCAACCCTCACTCAGAGTAAAGGTAAGACAGTCACATTTTACTGTATCAGTACTCTCAATCCACAAAAATATTTCAATAAACTTCCTCTTGAATCACATTTTCCAAGTCTGCTGTGTTTCTTGTGCAGTTTTAGGTCTCAAATTAATTACCCTTCCAACTTAGCAGATTTTCTTTCCCACCGGTGAGCAGCTTTTCTATTAGATGGAGTACTAGTTGAGACTGAGTCCAGAATCCCTTTTCCCTGTATCTGCACTGAACATATGGATTCTCTTGAATTGCAGATCTGAGCCACTGCCAAATTTGTCATTTTTCTAACTTACTCAAAATTCCCATTTTCCAACTAAAAATTGTCACTATCTTAGAGCTCTTCGGCACTGCTGTGCAAACCAGCATTTAGTTTTCTTTGGGAAGTGGGCCATTTTTCCCCCCATAAGAAACACACTTTTCAAGTGATGTGGGTGCAAAGTGGTACATTTGAATCGTACACTTGAATCATCCCAGAGTAAAATCACTCATTCCCAAACACCAGCTTCATGGCACCACACATCACTGAACAAGTGCAAACCTGTTCACATCCCAACATTCCTGAAGCTGGGATGTGTCCTGCAATTGATACCCTTGTTAACTGTCTGGCAGTCCCTTTTCTTTCTTCACAGAACATAAAATGGTAAAAAGGTCTCATGAGTGATGGTTTCTTACTTTTGATGACATAAAGAATTATTATTTAAAATTAAACCTCAGCAAAAACACATCACTACATGCTACAGACTTTGGGGGCTATTTGTGTATAACTGAAAAGGAGACTCCGAAGCCAGAGAGTGGCAGATTTGCCTGTGATGTGGGATGAGTACCATGAGGAAGGTGCCCAGGGCTCAAGAAAAAGAGAGGGGAAGACCCCAAGCCGGCTTCCTACGTGGCCTCTGGGCTGAGTTTCTAAGCATCAGCAGAGGCTGGCCAGGTGAAGGGTAAGAGTGGGGGCGGTGGAGGGGGACCGTGTGGGTGGCTGCTGGTAATTATTCCAGACACAGAGAAAGCAATGAACACATTCCTGCACAGCAGAACTGTATGGGGTGTGCATGCCACCAACCATAAGCAGTTGTGCATTCCTAGAACTTAAAGAGAGAGAAGCTGTGACTGAATAAGACATATGGAGCAATCTCTGAGGCCACCTGCTGTCCCTTTCAGCATTTAGATCTATTCTGTAGCCACTGGAGGGTAGACACTCAATGCTGTTTATTTCACATTTACTGAGCACCTTCTATGTCCTGTCTTTGCTAGAGAGTTCATCTTTGACTATCCATAACAATGTTGGAAGCCTGTGGCATGTCTCTTGAATTTAGCTTCCAACTATACAATCTGAAGTACATAATTTTCCACCAGTTAGTTCCATCTTCCCATTTTTCAGAGACTGACTTCATCTAGAAATATTCCCAGTGTTCAATATCTTGTTTTGTCCTTGGGTTTATTTCTCTGGTGCAGTCTTAGAACTAAGGTAAGTCATATAATTTAGAGCCTAGATGGAGCTGAGAAACAATCGAATAAAGCCCCTTTTTTGCATAACATACAGAACTGTCAAATCACTCTGTTACCCACCTGAAAACAATAACACTATACATCAATTACACTTCAATAAAAATTAAAACAAATAGATTATTAAAGAAATAAAAAATAAGTTAAATAACACGGGGACCTGTGATCCAGGGAGGTGACTAACGGGTCTGAGAGAACAAAGCCAAGTAGCTTCAGAGCCAGGGCGTCAGTGCAGGCTCCTGATGGCTTGCCTAATGAACAGAAGAAATACAAATCTGTCAGAGGTTCTAGGTACTGAGTTAAAAAATAACTTAATGTTTGTACATTTCTTTTGCTCCAAGTTATTTTTCATCTTTTTTCCCAGAGGTTTATCTTTGGTCACTTTCTCTTATGTTAATAATGATTTTTATAATTTCCCACGAAGAGAAGGAAGTGTGTTTTAAGTATAAATGTCAAAAGAGTTTTAGTAGAAATGGAGAAAAACAATTCCTCCATACGCAATTAACTATACATATATTTTAAAAACTGATTCTTCAAATTACATAGTTGACAAATTCCTACAGATGGTGGAAAGGTGAAGTAGTCTTCCATTCTTTCAAAAGCTAAGTATTAATTAAAGTAATATCATTTTGGGGCACCTGGTCGGCTCAGTCAGTAGAGCACACAACTCTTGATCTCAGGGTTGTGAGTCTGAGTCCCACAATGGGTGTAGTTTACTTAATAAAAAAATATTTAAAAAGTAATGAAATTTTGACTAGCTTTTATGGGTGTTTTTCCTATCTCTCAGATATCACATCGCTTTTCTATTCAGATTTTCATAAAGTTATGATTACTTGAGCATTCCATGTAACTTTATATGGATTCTATTTCTAGCAGAATTTTGTATCTCCCGCGAGTGACTTTTTTTCCTGCAAATGATTTTTGACATTTCATAAATTAACAAGTAAAAGTAAAACACAATCACATCCCTCAATTTTGTGAGTCAGCAAATCTTATAAAAGGAAAACAATTCTAACCTTATTCAAAGCTATTAAAAGATGAGTTTTTGTTTAAACCCTACATGTGCAAATCATTGTTAAAATTTGCATTTTCTGTTAATGAATTGGAGTCTTAGGATATTTTTATATGATGATTTCATTCACATTTCAGCACAGCTCAGGTGCTACCTATAGGCATTAATTAAGCTTAATGCTTCCCTAAACCTACTAAAATCACATTCTTACACTAAATATTTTCAATGTCAACATAACTTATCTCCCAATATAAAATAAAAGCCAGTAAACCCATGATCATGCTACAAACTTGTGCCTCTTCCATGTCGTTTCATCTCTCAGGCCTCACTTTGCTTGCCTGTGAAACCGTAGATCAGGCTAGCTGACATCTAGGATGCCCTCGGTCACAAAAACTATAAAGCTGCTTTTAATTAATTTTAGAGACATTTATATCTAAGAGAAAGCTTTGAGATAACGAACACATCTTCCTTTTTAAAGATGAGAAAACTGGAGTTTAAAAATGGAGACAACTTGTCCAAGAGCAGGTTAAAGATCAAGTTCTCAATAAGGAAAGCTGGGATTAAAACACTAATCTCCAGTTATCAACCTGGTGCTCCCCTCAGCGTCTCCCTCTATCTCAAGAGATGTTTCTCAAAGGAACATGTCCAACACAGCATTTCATATTCTAAGAAATGGGAAAAATAAGTCAAGATACTCTCTAAAAGGTTATCATCCTCACCATTATTATAAGTTAAAAATATTACGTCCCCAGTGGCTCAATCGGTTAAGCGCCTGCCTTCAGCTCAGGTCATGATCCCGGGGTCCTGGGATCAAGCCCCACATCGGGCTCCCTGCTCAGTGGGAAGTCGGCTTCTCCCTCTCCCACTGCTGCTCCCCCTGCTTGTACTCTCTCTCTCTCTGTCAAATAAATAAATAAAATCTTTAAAAAAAATACCTCCCCACAAAAACAAACTAAAAACAAAATAAAGAACAAAAAATTCAAATGGCTCAGAAGGGGCATGGGCTAGGTCTTGCTCTTTTTTCTCTTAAAGCCCTGCTTGCAAAGGACAATTGATGGTGAATTTTGTGCTACAACAAAAATCATAGCAGCAATAACAAAGAGGCTGGCATTTGAAAACAAAAAACCTCAAAGAAATCCACAAGAGCAAGTAACATAAAATGGATTAAAATACTGAGAACAGAAAAAGAATAAATAGGCTGTCTTTGCTAAAGATTTAAAAAAAAAACCCTTGTTTATAAATTATATTCACCTTTGATTTTATTTAGGTTGGTTTATATAATCTCTAGTACTTATGGTAGCTTTTTCTCTAAAAGCTTAACTTCAAAAGGTGAAGAAGGAACACCCTAGTCAGACAAAGGTCCTAATCAACTTCTGCAAAGAAATACTATATACCCTTCAACTGCCAGCACAGAACATTATTAAATGATAGGAATAAAGATTTTCCTTTAATTATATTTCAAAACAGCATTTTACAGTTGGAAAGCTCTTACCAATTTTAAAATTTTTCATGGGAGAAAAATCTGAAATAAGTTAACTTTATCATCTAACATCATGTTGCCCAAATACAATAGTCACTAGCCATTTCTGGCTATTGAGCACTTGAAATATGGCTAGTCTGAATTTAGATATGCTTTTAGTGTACACTGGATTTTGAAGACTTAGTATACCCCCCAAAAGTAAAAGGTCTCATTGATAAATCTACATTTTATATTTATATTTTATATTTATAAAAAGCGTATGTATTCTCTATCGACATATTTGTATATATTCATATTTTGATATATCACTATATTATACATAAATATATATTTATACATTCTATTTTATATTTATATACTTATTTTTGTATTTTATGTTAAAATAATATTTTGGACATATTGGGTTAAATAAAATATATTACCTAATTTTACCTGTTCCCTTTTATTTTTTCAAATGTATCTACTAGTATACTTTAAATTATATATGTGGCTGCCATTATATCTTCACAGACAGCCTTGGTCTAAGGCATTAAGCAAATTAGCAAAGAGCTAGAAATTAATTTCATAACTCAGGTCACCAATATTCTGTACAGATTAAATATCTTTAAATAGTTCTTTCTCCCTAGAATCTCCGATAATTATTCTGTCAGAAATGTCATTACAAAAGTAAAATTCCATATACACACACACACATATATATATATATATATATACACAAAGACTGTATGTGTGTATATAGATATATATACAGACACACGTTTAGTTTTTTTAAATGACCTCCATTTTCATTATACATTGCTTTAAAAAGGTCCAAATCTATGTGCAAAATGCACTAATAGTTTCAAATCAGATTCATCGAAATAAGAAATTAATAAACTACTATAAGACCATTAAAAAAAAAGCCCACTAAAAGGGAAAAGATAAAGACTGTTTCTCTCTATACATTTATACATTCATATATAAATATCTACCTACAAAGTATATATACATATTTACAAATGAAATACATTATATATAATTCATATACAAATATATGAATGGTTAATATTACAGGTATGATGGAAGTATGTGCATGTATGAAATTACACATAAGCATCATGTCAACAATCAGAAAACTAGGGAGACACTAATGTTTACAAGGTTCTTTCTTTAACATTAAATTCGTAAGTTGAAGCACATTATAGAGATGATCAAGTAATTTCTTATGCCTCCACAGGATCACTCAGAGCTAGCAGAGAATTTATAGATCATTTAGTCCAATCTCTCTTTTCACAGGGGAAAGAACTGAGAAATGAAGACTGAAGAAAATGTCCCAAAGCAAAGAGTAAGCCTTTTTCATCAGTCTTAAATTACTGAAATACACACATACCAGTAAGTAGTTTATAAAATGTCTATACTCTGCACAGGTCCTGTAAACAAACCACCTCAGCTCCTTTTTCTGGAAATGGCGCATAGTCAAGGACTCTCCTTGGTAAAGCTGTAGCTACTAACTCATGTTTGAGTTTGGGCTGGCTTAGCAAGGGATGAAGGCAGCTCGGGCAGGGGAGGGGGAAGCAAGAAGGGGACCTTAAAATAAAAGTCAAACAGCAAAGGGAAGCAGACAGAAAGTTCCGTATTTTATGTACCCCAACTAACAGAGCCACCCTTGCCTACACCGGGTCATCTAGTTGCTGTTATTTGAGAACTAGTAAAAGATCTCTTTCCCAAATCCTCTCCACTCTCTTAGGGAAGAAGCTTACAGGACTAAATAGCAGCAACACCCAGAGTAAATAAGGCACAAGACTGATTTTTTGATGGGGATCAGGAAAGACAGGGCCATGGGCATATACCTGGTAGGGCAGGTAGAATAACCAGGAAGTAGTCCAAAGGGGTGCAGGTCCAAGTCAGGAGTGCAGGGAAGAGAGAAGCAGGAAGCAGAAAGGAGGGAGTGGTTTGGCACCAATGCAAAGTTTACCTACTTCACAATGATGCCCATGCTGCCTATGGCAACACTGAAGAAAGAGCATTAGGTACAAGGACACTAATCCTGGCCTTCAGGGAGCATCAGGTGGAAGAAAAGTCCCCAGGGTGATGATGACCAGTCTCCCTCATTCACTGTAGGGAATCATGGCTCTTGGCATTGTGCTAGGCACCTTCTCTCATAGCTTCCACTCTTCATGCACCACTGCGCACTTCTTTGGAACTATCCAGCACCATGACTGTAACTACTGCTGTTCCTTTCTTTTTGTCTGGAAGGGATGGGTCTCCCTTCCTTTCCCCTTCTGTTCCTGCTGGGATGGCTGAAGACAGAATCAGCTAGCACTGTTGACTAGTGTTCCAAAAAACAATATGGAAGCTAAATAGTATGACAGCTTCACTCTGCAGCTTTTACGGTGCTTGCTGGAGCACTTTCTCTAGGAATACTGCCTCTTGGAATCCTGATATGCCATGTTAGAAAGGTCATATGGAGACATTCTGGCACAGTCAACAACCAGCAGTCTTTGCTGTACCTGCCCAACTATTTTCTCTTCAAGTTAATCAACCTCCCTTTCTGCCATAAGCCCATGTTCTTCAACCTCTTTCTTCCCCCCAGTTACCATCTCTTCCTTCTCTTTGCTGAGTTCTTCTAAGCCCATACAGACTTGTTCCCTTCTCCACCATGCCAGAGAAAGTTTTTCACTATGAACCCAACTCAAGTCTTCATCTTGCTTGACCTTTGACTAAGCTCCCATTCTTAAGTGCTCAGCAAACACTCTGCACTTTTGAAGCTTTTCTAATTTCTTTGTTAGCTCCTTTTTCTCGGGCCTACATCTCATATATCAGTGATCTGCAAGGTTCTGACCTTGGTTGTCTTCTGCTGCACTTCACTTGCCTCTCTGGGTGATTTAATCCACTCTGTGGCTTCAACCAACAGCTGTGTGCCAATGAAGTCCAGAATTAAACAGCTCTCCAGAGATTGCAGTAGGGAGATGGAAATATGGACCTGGTGCTCTGGAGATGTGTTTAAATTCCCATCTCCCTATTGTAATCTTCACCTGGATGTCCCACAGGTACTTCAGATTCAGCACATCTAAAACAGAACCTCTCTCTCCATCTGCATCCCCAAATCATCCCCCCCACGGTGGCTCCTATGTTAATCACCTGCAGAAAATCTACTGAATGGTCCCAACTAGAAACTCGACTTCTCTCTCATCTTTTACAGCCAGTCTCCAAGTTCTCTCCATTCTACCTCCTCAAAAGCTATTAAATACATCTTCCCTTTTCTATGTTGACAGCCAGGACTTAGTCTAGGCCTTCAGAGGCAACACTATGCCTGATCTGCCCATTCCAATCTTAGTCTGAACTATTACTTTAATATGCAGATCTAATCATGCTGCCTTCCCACTCCAAATGCTTTAATTGCATTCTCTTGCCACTAGAGAAACTTCTTGGCAAAAAACCCAAATGCAAAATTCAAAATTTTGCTATGCTCCACACAGAACTATTCCTTCTGGCCATTTGAGAATGTTAGAGCTTTCCTGAATACGCTATGCCAAGACTCTGAAGTTTCTTTCTTCCCTTGAAATGCCCTCCCCTCTTTTGTCCAATTGCCCCACTTACAGCTTACTTCAAGCCTCTCAAATGTCACCACCTCAGTGAGGGCTTTCCTAACAAACACCCACCCTTCCACACCCAGAGACCTCCCATTCCTGTTTCAACTACAGTCCTTAACTGCCCCATGCAGGTGGTACCCTGCACTCCCACTGCTCTCCTGCACTGAGCTAATTACATCTGCATCTCCTGCACTACACTGCAAGTCCCTTGAGGGCAGGGACCCTAACTGGTTCATCTTTGCCTCCTTACACCAAGCACAGTATCTGAAACACAGTAGGCCTTTAGTAAATATGTTCTGGACAAAAGACAATAATTATGTGCTACCATTCACTGAGCACTTTACATGTGTGAGGCACTTAACATCATTATCTCATGTGTGGACATAGCCACCATGAAAGGGATACCACCCCATTTTGCAACTGAGAAAAAAAAAAAAAACTTAGAAAGGTAAATTAATTTGCCCAAAGTCAACAACTGATAAACTTAGGTCTGCTTTTGACTCCTGAGCTCCTGTTTTTAACCACTCACTCCTCTCTACTCCTGGGTGAAAGACATTGGTAACGGATGCCATTTCTATAAAATTGTTTCTAAAAAACAATCTCTTCTAGTCCCAGGCTTAGGTGCTGTGTTAGTCCTAAGTCCATTACCATCATGGTTTTTGTGCACAACAAAACCTTGATGATGGACTTCTGGTGGCTATCAGGGTTCCCACCAATAAAGAGAGGGAGCACCATTTATTACAATTATCTCCTTGATCTTTGAGTTAGGATATACTTCTCGGGAAACAGGCAGAGAAGGCTAGATTTCTCCCAAGTATCATTAAGTTTGAGACATTGGTGTCCATGCCCTATTCTGGGAACAGAGAAGTGGGTATGAGAGATCATAATGGTGGCAAGAAGTGGAATGGATTTTAATGTGTGCTCTGGGGAAGTGGCCAAAATGCTCTGTAGTGTCTCCTTGTACAAATACTGTCACCATCAGAACAACAGGACCTTTCCACTCCTAAATCTAGACTCTCAGGGTTAACAATATACCATTACCTAAGTGTTCAGTGATCCATTCCTGAACACATGTACCTCGTGCTTCCCACCCCACAGTACTGAATTGCATTCAGTTATCCTTTTACAGGCATTTTCTTCTAATTCTACATATTTTCTGTTAAATGTATTCTAAAAACTGGCCTCTTTAATTTTCTCTAATCCTAATCACTTAACATCAGTCCTGTTTTCTAATACCTCCATGACTATCTAGCACATAACTGAAACCAGAATTGTGCTTACCCTGATGAATACATTTAATTCTCTCAACTCAAAGATGATCAAATTCGCCAAGGTCACTCAGCTGATAAGGACGCACATATATGTTGGGCTCCAGACATGAGGACTATTTGCCAGTATTTTCTTTGTAACCTGGATACTGTGTTAGGAACTCTCTCTCTCTATACTCAACCCTTTTTCACCTACCAAATTGCTATTGGTCTTTAAAGGCTTAACTCAGGGGTCACTTCCTCCATGAATCTTCTCAGGTTTTCTGGTTGTGCTCTTTCCTGTTCTATCATCTGGGTGGGGTGCCTTGGTCCTGGGTTTCATCCCCTCCTTGCTTTCACTGAAATTTAATTGTCAGCAGACTCTTCATCTCCCTTACTAGGTTGTAGATTCCTCCAGAGCAGGGCAGGGTGTGGGTCTTGTCTTAGGATTCCCAGTACTAGCACAGTGCATGACACACGCATACACACAACAAATGCTTGCTGAGTACTAAGTAGTGAACCCCACTTCTCTGCTTGGGCCAAAGGCCTAGTGAATGATGTCATCTGACTTAGCAGGAAAGACTTCTCATCATAAGCAATGCCATTTTTTCAGCTTTTCATGAACTCATTGTCCCACTAGGTCTATACTGGAACAAGTAACTGCTATTAGTTGAGGAACTACCACTTCTCAGACACCGAGATGCACATTATGCTTATCCTGGAAATACTGCCAAGTCGACATCATCCTCATGTTATGGATCAAGCTCAAAATCAGTTACCCTAAGTAACTGGCCTGCAGTCAGAGAAGGAAGGTTTTGTATTAAAAGGATTATAAAATGCCCTATTATGTATAGTCATCCCTGTCCTGGAGAGATTCCTTAGTATTTGAAATTACTTACACACACACACACAGTACATTAATTTAGACACTAGAGTAGTGAAAACATGGTTCATTAGCATTTATAGAGGTTCAAGACAGTTCTACCATATGCATTATCTAGGGTAATGCCTGTAGTCTTAATTTTCTTATAAGTGGGGATTATAATACCTACTTACCTCAAAGGGGGATGAATAAAAAAAAAAAAGATCATGTATGCCAAAATGTTTTGTTAAGGAAGTGGGCAGAGTCCCATCTTAGAGAACTATGCTGGATAGAGTTTAGTGCCGTGTTTCTTAGAGCCATTTGAGGTGTTAAGAGCAGATGAAAGAAGCCAGGCTGGAAGTCCCCATTTAACAAGTTCCCAAATGATTCTACTGGACACAAAAGCTTGATAAATACCAGGTTAGAACAATGCTTCTCACGCTTTAATATACACATGAATCACTTGAAGATCTTGTTAAAATGCAGATTTGAATTCAGTGGGCCTGGTGAAGGCAGGTTGAAACATTGTATATCTAACAAGCTCTCAGGGGAAGCCAATGTTGCTGGTCTATGGATCACATTTGAGTGGCAGGGGGCTGGAAGATCTATCCCCACTGGAACAAATTAGCTTTGCTTTGTTCCTGGACCACAGATTGAACCTCCCAGCCTCAGGGAGTATTCCAGAAGGCCCAAGATCTTAGTATTGCTACAAAACACTTGAACTACTCCAAACTAAATTGGAACACATTCCCTATCTTTTTCAGCAGTAGCATCCTTTTCAGATACAGATAGCACATAGGTTTAGCATGTAAAAGAATAATTTATTGCTATTACTTGAGTTCTATTTACTATGTAAAGCATTTGAATACATTATTTCTAATTCCAACTACAACCCCACAAGGTGGATATTCTTGCTCTATAGATAAGAAAATGATGACATAGAGAGCATAAGTTACCTGCTGAAAGTCACATGGCTAGTTAGGTGTTGCAGCTAGGGTTCCAATCCTGTTCTTTTAGGATCCAAAGCCTATGTGCCCTCTGTATGTCTTCCACGATGCTAGTATGATTTTGGTACAAAATGTGACAGCTTAGGAAAAAATGGGAAAAAATATTTTCTCCTGTATCAGTCTTTGAGTTCAAGGCTTTGCTAAGGCAGATTCTAGATGGGGGTGAGGATGGGGATAAGGTTAATTAATTAGTGATCTCTAATGCCTCATGAAAAACATGCAGATAGCATCTTTGACTATGGTTCCCATAAATCTGATAATACAAATGGAATAAAAAGGACATCTGCGACCAGGGCACTGATCCTAAATGTTGCCACCTACCCTCAGGCTTCTAGCCGTGGAACTCAACAAATAAAAAGGAAAAGTTTTTTCTGATCTTTGTGGTCTATCAACTTTGCCACCTTCTCTTATATGAGGTTTTTGTGACTCTAAATTTCACACCAACTTAGGTTGACCCTACCATGTGATTTCAGTTACCACACTTCCCTGCCTCTAATAAAATTGCCCGCACCGGAAAAAAAAAAAAAAAAAAGTACTGTTTAGTCAAATACATTGAAAGTGCAGCAGTTTTGAAGATTTTCTTTTGAGCAACAAAATTTTCTGTATCTGTCACAAGGTTGACATGGAAAGAAATGCATGACAATAAAGTTGCTCATGGAAATCAGTCAGATACTCAAGTGTACCAAATGGAGGAAAGACAGCTATGAAATAAACCATCTAGGCATTTACCATCCAGTGCCTTTACCATTTAATGATCCATGAATGGAGTATCCACAGATTTTTTAACCTCAGGTTGCTTAACTGTTGTTTTCTAAACACTCATCTTTAATAATAGAATTGTCTACCTATATTACCCAAAACGGTACAATTAGAAAGCCACATCTCCAGTAATTAAATATATACATAGCAGTTAAAACCAAACAGTGATGTTTGAATTATTAAGAATTATAAACTGATTTTGCCCTTGTGGTATTCCCTACACAGGATATTTCAAGAATAAAGACTAAAACCTAAAAAGAAACTGGTTTGAAAAGCCACTTAAAAGTATTTTTAGACTGTGTATGTGATTTAAATAGACGGTAAGAAACTGAGTCTGGAGCATTGATCTCAAACTAATAAGCATTTCCTGTTTCACTCCCTAACCCCCAGGAATAGTTCAGATCTCAGAAAATCTAAACTAAAGGTCCACAGAAACCAATTTGAGATTTTTCTGGAGAGACTTTACTGAAATGTTTGGACATGAACATGTTTGCAGTGAGTCATAATTTATAGGACCTTAATGGCCAGCGCCTTATGTGCCTTTCTACCTACATTTAATATATTCTCAAACCAGCTGGTGATATACTTTCCAGGCCCTGATAATTTTCATGAAGTTACCAGATCTCAGTTTCTAAGGCCGCTACCCAGCACCTTTTCTCGTGCTGATTTTTTTATGCTATCTAAACAGAAGAGAACCTGATTTTCTTTCTAAACTGTAAATCTCCCCAACCAGGCAGTTAATACCTTTTCCCAGCAAAAGGGCACAGTATTTTTGAGACCCCCCCCCCAAAGAGAAGATGAGGGGCTTTGGGGGCACTGCAAGTAAAAAAACAGTGGGAAAGCTTAATGGAAGTGGAGGGGGCCTCTGGGCAAAGGCAGACATAATAACAGGATACGTTCGCTTCTAGAGGAAGCAGGAGCTGCAATAGCCCGAGGGCAGGAAAGGCGGAGTCAGTAGCACCCTAAGGAAACGAGTCAGGGTTTGCAGGGACCTGGCCCGCTTAGGGACTCCTGCTCCAGTCGGGTCCAAGGCTGGTGAGCAACTCGCCTGCGGGAAACCAAGCGCAGGCCTCCGGGCACTAGTGGTTATAAAGAGGCACCCATCTGCTCCCTGCCACCTCCGCCAAAGATGGGCAACGGGGCGAAGAGAAAAAGCAAACACCTAGCGCCGCGGCAGGTGAACTTGTCAACAAGTCAGTCCCTGCCCAGAAGGAACCTCGGGGTCCCGGGGCCGGAACAGCTGGGAAGGCGAGGCACGGCGTGGGTGGAGTGGGCTGGCGTGGGTGGGGGTGCCGCGAGCGCCGGGGCTAGAGATGCGGCCGGCGCCCGGAACGCTTCCCTCCGGCTCCCCCGGGGCTGACGCACGCTCTCATGGCGCGTGCATCCTGCAGACCTGCCCAGGCCCGAGGGAGGAGGCGGGGGAGGGGAAGGGGCTGTGGCGGTTCCCACACGGGGACCAGAAACCAGAGAAAGCGACCCGCCTGTCACCCGCCGCCCACAGAGGGCACAGTTGGCGGCCCCAGGCTGGCGCCCCGACCGCCGCGGCTGCCGGGCGTCTCCCGCTGCAGCCCGCCCGGCGCGCCCCCGCCCCGACCCCGGAGGGCAGGTACCTCGGAGCCCCGGCCCCCAGGAGCCTCCTGGCCGCGGTCGGAGCGTCCCTCCAGCTCCTTCATCCGACGTCAGCGTCAGCAGAAGGCGAGGGAAGGGGGCGGGGGGAGCGCAGGAACCGGCCCTTCCTGCGGCGGTGGCCGCCAGCCGGAATAGCAGCCGGCGGAGCCCGTACGCGCCGCAGCGCAGCGCAGCGGCCGGGGGGAGCGGGCGGTCTCGCCTCCCAGCAAACGCCCGCGGCCCGGGCGCCGCCGCCGCCTCTCCCTTCCTCTCTCCTGAGGAGACACCCGGCGGGGCGACCCCTCCCACCAGGACCCGGGCATTTGGAGGAGCGAAGGGACGAAGGCCTCACCTTTTGGGGGGCGGGTCCGGGATGGGGGGACTGAGCCTCCCTCTCTCTCTCTCCTCCCTGGGGACTTTCCTCGACCCCCCCATCTCCTGGGGTATCCCCCGTTTCGATCTGCCGCCCAGGGTGACCCCGCCCCTGCTCTCCCGCAGGTGTTCCACGTGTCCATAGCATTTACGTCATAATGACCTGGCGGACAGGTGGGAGCCGCAGCGAGCGCTCCAGGGTTCCCTCCGTGCTGTGCGTGGTGCGTCCTCCTTCCTTCCACGTAAGATTTCTGTGGCTTTAGGAGACAGGAGACTTCATGACTTCAGTGCTAAGAAAAGTTACAGAGGCCTGTGTCTGGAAATTAACTTTGAGCTTAAAGGAAAAAGGCTGTGTCAAAAAAAAAACACAACTGTGTATGTATATATATTTTTTATTCCCCATATAGTCATGTATCTTTTAATCTTAAATTATTGACGCTTATAGTAATTTGATCTTATCACGAAAAAACCAAACTCTTGCTTTTAGAGCACCTTGTGGTGATCACACAAAGAGAAGGTGTTGGAATAGGTGCTTCCTAAAATTATCTATGCTAAAAAGCAATCCCAATGTGCTATGAGTCAATCCCTGAGTATGTTATGTATTTATAAGTAAGTTCATAGAATAGTCACTGGTTGAAACAATTTAACAGAGTGGAAGGAAAGATGGTTATTGAGCAATGATGCAAACAAATCTGAAATCCACAGATTTCAGCTAACATGAATGAGCTGCTTGCTATGTGTCAGGCATATGCTGTATACTTCACATTTATTTCTTACTGTAACCCAGTGCTGTAGGTAAAATTATTATCCCTATTTTACAGATAAAGACACTGCCCAGAGCGCCTTTAAGGCATTTAGCTGATAGGATATGAGCAGGGGTTTGAATCCAGGGTTGTCTGAACCATGAGAGGTTTAGCTTAATCTCAAGATAGAAATGTGCCTAGCCATCTTCTTCTTTTTCTTTTTTCTTAAAATATGTTGCGTTATTTGTTTCAGAAGTACAGATCTGTGATTCAACAGTCTTACACAATTCACAGCACTCACCGTAGCACATACCCTCCCCAATGTCTATCACCCAGCCACCCCATCCCTCCCACCCCCGACCACTCCAGCAACCCTCAGTTTGTTCCTGAGATTAAGAATTCCTCATATCAGTGAGGTCATATGATACATGTCTTTCTCTGATTGACTTATTTCGCTCAGCATAACACCCTCCAGTTCCATCCACGTCGTTGCAAATGGCAAGATCTCATTCCTTTTGATGGCTGCATAATATTCCATTGTGTATATATGCCACATCTTCTTTATCCATTCATCTGTCGATGGACATCTTGGCTCTTTCTACAGTTTGGCTATTGTGGACATTGCTGCTATAAACATTGGGGTGCACGTACCCCTTCGGGTCCCTACATTTGTATCTTTGGGGTAAATACCCAGTAGTGCAATTGCTGGATCAAATGGTAGCTCTATTTTCAACTGTTTGAGGAACCTCCATACTGTTTTCCAGAGGGGTTGCACCAGCTTGCATTCCCACCAACAGAAGATAGCAGGAGAGGAAGAATGAAGGGGAGTAAGTCAGAGGGGGAGACGAACCAGGAGAGATGATGGACTCTGAAAAACAAACTGAGGTTTCTAGAGGGGAGGAGGGTAGGGGGATGGGTTAGCCTGGTGATGGGTATTAAAGAGGGCACATTCTGCATGGAGCACTGGGTGTTATGAACAAACAATGAATCATGGAACACTACACCAAAACAAATGATGTAATAAATGGTGATTAACATAACAATAAAAAATTAAAAAAAAAAGAAAAAAGAAATGTGCCTAGCCAAAATGGATAGAGAAAAAGTGTAGGTGTTATTGACATTTTAATAGAAAGTTTGTAAGATGGTACAGCTCCAGAAATTTATATAAACTTAAAAGTTGACATTATTCTTCAAATATACTCTTTGGGGATTTTGTTTGTCATAGTTGTTATTTGAGCCTATCCTAATATAGCACAAAACATAAAGCTGAGCAAACATCAAGTCCTTAATAATATGTTTACAAATAAACAAATAATGAATTAATATGGCCTACAAAATAGCAATTTGTTGAAAAGCTGAGATTCAAGACAAAGTTTGGAAGAGAAAAACGTTGCTCCTATCTATTTGGCTTTTATAAGAAGCATTCAAGGTGACCTGTTCACAATACAAGCCAAGTTATTTTTGCTCTTTATAAGAAGGAAAAAGGGAAAATACAAAACTTTTAAGATGATCAACAAAGGCTTCTTGAATGTTGGGTGAATGTATCAATCAGTTGTTTGAAACGCTGAGAAACGGATCACAAAATTTCCTGACTCTGTAATGTTCTTTCTACCAGTGGTGATTTACTAGTTGCATGAAAATATATTAGGAACTCTATTTATCAAAGGCTGGCTTTGTGGAAGATACTTAAATTTGTTACAAGAGAGCCAGTAGAATGGCAGGTTGATGGTGTGTTCACAATATCTCCTCAAAATGCAGATAACTGGAACACAAGCACTAGGGGAAGTGAGCAAGAAAACTGATTTATGTAACTAATTACTCAGGTTTCCTTTTACTTTTCTAAAGGCCAAGGTGAAAACTTGAGCCATGAGTCAAACACCATGGATGCTAAAAGTGGCTTCGAAGACAATGTCTAAAAGTGAACAGATATGTGATAACAAGCCCTATCTGGTCAACATGGCACTGAAATTCCTTGGGCTCCCAGAGTTTAAGGTAAATCTTTAAATGACTTTTTATCGTTATTAGTTTTGTCCTAACATGAGGATATTTCAGGAAGGAAATATATATATAATAATAAACTCATGCTCGTTCTACATCACCACAGTGAAGGCTTTTCCTTCCCATTTAAAAAATTGCTCCATCTGTAAACTTCTGTTTGTTTCTGGATATCAAGTTGTTTCAATCTTACAAAGTACCCACAGGGTGTGGAGAACTTGAAACAATTTCTTTTATTTTAAAAAAGATTTTATTTATTAGAGAGAGGGGGAGGGAGAAGCAGACTCTCCGCTGAGCAGAGAGCCCAATGCAATGTGTGGCCCCATCTCAGGACCCCAGGTTAATGACCTGAGCTGAAGGCATGCGCTTAACAGACTGAGCCACCCAGGTGCCACGAGAACCTGAAACAACTTCTAAGAGGAGAATGGTTATTGAATGATGGCATCTGAAATTAAGGAAGCTATACAGTAATGTGCATTTTCCAGAATGTAACAGGATGACAAGAAAACTTTTCCACAGAAACAATCATTACATATTCAAGTTAATGATTTTTTGAGGGGTTCCAAGGTTCAAGATGTGCTAATAGAACCACAAGAATTAGGAATTGTGTTAGGCTGTCATTAACAGAGACCCAGAATGGCAGTGGATTAAATGAGGTAAAGGTTTATTTTTTCTCACATTAAGGAAATTGGAAAGTAGTCCAGAACTGATATGGCTTCTGATAGGTCATCAGGGTGTTGCTCTCCTCTCCTTCTGTTTCACCATTCTAAGCAAAGCAATGTTGCTTAAAGTTAAAATCCAGGCAAGGATGTGGAGAAATACAAACCTTCATACATTGCTGGTGGGAATGTAAAATGATGCAGCAGCTTTGGAAAACAGTCTAGCAGTTCTTCAAATGATTAAGCATAGAGTTACCAGGTGGCCCAGCAATGCTACCCCAAAGTATATATCCAAGAGAAATGAAGACCTATGTCCACATAAACACTTGCACACAAAAATCTATGGCAGCATTATTCAAAATAGTCAAAAGGTGGAAACAATTCAACAGTTCATCATTAGGTGGATGAGTAAACAAAATGTATTATATCCATACAATGGAATATTATTGGGCTGTGAAAAGGAATGAAATACTGGTATATACCATAACTTGGATGAACCTTGAAAACGTGCTGATTGGAAAGAGCCAGCCACAAAATTCCATATATTATATGATTCCATTTTTGTAAAAGTCTAGGATAGGGAAATATATAGAGACAGAAAGTAGATTAATGATCATTTAGGGCATATATATATGTATACACACACACACATATATGTATATCAATATATTTGTATTAGTTAATGTATGAACATACTTGTACAAACTTTAATAGAATATGTAATATATGATATAATACAATATAATAATACTATATTTAGTGGACGGTTGATATATATTTTTAATATGTATTTTTAATGTTCTGAGTGCTCTTTATGCTCTCAGCCAACATGAGCAAGTGAGGCAGAATGCCTTTCTTCCTTTTGGTGAATGGGAACCATAATGCAAATAAGTGCTTTACCATTCATCCAGACAAATAATTATGGTTTCCTACTGCTCTGAAATCCTTTTAT
This sequence comes from Callorhinus ursinus, assembly GCF_003265705.2. Classification (NCBI taxonomy): domain Eukaryota; kingdom Metazoa; phylum Chordata; class Mammalia; order Carnivora; family Otariidae; genus Callorhinus; species Callorhinus ursinus. The sequence goes on from NW_027397074.1 coordinate 25,890,038, forward strand.
TTTCTGACTCATCTTTGACAGCATCATATATATTTATGGCTCCTGGTCTAGAGTAAGATGCTAAGATAGAGCTGAAGGTATGATTATTATCAACGTATTTAATAAGAGCTATATATATAAATCTCTTATATAAATCTCTTCAAAGCTCAGCTCATTAATAAGACAAATCACTTTTCCTTGAGTTGCTAGGAAATTGAAATTAGATAATCTGTAAGAATAAACTTTGAAAAAAACTTTTAAAAATTATTATTAAACTTGTCTGATTTTTATTGGTGATAGAAATTTAAAGAAAGCTTAAACTAAGTTTTATTGGCAAAATGAAGTCATTTATTCCCTGTATTGTGTAATACTGAAAGAGGAATTAGACGTACTCAACTAAGTATCTTGACCAATTTTGGTTTAATTCTTGTCATCAGATGTGCTCTCTCATAGCAAAACAAAGCTCCTGTTTTATTCTCAGCAGTGATAGTTATGTCTTTAAGCAAATTTGTGTGTGCATGTGAAAATAGAACAAATGTTTAATTAATAGCATTAACTTTTGTTAATTAAAATTAACTTCCTTTCCCTTCAAAATTAAGGCTTCAATGAAGAGAGGAGGTTTATTTTACAATGAAGAGTAAAACCAGCATACCAGCTTAGATTTCTGGGTAAATAACACCCCACCTCTTCACCCCCAGTATCATCCATTGGAACTTCTGCAAGAAAAGTATTGGTGATAGCATCAAAATGGGACATCTTATTCACTGTAGGTAAAGAACTTTGTCACGTGCCATCTGGTATAATCCTGCTTTTGACTAGGAACTGTGCTGGGGTTTGGACAAACCTCAGCCCAGAGTTCAGAGCTGTGCCTCTGGTCTCATTTTTGAGACTATGTCCCCTGTAGCAGACATACAGCTAATGATCCCTAAAAGGGTCACTCTCTGGTAAGGAATAGGACTTAACTGAAAGATTAGGATGGAACTTTCTAGGTCTTTGGCCTTCCTTTCTCCCTCTCCAGAGGGACAGTTTAAAAAAATCACTACCAACCCTGTTGCAGATAGTTAAGGTAATTCAGGTGAAGCACTGGCTAAACATTGGGTTTAATCATGGGGTAAGAGGCTGAATCAGGACTATAAACCATATTTTGTAACTGCCAATCAAATGCACTTTTCCTCTTCTAGTTTTAACTATCACTAACTTGCTTTGGCAGAGACTGTTAATCATTTCCCAATATTTATTCTACCCTTTCCCCAGAGTAATGTAAATTTCAGCTGAGTATACATTGTTGCCCAGCTGAAGACTATGTTCTAGCTTCCCTGGCTTCAGGGTGTGGTCATGTGACCAGGTTCTAGCCAATAGGATATGACTGAAACACACATCTGTAACTTTTGGGTCATGCTTTTGAAAGAAACACACCCTCACCTTTGTCTTGCCCCTTTCCCGCTGGTTGGATCACCTTTGGCCATGAAGGGAAAGGCAATATACTGGGGAGGGCAAGAAACTTGCCACCTGATCTGCCATACTGCTCTGGTCCTCCTGCCTGGGTTCTTTTATGAGAAGGAAATAAAGTTCAATACTATTTAAGCCACTATGTTTTTGGATATTATTACAACCCAGCCTTTATCCTAATTAATCCATCTACTCCATGATGTTGGATTAGATCTTCATTTTTCATTCCAAAACAATGATTCTCAATCTGTGGGTCACAGGGCCTCTGAGGGCCATTGGTGTTAATATAAAGGATCATGGGATACAAATCTCTAACAAGTAATGTCTGTAGACAAAAACCCCTCCTTGAGAAATAAAGATAGCAATTTTGAAATACCTATGATATGATTGTAAAACAAAATCATTTCTTGGAATGCAGATATGTTGGTAATGAATCATTTAGCTTTGTACATCTGAAAAAGTCTATTTCACCTCTGTTTTTGAAATATTTTTTCACAGGTAAAGAACTTGAGTTGACTTTTTTTTTTTTTTTTTGGAACTTTAAAGATGTTGCTGTGTTCTAGCTTACATTGTTTCAAACATAAAATCTGTCATCTTTATCTTTGGTCCTCTTTGTCTTTTTTTCTTCTGGCAGCTTTTTAAGATTTTTTTTTTCCCTTACAACTAGTTTTAAAAAGTTTGATTATGATGTCCTCAGTATTGTTTTTTCTTGTAGTTTTGTCTTTGTTGAGCTTTTTGGGGCTGTGGGTTTCTCATTTAATTCAAACTGTGAATAACTTCAGCCATACCCAGAACAGCCAACACAATATTGAAGGAGAGAAAGTCCAGGGGTGACACCACCTGACTTCAAGACTCTCTATGAAGCTACAGTAATCAAGAGTCTGTGATATTGGCAAAAGAATAGATAAATAGATCTATGGAACAGTATAGAGAACCCAGAAGTAGACACCTGCAGATATAGTCATCTAAACTTTGATAAAGAAATAAAGGCGGGCACCTGGGTGGCTCAATTGGTTAAGCGACTGCCTTCGGCTCAGGTCATGATCCTGGAGTCCTGGGATCGAGTTCCGCATTGGGCTCCCTGCTCGGCGGGGAGTCTGCTTCTCCCTCTGACCCTCCCCCCTCTCATGTGCTCTCTCTCCATTCTCGCTCTCTCAAATAAATAAATAAAATTAAAAAAAAAAGAAATACAGGCAATTCAATGGAGAAAAAGATAGTCTTTTCAACAAATGGTATTGGAACAACTGGACATGCAAAAAATGCATCTAGACACAGACCTCATATCTTTCACAACCATTAACTCAAAGTGGATCATAGACCTAAATGTAAAACACAAAACAATGAAATTTCTAGACGATAACATAGGAGAAAATTTAGATAACCTTAGGTATGGCAGTGACTTCTTAGATAGAACACCAAAGGCCTACCCCATGAAAGAAAAAAAGGGGTAAACTGGACCTTCTTAAAATCAAACATTTCTGCTCTACAAAATACACTGTCAGGAAAATGAGAAGACAAGTCACAGACTGGGAGAAAATATTTTCAGGAGGCATCTGATAAAAGACCATTATCCAACTTCTTCCTAGAAACATCGCCAAAGGCAAGGGAAGCAAGGGCAAAAATGAACTTTTGGGATTTCATCAAGATAAAAAGATTTTGCACAGCAAAAGAAACAGTCAACAAAACCAAAAGACAACCGACAGAATGGGAGAAGATATTTGCAAATGACATATCAGATAAAGGGCAGTATCCAAAATCTATAAAGAACTTATTAAACTCAATACCCAAAGAACAAAGGATCTAATCAAGAAATGGGCAGAAGACATGAACAGACATTTTTCCAAAGAAGACATCCAAATGGCCAAAAGACACATGAAAAAGTGCTCAACATCACTCGGCATCAGGGAAATACAAATCAAAACCTCAATGAGATACCACCTCACACCAGTCACAATGGCTAAAATTAACAAGTCAGGAAACGACAGATGTTGGTGAGGATGCGGAGAAAGGGGAACCCTCCTACAGTGTTGGTGGGAATGCAAGCTGGTGCAGCCACTCTGGAAAACAGTATGGAGGTTCCTCAAAAAGTTGAAAATAGAGCTACCCTATGACCCAGCAATTGCACTACTGGGTATTTACCCCAAAGATACAAATGTAGGGATCCAAAGGGGTATGTGCACCCCAATGTTTATAGCAGCAATGTCCACAATAGCCAAACTATGTGAAGAGCCAAGATGTCCATGGACAGATGAATGGATAAAGAAGATGTGGTATATAAATATACAATGGAATATTATGCAGCCATCAAAAGGAATGACATCTTGCCCTTTGCAATGACGTGGATGGAACTGGAGGGTGTTATGCTGAGTGAAATAAGTCAATCAGAGAAAGACATGTATCATATGACCTCACTGATATGAGGAATTCTTAATCTCAGGAAACAAACTGAGGGTTGCTGGAGTGGTGGGGGGTGGGAGGGATGGGGTGGCTGGGTGATAGACATTGAGGAGGGTATGTGCTATGGTGAGTGCTGTGAATTGTGTAAGACTGTTGAATCACAGACCTGTACCTCTGAAACAAATATTATATGTAAAAAAAAAAAAAAGGAGGATAGCAGGAAGGGAAGAATGAAGGGGGGAAATCGGAGGGGGAGACAACCATGAGAGACAATGGACTCTGAGATACAAACAGCGTTCTAGAGGGGAGGGGCATGGGGGGGATGGGTTAGCCTGGTGATGGGTATTAAAGAGGGCACTCCTACACAAACAATGAATCATGGAACACTACATCAAAAACTAATGTATGGTGATTAACATAACATAAAAAAATAAAAAATGAAAAGACCATTATCCAAAATATACAAAGAAATCTTAAAACTCAACAAGAAGAAAATGAATAACTAAATAAATGGGCAAAAATTCTGAACAGACTCCTCACCAAAGATGATATACAGATGGCAAATAAGCATTTAAAAAAGAGGTTGAGGGGCACCTGGGTGGCTCAGTTGTTAAGCGTCTGCCTTCGGCTCAGGTCGTGATCTCAGGGTCCTGGGATCGAGCCCCACATTGGGCTCCATGCTCTGCAGGAAGCCTGCTTCTCCCTCTCCTACTCCCCCTGCTTGTGTTCCCTCTCTCGCTGTGTTTCTCTCTGTCAAATAAATAAATAAATAAAAATAAAAAAGGTTGAATATCATATGTCATTAAAAAAATAGCAAATAAAACAGTGAGATACCACTGCACACCTATAAGAATGGCTAAAATCCAAAAAAACTGAAAACATCAAGTACTAGAGAGGATGTGGAGCAAAAGGAATTCTCATTTATTCCTAGTGGGAATGCAAAATGGTACAGCCACTTTGGAAGACAGTCTGGCAGTTCCTTAAAAAACTAAACATGCTCTTACCATACGATCCTGCAATTGCTCTTCTTGGTATTTACCCAAATGAGTTGAAAACATGTCCACACCAAAACCTGCATATGAATGTTTATAGCAGCTTTATTCACAATTGCCCAAAATTGAGAGCAACCAAGATGTCCTTCAATAGGTGAATGGATAAACAAACTATGGTACATCCACACAGTGGACTATTAATCAGTGTTAAAAAGAAATTTGCTATCAAGCATGAAAAGACATGTAAGAACCTTAAAAGCATACTGCTAAATGAAAAAAGCCACACTGTATGATTCCAACTATATGACATTCTGGAAAAGGCAAAACTGTAGGGATAGTTTAAAAAAAATCAATTGCTAGGGGCTTGAGTGGAAGGAGAGAGAAAGAAATCTTTTTTTCTAATATCCAATATTTTTAGTGGCATTTTTGTCTATTTTAGTGCTTTCAGGGGGGAGTATAAATCTGGTCCCTATTATTCCATCTTGATCAGAAATCCCTCTATTAATGAATTAACAGTAACCTTGCCTTATGTGTTTTCTTGATCAGTATGCATTACTGTTTATTTTTTGGGGGGAGTCTAGGAATTTTTTAATATTGAATAAGCCTACTTACAAATAATCCAACTGAAAGGCCAGGGACAAAAAAATTCATAAAAGAAGAAATTGAAATAGTAAAAATAAAAATAGACTATTTTCCAATAATTTTTTTTCAACTTAAAACATTTTCATCTATCATATTGGCAGACATAAAAAACAATGCTCAGGCTTGTTAAGGATATGGGAAACAGATGTTGACATACTCATAAATGGAGGATAGAAGCAAAACTTTTACACACTTATGGCGGGAAATTTGGCAATACATACAAAATGTTAATTATGCATACCTGTGACCCTGAATTTCTGCTTTTAGGATATTTTCCTTGAGCATCAGAACACACTGTTTATAACATTAAACTTTGAAAACAGTAAATTGTCCATCTAAAGGAAGGATTAGTTAACTAAATTATATATTTAGTACATTCACATATTGGAATGCAGACAGTTGTTAAAGAGAATGAGGTCAAGATATTTTTTAAATGAAAATAGCTGCTTGCACAACACCATGTGAAATATAATTCTATTTAAGTAAATATTTTGTGTTTACTAGACATTTATATTCACTAAAATGTTAACAGAGGCTGTCTCCAGGGAATGATCTCTTTTTGGCTGCAGTTGGGAGTGGGGGTTTTCATTTATACTCTTTAGTAAATGTTTGTCTTTTTTGCAGTGTACATATAGTATTTTATAATTTTCAAAAATGAGGATGATTTAAATTTTGACACTAGGAGAAAATAGCCAAATTCTCACATTTGAAAATGTTTGGAAATACTGGTTTATCTAGGGCGCCTGGGTGGCTCAGTTGGTTAAGCGACTGCCTTCGGCTCAGGTCATGATCCCAAAGTCCTGGGACTGAGTCCCACATCGGACTCCCTGCTTAGCAGGGAGCCTGCTTCTCCCTCTGAACCTCTCCCCTCTCATGCTCTCTCTCTCTCTCTCTCTCAAATAAATAAGTAAGTAAATAAAAGAAATACTGGTTTATCTAATACTGGTTTATATTCTAAAATTCCTTAAGGATTTTATATTCTATTCTTCTGATCATGGATTCCTTTCTCCTTGCTGCTGTCATCATAACAAATGTGAATTGCTTAGGTAAAGCTTGAATGCTCCCTAATTGGGGGGGCCCAAATACTGGCTCAAGCTCTTATTTTTTTCCTTATATTTCAGGTGACTTTATTCCTGTGTGATGATCGTGAGCTGGTTATAAGAAACATTCATAAAGGCATTTGGAGTTGGAAAAGCTAGAAGTGGTTCTAGAAATCTCTGTATCTCTTTGGGGGGATCAGAGGTTATCCAGATTTGAGTGGGAAGAGAGGATCATGAATTGATTTTACATTCAAGATATTTTCCTCTCAGAGCTCTTTTTCTTACTTATCTTGACATGCTTAAAAGTCTCAAAATTATTTTGAATTCCTTTCTAGTAATTTACCTATGTACTCAATTAATTGTTAAATCCCCATTCATTACAAGTTTATGATTCACTACAAGAAACTACAGTTTCTTTGCTGGTGTCTCGGATATTCTGTCCATTTTTCTCGATCTTATCTCCATTGCCTTTCCAACTCTGGCTGTTTCTTGTCTGGAATTTAAAAATTTATTTCCATTCAGGATTGTGTATCTAGATCAATATTAAGTCAGTTAAGATTGTCACATTATGAAAAAAAGAAGATTGTTGGGCGCCTGGGTGGCTCAGTCGTTAAGCGTCTGCCTTCGGCTCAGGTCATGATCCCAGGGTCCTGGGATCGAGCCCCGCATCGGGCTCCCTGCCTAGCGGGAAGCCTGTATCTCCCTCTCCCACTTCCCCTGCTTGTGTTCTTGCTCTCGCTGTCTCTCTCAAATAAATAAATAAAATCTTAAAAAAATAAGATTGTTACAATATAAGTATTTTAAGTACTTATTTTTGTATCTAAGCTGAGAATTGGGTGTGTGTGCAGGTGTGTGTGGGTGTGTAATTGTGTAGTGTGGTGGGTTATGGTGGTTTGGGGTGGGGAGGGTGATGTGTAAAGTAACAGAAGACAGAACCCATGCCTTAGAATTACTCTTTAAGTATGGAGTTAATTAAACTCTATTATGATAGTCTGGCTTCAGTCCCAACTACAAAATCTTCCAAAGGTTACATCAAAATCAAATGCCTAATCAAGCAATTCAACACCTTTATCAGTCCTAATTTGCCTTGCTCACCTGCCAACACTGATTTCCGCTTGTCCTCTCTTGTTCACTACCCCCCACATTCACTGCCCCCCCCGGATTCATTCACACAAGAATGATCACTGTGCCCAGGTGCCAAGGATGGACTTTACCTGAAAGTGTTCTTCAGCTCCCAGTTCAGAGGGCCCAGTAACTCCTGACTCCTGTTCTCACTACCACCACTGCTACCACAACAGTTTTCATATCTCCTCAATCCTTGTTAGAGTTCTCATTAAATGCTCACTGAAGCAATCTGAAATGAAAACTTTCTCAAGTAGGAAAATAAAAGACTATTGGGTTTAAAACCCAGAGCCAGCTCAAGCAGTTTGCATTTTTTCACAGGAGATGCACACAGGCAATCAGGTCTTTGATGGCAAGGACTCTGCCTTCTTCATGTGTGTGTCCGTTAGCACATTTACCAGCGTACCCTACATGTACAGTCTTAGATATTCATCAATGAATTCATCAATGAAAATTTGCTGAATTAATGAATGGTTTGTATACAACTAGACCCTTTGAGGGTGAGGTGGCCAGTTATTTCTCTTGGCTTTGTTTTGTTAAAATCTCTCCATTAATTCCTAGCCATTTTTAAAACCTAATTTTGACATTCAATACTAATATTTTATAATATTGATATAGTGTGATATTTTTATAATAGTTTTTTTCATTCTTATTTTGTCCTAGAAATCATGTAAGCACTTGTGCTATAAACTATAAATGTTTGTGTCCCCCCAAATTTATCTGCGGAAGCCTAACCTTTAATGTGATGATATTTCGAGGTGAAGCCTTTTTTTTAAAAGAAGATTTTATTTATTTATTTGACAGAGAGACACAGTGAGAGAGGGAACACAAGCAGGGGGAGTGGGAGAGGGAGAAGCAGGCTTCCCACTGATCAGGGAGCCCAATGTGGGGCTCCATCCCAGGACCCTGGGATTATGACCTGAGCTGAAGGCAAACACTTAACGATTGAGCCACCCAGGCACTCCTCAAGGTGAAGCCTTTGAGAACTAACTCAGGGCCCTTATAGAAAAGATCCCAGAGAGCTCCCTCTCCATGTGAAGACACAGAAGACAGCTGTCTATGAATCAAAAAGTGGGCTCTCACCAGACACTGAACTTGCCAGGGCCTTCATCTTGGACTTCCCATCCTCCAGAACTGTGAGAAATAGATTTCTGTTGTTTATAAGCCACCCAGTCTATAGTATTCTGTTATAGCAGCCCAAAAAGACTAAGACAACTTGGGAAAATGCACATTCCCCAGGACCTTCCCAAATCTACAGCATCAGAAAATTCTGTGGAAGGTCCTAAGAATCTTTATTTTTAATTTAACTTAGTGATTCTTATGGCTAGAGAAATTTGGAAACCCTGCTTTACTGAGAAACTCAATACATCTTAGTTGAGGTTAATTATTGTCTCTGATCTTTATGCCAAATATAATTCCATGAGCATTAACTTAACATCAAATGCCCGAACGCCAATCTCGTTATTTACCATCTGAGTGTTTTGGGGCTAGTCCAGTGTTTCCCAAATTTGTCTGCAAATTAGATTCACGGGGGAGCTCTTTAAAAAAATGCCAAAACTCGGGTCACACCCAAGACAAATTAAATTTCATTCTCTAAGGCTGTGTGTGACACAGGCATTAGTATTTTTTGACTCATATATACCAATAAATTAGCATTTATTTCCCAACATGCACACAAGTTTGGGAACCACTAGACTAATCATTAACCCTCTCTAAGCCTGTGTCTTTATGAATAAAATATAGACAATAACTCTCATTCTAAAATATTAGGAATTAATTAATGCATGTGAATCTACCTTATAAGTGGTAAAACCCTGTGTAAACCTGATGCATTATATTTTAGGCTTCGAAGTATTTTGAGTAAAGTTTAACAAATCTGCAAATAAGAACTTTTATATTTTTTCTTTCTTTGCTTATAATTGTGATGGTCCGTCCAACAATTTAGTTTGGTAGATTCAGCTTGCAAAAGATACCACAGCTCAGAATTACAATTAGCTTACAATTTAGGTACATTTCCATCAGGTGGCGGTAGTGTATCTGTGATCCTAGTTTAAAGCAGAGTCTGCTCTCACTGGGAATCAAAATCTTCCTTGGCTTGGGTTTACCTGCAAAATTTTGATTCAGTAGGTCTGGAGTGGGACTCTAGCATCTGTAAGTTTATCAAGATCAATATGTCATTCTGATGCCCTTTTGCTAACTATGGTGAGTTTGTTATTTCTGTTTAGGCCTTCTGTTCCAGACTAATCTGTACCAGATTTAGTCATAAATGTTCTACTTTTTTAATGTGAGAAATATCTCTTCATCATGTAAAGCAGAAAACAATTTTAGAATAGCTTAAAAATATTGAATCCATATGGATACCACTCCTTATTACTACTACCATTCAGTCTTTATTATGCAATCTTATAACTTTTATTTCAAAATGTGTCCCAGACTTCTTGATACATAAGCAAACCTTCCCAGTGTCTGTGATTACTATTTGCCTTTTTAAAAAGTCAGAGAGGGGCACCTGGGTGGCTCACTCGGTTAAGCTGCTGACTCTTGATTTCAGCTCAGGTCATGATCTTAGGGTCCTGGGATTGAGCCCTTTGTCGGGGCTCTGTGCTCAGCATGGAGTCTGCTTCAGGATTCTCTCTCTCTCCCTCTGCCCTCTCCCCAATGCTCTCTCTCTCTCTCAAATAAATAAATCTTAAAAAAAAAAAAGAAGTCTGAGAATGTGTGTTTCCCCAGCTGATCTGGAATTTTTCCCTCTAGGACAGTGGTTCTGTGTTTCTTAAACTTTAGTGGGCTTGTGGAACACCTGAGGGTCTCCTTAACAGTGTACACTCCATCCAGACCTAATGAATTAACCTTAGGTTGACTTCCAGTATTCTGGATTTTAAGCTATCTCCCTCAGTTATTGTGATGCACACTAAAATTTGAGACCTATTGGCTCTATTGAATCAGAGGCTGAGGTAGCTTTGGTAAGATAAGAGAATACTAAGGGAGGCCTCAAAGGATCCAGATGCAAAACTCTGTGAGGAATTCTGTATTTCCTTCTTTCCCCTTCCTGGGCCTCATCTTAGTACAAGTAGTGGTACATGACTATGTTGTTACTCAGTGACCCTAAAGAGAGCCACCAAGCATTGGTTGGTAATGGTACACAGTCTCTGGAGTTCCCCAGGTGAAATTTGAAAGCTGGCATTCATACATGGAGGGCAAGGACAGACCGAAGAAATTGGCAGACTCCTCCAGATTGGGAGGTGACAGTTTTAATAAGCAAGGGAACTTACATACAAGGCTTGTCTTGGGTGGCAGCAAGCCAAGTAGATCTTCACAGCCACCTACCAGAATCTTAAAAGAGTTTATATAGGGGCGCCTGGGTGGCTCAGTTGTTAAGCGTCTGCCTTCAGCTCAGGTCATGATCCCAAGGTCCTGGGATCGAGCCCTGCATCAGGCTTCCTGCTCTGCCAGAAGCCTGCTTCTCCCTCTCCCACTCCCCCTGCTTGTGTTCCCTCTCTCACTGTGTCTCTCTGTCAGATAAATAAAATCTTTAAAAAAAAAAAAAAGTTTATATAGAGGGTTTCACTGGATTCAGTCACATGTACCATCCAGATAGGCCCAACAACACATTGCTCTCTCCAGGCTGTGTCCTTGAAATGGCTCCCACAGTGGGCAAAATTTACATTTCAAAGATGGAAGAGGGTAGAGTCTCAGACTGCCTGGGTCCAACTCCCAGGTCAATCGGCGGTCATGTCCTCTTAATGACTTCCTCCAGTAATTGGTAAATTTGCAGCACTAAGTCCTATCAATTTTTGTTGCCAATCCAAGCATGGAGCCTACATCAGGGAAGTTACAGCAAATGATGGTTTTATATTGAGGAAATACTCCCTTTCCTTCTCTTTCTCTGTGTTTTTTTTTTTAATTTTATTTTATTATGTTATGTTAATCACCATACATTACATTATTAGTTTTTGATGTAGTGTTCCATGATTCATTGTTTGCATATAACACCCAGTGCTCCATGCAGTACATGCCCTCTTTAATACCCATCACCAGGCTAACCCATCCCCCCACCCCCCTCCCCTCTAGAACCCTCAGTTTGTTTCTCAGAGTCCGTCGTCTCTCATGGTGCGTCTCCCCCTCCGATTCCCCCCCATCTTTCCCTTCCTACTATCTTCTTTTTTTTTTTTCCCAACATATAATGTATTATTTGTTTCAAGGGTACAGGTCTGTGATTCATCAGTCTTACACAATTCAGAGTGCTCGCCATAGCACATACCCTCCCCAATGGCCATCACCCAGCCACCCCATCCCTCCCACCCCCCACCACTCCAGCAACCCTCTGTTTGTTTCCTGAGATTGAGAGTCTCTTATGTTTGTCTCCCTCTCTGGTTTCATCTTGTTTCATTTTTTCCTCCCTTCCCCTATGCTCCTCTGTTTTATTTATCAAATTCCTCATATCAGTGAGATCATATGATACTTGTCTTTCTCTGATTGACTTATTTCGCTCAGCATAATACCCTCTAGTTCCATCCACTTCGTTGCAAATGGGAAGATTTCTTTTTTGATGGCTGCATAATATTCCATTGTGTATATATACCACTTCTTCTTTACCCATTCATTTGTTGATGGACATCTTGGCTCTTTCCACAGTTTGGCTATTGTGGACATTGCTGCTATAAACATTGGGGTGCATGTGCCCCTTCAGATCACTACATTTGTATCTTTGGGGTAAATACCCAGTAGTGCAATTGCTGGGTCATAGGGTAGCTCTATTTTCAACTTTTTGAGGAAACTCCATACTGTTTTCCAGAGTGGCTGCACCAGCTTGCATTCCCACCAACACTGTAGGAGGGTTCCCCTTTCTCCGCATCCCCGCCAACATCTGTCGTTTCCTGACTTGTTAATTTTAGCCATTCTGACTGGTATGAGGTGGTATCTCATTGAGGTTTTGATTTGGATTTCCCTGATGCCGACTGATGTTGAACATTTTTTCTGTGTTTGTTGGCCATGTGGATGTCTTCTTTGCCGAAATGTCTGTTCATGTCTTCTGCCCATTTCTTGATTGGATTATTTGTTCTTTGGGTGTGGAGTTTGATAAGTTCTTTATAGATTTTGGATACTAGCCCTTTATCTGATATGTCATTTTTCAAATATCTTCTCCCATTCTGTCAGTTGTCTTTTGGTTTTGTTGACTGTTTCCTTTGCTGTGCAAAATCTTTTTATCTTGATGAAGTCCCAATAGTTCATTTTTGCCCTGGCTTCCCTTGCCTTGGCTATGTGTCTAGGAAGAAGTTGCTGTGGCTGAGGTCAAAGAGGTTGCTGCCTGTGTTCTCCTCTAGGATTTTGATGGATTCCTGCTCACATTTAGGTCTTTCATCCATTTTAAGTCCATTTTTGTGTGTGGTGTAAGGAAGCGGTCCATTTCATTCTTCTGCATGTGGCTGTCCAATTTTTCCAGCACCATGTGTTGCAGAGACTGTCTTTTTTCCATTGGACATTCTTTCCTGCTTTGTCGAAGATTAGGTGACCACAGAGTTGAGGATCCATTTCTGGGCTCTCTATTCTTTTCCATTGATCTATGTGTCTGTTTTTGTGCCAGTACCATACTGTCTTGATGATGACAGCTTTGTAATAGAGCTTGAAGTCCAGAATTTGATGCCACCAGTTTTGCTTTTCTTTTTCAACATTTCTTTGGCTATTTGGGGGTCTTTTCTGGTTCCATATAAATTTTAGGATTATTTGTTCCATTTCTTTGAAAAAAGTTGATGGTACTTTGATAGGGATTGCATTAAATGTGTAGATTGCTCTAGGTGGCATAGACATTTTCACAATATTTGTTCTTCCAATCCATGAACGTGGAATGTTTTTCCATTTCTTTGTGTCTTTCTCAATTTCTTTCATGAGTATTCTATAGTTTTCTGAGTACAGATTCTTTGCCTCTTTGGTTAGATTTATTCCTAGGTATCTTATGGTTTTGGGTGCAATTGTAAATGGGATCGATTCCTTAATTTCTGTTTCTTCTGTCTCATTGTTGGTGAATAGAAATGCAACTGATTTCTGTGGATTGATTTTATGTCCCACCACTTTACTGAATTCCTGTATGAGTTCTAGCAGTTTTGGGGTGGAGTCTTTTGGGTTTTCCACATAAAGTATCACATCATCTGCAAAGAGTGAGAGTTTGACTTCTTCTTTGCCTTTTTTTTTTTTTTTTCTTTTTAAAGGAGAGGGCATAGCCCTTATTGGAAAGGTGATATGGTAGAAAGGAGGGGTAATGAAGAGGAAAGTTCCATTTTCTCCTTGAAGTAACTGTAAGATACTTCTAGATATTCTCTGTCTCTATTTTCTTTTCCCTCCTCAAACTGACATTTTCCCATCTATTGTCTTTTCCCCTTGGTTTGTTGGTTTGTGGTCCTCTCTTGAAGAAATACCCATCTAGAACAGATCTAGGCACCAAAACAAAACAAAACAAAACAAAAACAAAAACAAAAAAACCTATATCTGAAATCACCTAATTCATCTTTAAATTGCAGTAATGCATATTTGATAATTTACTTGGGCTAATTATTTTACTGTTATATATAATTTTATTTGACACGTCTTTAGTTTCATGACCATGCTTTTATTTCCAACTGTTTGCTTTTATTTACTAGCATTTTATACAACCTAAGGCTTCATCTGCCTTTGATTTCCGATAAAATGTGTACTTTCTGCCGAACAAGCAGTAAAGGATTTTCTACTAAAATATGTTGGATTGGTAGGAACACATGATAAGGGTGGATCATTGGATTTTCACATTTGGTATTTTATGTCTTAAAGAAACTTGTGAATTTGTTAATCAATTTTTATGTTAAATCAGTATTGAATAAGCATTAGTCTCAGTAGAACTTAAAGCCAATAGAATCTTAAGATGACTTTAAAAAAATTAGATTATAATAAAAGGCAAATTGATTAATCTTTCTTCCAAAATCTTTGCAGCCCTCTGTCCACTTCCCATCTACTCCCTGCTCCCATAGACAAGTTGTATTCTTTATTGTGATTTGAAAAGGACTAAACACAATGGCTAGATCAGTGCTGTTTAAGTAAGAGCTATATCTTATCTGCATCATGTCTACCTTTGTTTAAGCAGTATTACTTCTCACAGATGTTATGGCAATTGCCCTTTCTCCTTAAACTACCCTCCTCATCCATTCTCTAGCCTGAGCCTAAGGTCATCTTTCTAAAGTAGAAATTTAATTATTTCTCTCTTTAGCTTAAATTTTCCGATGGTCCCTTGTACAATGGTTACGTCTTGTTCTGGCCTTCCAGAACTACTTTATTCATGAAAATTAAGTGGGCTTCTTAAATTTAATGTTAGAGGGAGAATGTGCTAGTTCTTCCTGGTGAGTGGAAGCTAAAAGAGAAGCTTGAGAACTGTCAGTGGTCATGTTTTTCACCATGTGCAGGAACCCGGTCAACAGTGAGAAGGAATGAAGCCAGCCCCTAGGGAGAAGTAGAGATGAGAGATAGGGAACAATGTGCTGGGGGTATTTGAAGCCCTGATTCAAGTTGTCCCTAATCCCTTTGGCTATACCTCGGTCCTTCTAGAAACTGGTTGTTCCTCTCCTTGCATCAGACAAAATACCCCAGGACATTCCTATGAAGTCCCCACTTTCACATAAGCCAGTTAGAAATAGATTTCTGTCACTTGCAAACAAGGGGTCTAAATGAGAATAGCCTGTAAGGCCCTTCATGATAGGGCCCCAAGCTTCTCAATTTCATTCCTATAACCCTTAGGAAGATATTCAGCTGCAAGTAACAGAACACAGACAAATAGATTTAAATAATAGAGGCATTTCATTCTGTCACATACCAAGAACTGCAGACAGACATGGTTCCAGTGATGGTTTATCAGTTACACTACATGATAATGCCTTAGTCAGCTCTGCAGTTCTTTGGGTCTTTTCCTTCATCAAGGAAGGAAGCAGCTCCAGACAGTCTTTAAGACCTTGGTGAGCATTCCAGACAGGGAAGAAGGGGGCAACAGCCTTCTCCTAAGGAGGATCTGTTTTTAGCGTGGAAGGGAAGCTTCAGCTGATTTCTCCTTAGAACTGGGTCAATGCCCAACCCTAGACTCATGATTGTGAAGTAAGCATTACCTTGACTCATGCCTGAGTGTCCTTAATTCAATGGATCTGTGCCAATTATCTGAGATTCAGTTAGCAGAGAAAGTGGAACTGTAGTGGAGCCAAGGAACCCTGTCTACCATACATGTGTTTCTACTACCCTCCCTGTCCTTCCACTACCACCGTTACTACCACCACTCCAATTCTAAGAGCCAGCCTTACCAAACTGCCTTCAAGGACCCAAACATACTGTGCTTTCTGTGGTTTCTTTGGCCTCTGGGGGCCTTTGCACATAACTTTTGCTCTGCTCAGAACACACTCTTCTTCCTTAATTTGTAGCATCTTGGTCTTTGTGGCTCCTTTTCCCTCTAGGCCTTGGCTTAGATTTCAGTTCCTGTGGAAGGTCTTCCCTGACCCCCAATTTCACAGCACCCTTTATTATTCCTGTCTTAGGACCTCTTAGACTATCTTGTAATTTTCTACTTATTTATATCTTCTATTAGACTTTAAGCTTTTTTTTTTTTTTTTTTTTTTTAGAGAGAGAGAGAGACCATGAGAGGGGCAGGAGAGGGAGAGAGAAAATCCGAAGCAAGCAGACTCAATCTCCGGACCCTGAGATGAACCAAAATCAAGAGTCAGATGCTTAACAGACTGAGCCATCCAGGCGCCCCTACACTATAAATTTTTTGATAGCTTATTGACTGGGCCTTACTTCTCTATGGCCTCACATAGAGCCTGCACATAGTAGATGATCACTAAATACTTGTAGAAGGAAATGAAGTAGAGCATTTTTTGAGGGCACTCAAATCAATTTGTGTTAAAATTGCTTTAAAAAGACTCATAAGAACCTCGGTGTTAATTTACTTATGGTTTTTGTTAAAGGGAATAGACAAAAGAGTGATTTGTTAAAAAAATTCCTGATAGACATTTACATTTAAAAGTCTTGTGCGTGATGGCCTCCGAAGAGCACAGCAAAGGATAATTTCCCACTTAGGGCAATATTCATTCTGTTTGTCTCACATAAAAGCTAAAGATTCTAAGAGCTTTTGAACAGTCCTTACATATTTTCTCAAATGGGCAGATTTCTGCATATGGATTCACAACATAGAAACTAAATGTAGCTAAGTGATGAACTTACTTCCTTAAATTTTATAAGGTGCTATTTACTCTGCAACTTCTTGCTACCATTTTATTACAAAAAAGCAATGTGACATGACAAGGCACTTTTAATCCTTTTTGTAAGTAGATGAAGTTTAAATAAGGAAGGAAGGAATTAAATGAAGAGAAAAATAGCCATGTTTGATTAATATAACAGAGCAGCGCTTTGAAATTTTAGCACTTTGAAGTTAAACATTGAGTTTGTAATTAATGTGAGGTAATGAAATATTCATTTACAAATTTCTGAAGAGAATTTGCCAGGCACAATAAGTTGGGTCCTCTTTCGATTTTAGACATAGTGTGGCCACGCTGGCCTTTTCCTGGGTGGCCACTCAAAAGCTGCCAGTTTGGAGTGGGACCCAACGTGCGAGGGGGCTTTCCAGTTATCCCAGGCTGCAAGCATGTGAGCTAGTGGATCCAGTGCTGCTGGAAAGGTCTATGGCCCAGCCAAAAGCTGTATGGAGTCTGTGACAAGCCCCAAAAAGACCATCAGAAAGGAGACCCTTTGTGTTTGGGAAAATGCAAAGGCTTTTTCAGCAGCTGACTCTTGGCTTGTGGCTAGGCTCGTGTAGAGACTGAATCATTCCACCATCTGGCATAACACAGCCATGGTACCTTGATGTCTGACATGAAATGGTATTATCTCAAGACACTTAGCCATAAAGCCAACCATCCCCAGCAGTACTCCACCTCAAGTGGATTGAGAAAGAAGAGAACCCCGTGAGGCCGAGCCTGTGAGAAGCTTGAAGACCCAGGCAGGCAGTTATACTCCTATGTCACTTTCTTCCATAAGTCTCATGGGAGAGTTTCCTGTACCTAGTGGATCAGGGACAGAGTAACTTGAGCCTGCTGTACAGATGGTTTTGCATGATATGCTGGCACCAGACAGATGAGAGGAAGTGCTTCTGTTCTTCTGGGTGGCCCTGCACTATAAGTGAGAAGGAAAATGCTTACCATTATTAAATTTTGAGCAGAAATTTTATTGTTCACTTTGCTTTGAAGGAAACATTTTATTGTCTACTTTACCTGAGGTCAGGATCTATACTAATTCTTAAGCTAATTATTTGGCACAAAGGCAACTTCCAAAATCTGTAACAAGTAAGGCAGTTGGAATCTAGCACTGAAACTAGGGCTGAAGACCCCATGTTGTGCCAGGCATTTACCCTTTCATTGCTGGATTCTGGAGGGGTCAGAATGACTCGGCCAGAGTGATTTGGGCAATGATGGATATACTGGGGCAAGGGGCTTTGGACAGAGCTTTTTTTTTTTTTAAGGCTGAGTAAGTACATACTGGGTTACTTTTAGTCCTGGCCTAACTAAATGGTTACAGACTTGGAAGGGTCAAGACTGGAGAACTGATAGCAATGAGGTTTTAGGGAAGGGTGGATGGACCATTCAGAATGGGCCCAGAGTAAGAATATGTGTGTCCATGTGAATGCTCACTGAGAGGCATTATTGCAGAAGTGGTTCTTAACACTAGGAGTACAAAAATGATTCCTTCTGTGGGAGTCAGTCATCCTCCTCCTCAAGCCAGTCTATTCGTTCATGGGCATAAGAGCTGTATGGCCAGGGGCGCCTGGGTGGCTCAGTTGGTTAAACTGCTGCCTTCAGCTCAGGTCATGATCCCAGGGTCCTGGGATCGAGCCCCACATCGGGCTCCCTGCTCATGCAGGAAGCCTGCTTCTCCCTCTGCCTGCCGCTCCCCCTGCTTGTGCTCTCTCTCCCGCTCTCTCTCTCACTATCTCTCTCTGTGTGTCAAATAAATAAATAAAATCTTAAAAAAAAAAAAGAGCTGTGATGGCCAGATTGGAGGTGATGCTTGGACTCAGGAATGTAAATTTCCTTCCACCAAGGCTGATCATACACTGTTAGCAACAGTGACTAGCCATATACTTCTAGAGGACCTAGTGTACTACCCTGCAGCAGATAAATTCTTTTGAGTTGGAAATGCCCCTTCATCATGGAGGAGCAACAACTTATCATCACTGGAATAGTCTTTCTGGATTTGGATTTGCTTTTCCTGCTTACATGCCTTAAAAGCATCACAGGATTCCATACATAGCTTTTAATTGGTGAACTCACTGCACTGCCAAACAAGGCAGTAGGCTATTGACTGCCTGGCCCTGCTATAGAAATATCCTATCATCCTGTTGAAGCTACGCTTCATTGGAAGGATCTATTGGAAACTTAACCATGACAATATCTAAGAAGTAGCACCTTGTGAAATTGGTGTGTTAAGTTGTAGGATGTAGAACAGGAATGGAACCAGTGACCAATACATTTGATATTGTTTTCACAGCTGGACTGCAACCTAGGACTTGGGGGTGAAGACGTTTCTCATAATTACACTTACTCTTTCACTTTCAAAAGTTTTGCTTTAACTATTCAAAATTATTTAACTCTTTTAGCCTAAGTAATTCAGTACTCATTGGGAGAATGTTTCATCCAAGGGTTAAAAAAAATGTAGGTTTTGTTGAATTGGGAGCTGAGACTTACCACCTGGGCATGTTGGATTCTTTGTGCAATCAGGGCGAAGATCCTTGGCAAGCTGTGGTGTTGGCTGAAAGCCAGGAGAACTTGGAACAAGCAGAGGAGGAATCTATCTCAGATGTCAGCAGCACTCTTGTGAATGCCTGCAGAATGGAGGACTGTAGCTTGCACCAGTATTTTGCTTGCAAAGTATTTATTCTCATGTTTCCTTTTAAAATGAGAATTATACTAATTATTTTTTTCTTTTCTTGCCTCTTTCTTTTTTCCAGGTATATATAATGTTATCCAGGTAATGGTTCAATTTATCATGTGGTTCATAGGCTGTAGAATACTGAAATGGGATTCTGACAGAATTCAAGAGGAATGGACATAAGCCAGAGGTCCTGGACTTGAAGGCCAGCATCTCCTTTCTGTGTGCAGTGGCTGGAAATAACTTTGTTGTTCCCCATTGTGGTTGTGTGAGATTTGGTTGGATCATGTGTTTTGAGTTGTTGGGTTGTGTTTTTTTTTTGGATATATGGGAAAAAAAGACGTGTGTGTGTGTGTGTGTGTGTGTGTGCGTGTGCACGTGTGTGCCTGTGTGTCTGTTAGACAGCCAAAGGGTGAATTGGAGCACATGGCTTTGGGGTAGTTATATGGTCGACAGTATGGCCCTGGAAGCAGATGATCCTCCTTCTGACATATGGTCAGAAGGTCAGTAGTGCCTCAACACTGCTGTGTCATGATGCCCACGTCATTCATCTCACTTCATCTCTTCATGCAAGCATTTTATTCTCTCACATCATCACAGGAAGGGTGAGGACAGTACAATAAGGTATTTTGAGAGAGAGAGAGACCACATTCACATAACTTTTACTACAGTATATTGTTACAGTGGTTCTATTTTATTATTTATTGTTATTAATCTCTTACTGTGCCTAATGTATAAATTAAACTTTATCATAGGTATGTATAGGAAAAAACATAGTAGAGTTATCGTTTGGTACTGTCCACAGTATCAGGCATCCACTGGGGGTCTTGGAATGTACCCCCTGTGGATAAGGGGGCTACTGTACATAGACCTGGGGTGATGCAAAACAAATGGAAATACAGAAGCTGGACGAAGACCTGCAGTGCTAGCTTCCTCTTGTTTGTACAGTTTTACAGATCTCCCTGCCACGGGACAAAGATAGATGTGGTAGTGGATACAGGCCATAAAGAAACTTGCCAAATAAACACAATTTTATATTGGTGGCTTTGGGTATATTATTCAATAATGTCACTTCTTCCTGTTTATTTTCATTTACTGGCCTCATTGAAACCTTTCTCCTCATTGAAATCTAATACTCTGTATTATATATATTAATGCAGCAGTTCTCAAATTTCAGTAATCCTAACAAATACCTAAGGGGTGTTTGTTAAAATGTAGATCCTGGGCCTGCCCCTCACGGGTTTGAAGTTATTAGGTTTAAGGTAGGACCCAGGAAGCTCTACTGTTAATAAGAACCAGGATTTTCAAATGCATTTGGTCATTGGTTGAGTGACCATAAAAATTATTTTCTAAATCAGGACACT
The DNA here is from genome assembly GCF_003265705.2 of Callorhinus ursinus. Taxonomy (NCBI): domain Eukaryota; kingdom Metazoa; phylum Chordata; class Mammalia; order Carnivora; family Otariidae; genus Callorhinus; species Callorhinus ursinus. Next base: position 25,910,948 of record NW_027397074.1, read on the forward strand.
TCTGAGTGAAGTGAGTTGCTACTAATAATTACTCTGGAAGGACAGGTGCAAATGAGCACAATCCCAGGCAATCCATGCATGGCCAGTCATCGGTCACATTTGAGAAACACTGTTAAGTGAAATTAAATTAAAACTGATTGTGGTATAAATGTCTTTGTTATATATGACAAATTTTAAGCCTCGAGAAAAAAAATAGATGGAAGTGTATTTATTTTTCAGATGGGGGACTACCTCCCTGCTGTACCCCAGAAAATTCATATAATCTTTGGTAGGCTTGTTTTGCCTAATGATTTTTGAGATAGTTCAAGTACTTTTAAATCACAAAAATTCTTTTTGTTTTCTCTTCCTCCTTCCCCTTTTATCCACCCCTCCTTTCCCTCTCTACCCTCCTTCCCTCACCCATTTATTTATTAAATGAAATTGAGTAATCCAGAAGACGGAGAAAGTCAGAGGCTGGGAGAACACAATCATGGGCCTTCATTCCTCTCACTCTCGGTAAAATGCAGACACAGCCCAGGTCCTGGAACTGGTCTGATTTACTACGGTTCTAGACAGGTGTTGAGCCCAACATCATTAAAAGTAAAACAGAACTAATAAGAAACCATGTATTTTATTTTAATGCTAGTTTAGCAGTTCAACCAGAAACACTTTAACCTTGAATGTTTAAAGGACTAGTTGCTTCAAAGTCTTTTAACTGATGTTACACTGTAGATATGAAATTATGTCTCTTTTGTCTGGCATGATTGTCACTGTGTTTAGAGTCACTCTTGTAGGTGAAGATAAGGTTTCACTTTGTTCTTTCCATTTAATTTTGGGTTTGCATTGTAGGGAACAGATCAAGTATGTTGGAAAAGTAGGTACATGCTAGAGCGGAGGAAGGTATTAACTATTTCATGTGAGTAATAAGAAATGGCATTTGCTTCAGAAGTAAACTAGCAAATTACACTCGTGGTGACATGGACAAATTAATGTACCTTTAAAGATCCCTGACCTTTTGAATTATTTGCCTCATAGAAAATGATCCCCCTCCCCAATTTTTAAAGTTAGGGGCTCTAGGAGATTGGAGGAGGTTTATAATATTTATCTTTTCTCTCTTTTATCAAAAAGAAAAGGGATTTCCATAGGCAGATAGTATCATTCTTTTATCTTTGTTGATGGTATATCATCTTATAGATGTTTTTAAAGACTTGGAACAACATGAAGCACTTTGATGGAGAGATACATATTTTTTAAATAAGTCATTTTTTTCTTTGACCTTTCATCTTTCATATACTAATTACTGTAAACACAATTTAAAAATTATAAGTTTAAATTTCTCATTTAGATTTAGCTCTCCTTAAGGAATTCAACAGGAAGCAAATGTCAACTCTAAATAAATCTTTCTGGTGCATCGGCTCTTCTGTGGTGTGTATACTTTCTATAAAATAAATGCTACTTTCAGCTTCTGTTAACCCACGTTATGCCAGGAAATTTCCTAATGATTCTTGTAGACATTTTCTCTCTCTGTAAACCTATTATTGTGAAACTAGTTCCTTCCTGACTTCCTGTTATGTTCCTCTGTTATTGCATTATTGACATTTATTGTGTTGGAATAATTTTATAAATTAATTTTTTTCTTCTTAATTCTTTTTCATGTTCTTGATTTTTTCAACTTATACAAGCATTTTTATTATTAATTCCTTTCCTTTCAAGAGGCATTCATACTTAAGTCAGGTTTATGCTGTTTGCAAAATTTAATTAAAATTTCCTCCTTTCTCAAGATATTAAATCTGTAATTGTTCTTGGATTTTAATATCTCTATTCAAATCAATAATGGAGAATGTAATATTCACACATTGGTCTAAAAGATTTTCCTCTACTTTTCTATTTTTCCAGCAGCTACTTGAACATTATTATCTTACCATTTTCAGTATTCCCGAGTGTAAAAACATGGTCTATCTCCTGTATGTTAAGAAAGTTATTCTATAGTTCTTTGTATATGTACTTATATATCCCATATTTGTGTTGTCTTCTCCTTGTCCATTCATTCAGCCAGACATTTACTGAGCACCTATCATGGGTCAGACATTGTGTTAGGCTATGTTTATTTGTATTGTTTCTTTCCAATTGCAATTTTTTTTTATTTTATAGTTCTTAACGTTGCATACAGGTATGCTTAAAACAAATTCTCTTACTCTAAACTTATTCTCTTATATAGTTGATTGTAGTATATTTATAGATCTGAGACAGGACTACTGAATAAATGCACTAGTAATTCTTTTTTTTTCCCAAAGATTTTATTTTATTATTTATTTGAGAGAGAGAGAATGAGAGATAGAGAGCACGAGAGGGAAGAGGGTCAGAGGGAGAAGCAGACTCCCCACTGAGTAGGGAGCCCCATGCGGGACTTGATTCCGGGACTCCGGAATCATGACCTGAGCAGAAGGCAGTTGCTTAACCAACTGAGCCACCGAGGCGCCCTGCACTAGTAATTCTGATAATTCTAAAACTTCCCAGTGAAATCATCTATCTGTATAGCCTTATGCATGTATAAAATTTTGAGAGCTGCAAAAAAATTACAGAAAACTTGATGAATTTTATTGGCACATAATTTTATTTAAAATGGCAAATTAAATACAGGTGAATATAAGCTGTAATTTAGTATCATTTATTATGTACCAGCTTGGTCAGATCAATAATTTCAGCTAGTGTAAGAAAGCTAGATACATGAAAAATTCCTGGCAGTCACGTTAAAATTATTCCATTCACTAAAAGTTCACCTTTTGCAAATAAAGTTTTATTTCTGGATCTTTATAGATTACTCTATGAGGAAAGAATCACAAGAAATAGGAAATAAATTTAAAATGGGCATTTTGCTCAGATGATTTAATTAATTGGAAGCTACTGCTGTTAGCTAGCTCTGTTTAGCTAGGATCATTTGAGCAGAGAAGATACCGGATAGAGCAACTACAAAAACACTAGCATCCTAGAACAGCTATGAGAGGAATTCTTAACTTTGGCCACTGCTGCCCTCAGTGTCCATGTTTGCCTGATTGGACGCAGGCCTGACTAGCATTTTATGAGTTGTGATACTGTGATTTATAATAAGAAATATGTATTTGGTCTTTGTCCCCATTTCTGGCACAGAGCTCCTAAAACCCTTGTGGTTTCCTAAAAGATAACAATAAAGGCGTCTTTTGTTATGTAAATGAGGTGACTTTTCAAAGTACCTGAGGATGGGGCTGGTTGCCAGGAAACCGACTCTGTGATTAGAGGGTTGGAGCTTTCAGTCCCATCCCCAACCTCCAGGGATGGGAGAGGGACTGGGGTTGGATCAATCATCAGTGGCCAATGATTACATCAATCAGTCCTGTGTAAGGAAGCCTCTATAAATATCCAAAAAACCGGTAGGGTTGGGAGAACCTCTGGGCTGGCGAACACAAGAAGATTTGGGGCAGGCAGTGCCTCAGGAGAGAGCATGGAGGCTCCGTGTCCTTTCCCCTTACCTTGTGCTATACATCTCACCCATCTGGCTGTTCCCGAGTTATATCCTTTTATAGTAAGCCAGTAATCTAGTAAGTAAAATATTTCTCCGAGGTCTGCAAACTGCTCCAGCAAATGAATTGAATCCAAGTAGGGGGCTGTTGGAACCTCGGGTTAATAGGCAGTCTGGTCACAGCCTGGACTTGGTGATTGGCATAGAAGTTGGAGGGGCAGGGCAAGCTTGTGGGACTGAGCCCTTAACCTGTGGGATCTGATGCTGTCTCCAGGGAGTTATCAGAATTGAGTTAAGTTGTAGGACACCCAGCTGGTGCCTTGAGCAATGCTTGGTGGTCAGAACTGGTCTCAGAACCAGATTAGACTCATATTTAAGAGTGTCATTTATAGGTACTCCTGAGAAGTTTGTATTTGTAGGTGCAAGATAACTCCTCCAGTGACCTAAAGATGAATTGGTTTGATGAGGTATGAACTAAATGTCACAGAGAAAAGCTGTCAATTAATGGTGGATGCTGGACCTAATATGTCAAATGTTGTTGAGAACTGAAGTCTCCATTTAGACTATTATAATTTGGTGTTAGAGGAGAGTCTGCTTGACTCAGCAGAGGAAGCCAATTGAGGTGGGGCGGGTAGGGAGATTGGAAGTGGGTTGTGGGCAAAAGAATGGAGGTGATTAGCAAGACAATACAGGGTGTGTGTGTGTGTGTGTGTGTGTGTGTGTGTGTGTAAGGGGGGTGGTGAGAGACAAAGAGACAGGGAATGAGGGAATGTTTATAGCCTATCATAGCTAACTTGGTTTTTGCCCGTCCTGAGGGCTTATTATTTAGTTTTTCCCCTTGAGAACCTCCCATTTCCCCTTGTTTTAATTTTAGCGACTTTCTGTGAATTCAGGAGACCCTAACCTTGATCATTACTTCTGACACTACATGAAGGGAAACTTAATCTCTGTCCCTCTTACATGCCAGCCTCAACCAAAGGAAAAGGGGATTATAGCATTCTTTTCTTCACAAGGGGAGACAATGGGGAGACAGCTTTTTTGGCTTCTAAATGCTTGCTCAGTTTTCTGTCCCTAAGGGTCAAATGGCTACTCTGATTGGTTAGGCTCTCTTACTGATTAAGCCCCATTTTTACTACCGGGCAGTGTCTCTATGTGGAAGGCCACAGTCATATTTGGTGTGTGTTGTTTTGCTCTCTTGTCGGCTTTCTCAATCCATGTTCTGGCATGGTAAGAGCCAGAGCCTTTTTCCCAACGTGAGAAGTAGCCCAGCCATGTTCCCACTGCATTCTCGTTACTCAGAATGGCAGTCTGACAGGCTGCTGGCCCATAAGCTAGCAAGGAACAAGACAGCTTGACGTTGGGCAAGGGGATGGTGTGTTCTTCCTTGTCAGACCTGGGGACTTCCTTTACCCTGGTCCTGCAGAAGGGTTTTGTACTACCCTCTTCTCTCATCACACTGTAATAACCCCTTTTGATATCAGAAGTAAAAGAAATGGCAGTTTCGTGTGGAAGAAAATTACTTAGGGCTTCTGGCCTAAGCTGTATCCTCCAGTCTAGTTTTCTTAAGAGTTGTAGCACAGGGTACTGGCTGTTAACCAGGATTTACCAAGCTGCACTTGTCCGTTTACTGTCTGGGTGGGAAATACCGGAGTAAGGGGCAGAGCAGTGGTTTCTGGGCCTCACAGTGAGCTTTCATTTCATTATTTCAAATAGAATTTAAATGATATTAATAATTATTTTAGTCTTTTATATGTTGGATCTTTTGTTTTAATAATGTAAAAAACTATCATTAACTTTTACTGGGCCCTTTTTAAAAAGTCTATTTTATTAGTTTAATTTGTGTTAGAGGGAAAACATACAACACACACACACAAGGTCACAATTTTTAAATCTTGGGATATAGGGATGTCTAAACAAATTCTAGGTCAGTTCAGTCCCCTTCATTAAGCAAATATTTACAGAATCCCTGCTCTGAGCCAGGCAGAATGCTGGGGATGCAGGATGACTTACCTGAATCATGAGCAAGGATGTAGCCTTATTTAGGCTAGACTGAAGGTTTGCAGTGCTTTATGGAATCACTTTAAATCCCTGTTGCCAGCTAAATGGGATGAAATACAATTCTGAGCGTTGTTTAAACATTTGATAGTCTGTTTCAGCATGCTTATTTCCTAAAACCCAGAGATGTGGCACAATTCAAAAGAACCTCCAGGCTCTGCTTCTGCATCCCTCCCAAGGGGCTCCTCACTTTCCTGCTTAGTCGGATCTCTTGCCAGTCACTATTCCAATAGAAAGATCCATCTTCTCTTGGTAGTCTACAACTCTTGTCTAAACTGGGTTTTATCTTTGTGGTCACCAGTGTTCCCAGGACTTACAATATTTTCTTTCAAAGAGCACCTCCTTTCTGAGATTCATTTTTCATTTGCATTTCCTACCCTTAAAAGCATCTGTAAAATTTACAGGTTGTATCTTTTTTTTTAAGTTAGATAGTTTTTACTTCCTCAAGGATACAGGTTATAGAGTCACTTGTAACTGAGGCTAAATCATTTTTGTTTCTAATCCAATGACTAAAATCGTGTTCTAGCTCCCTACGGACTGTTGGTATTAGTATTCTTTGTTCCCTCCATGTGGCTTTGGTTTGGTAAGAATTTGAAGTACACGTGAATACAAAAGTACTTAATACAAGCAACTCATCCTTGAACAAGATCAAACAGAATGCCCCCCCCCTTGTGGTTACCAGCGCTATGTTTAATGGTTTTGCTCAGGAAGAATTGTGACATCTGTAGCTCAACATCTTGGAGATTCAGATGGTAATTAGGAAAGGCCACTTCTCACCAACTGGAGCTTAAAAACATTGACTGGCATCCCATTCTGAATTTATCTAATATTGGAGTTTTTTTCTAGGAAATAAAATGAGAAAATATTGAACACAAATATGACCTCGTGTGTATGTCTGTCATTTTCTATTCAAATATGTTTTGTTATGAATAGACCTGTATATGAGAATTTTTAGATATCTAGCCCTGAGATCCTCAATACTGATCCATTTCCATTGATACTGTGAATGGATGAACTTCTATGCAGATGGACCTTGATGCAGAGTGAAACAAACAGCAAGCATTTTGACTGTTAGCACTGATTATAGAATTGTTTCTAAATAAGGCTTATTTCTAGTTGGATATATTGGGATTATATCTGATGCTTGCTAAGTGCTCAATAAATAGATTATTTGATGAATGTATGAATGAATGTACAAATGAACTTGAAAGTAGAAAAATAAAACTAATTCTATGCTTTGCCTCTGTGGATAATTTATGGGACTAGACAATTTATTAGCCTCAGAGGTGGAATCTAGGAAGGACAGGGATAAGGTTTAAGCAAAGCTAGAACAATAAATCTAGGGTGGGGGTGAGGTCATGAGAAATGTACAGTGAGTAATTGAGGACTTACTTTGTACCCACACCATGCTACAAACTTCCACAGTTGTTACCCTCTCTAATTCACATAATAACCCTATAGATGAGGCCTTACTAGTCTTATTTTATAAGGGAAGAGATAGGGGCTCCACAAGTTAGATAACTACCCAAGATTACACAGCCTACAAGTGGTGGGACCCAGATTTAAACTTTTTAAAACTATGGCTAATGATCTTATGAGGATGGCCTTGTCTGGATTTCAATATTGTTCTGCTGAAACACGACGGAATCTCCTCAGCTATAAGGTGAGTTCAAGGCATGAGAAAGAATAAAAAAGAAATATTGCATAGATTTCATTCATCAGGGAACTATAGGGATTTAGAAATACAAAGTAGCCTAAAACATGCTATTCCAGACCAATTCATTTCATTTATTCATTTGATATATTTATTCATTTAATAAATACTGATTTGGTATCCTCCAAGTACCATGAGCCCATGCTGCCCACACCTGGCCTGTGTCTTGGGTACCTCTCCTGTACGATGTTGCATTTTCTCTGGCTCTCCAAAGTGAGGCTTATGTTTGCAGGTTTTATCCTCGAATCCATCCACTGACACTCAGATATTAATCTGCCTCTTGATTTGTAGCCAGGGGCATCCCAGTTAGTGAGAGAGGCTGATACAAAGGGGTATGAGGAGCCAAAGGTGGTAATATGTCTCCATTTCTGCTGATAAGGCCACCCAAGCAAGTTTTCCTGAGGCTGTGGTAATCTGGAAGGCTGCCTCTCACTTATCCACAGAATCAAGAAGCTCTGTGGCCATAATGCTAGGATAAGCTAATGAGAGTATATTACTCAATAACAGATGTTGATCTAGCTAATCTTTCTTTGGTATTGGAAGGTAGCCTAGGAACACCAGGTGTTAGAGATCAGTTTTCTCGTGATTTGTGCAATCACTTGCATGTGCACTAAGTGCATGAGGTAACAGGTGAAATACCTAAATCAGAGTAAGAGTCAACCAGTTAACCATGAGAATAACAAAAATAAAATGAGCTTTGAAAATGCCAAAGTGCTAGAACATATTTGTTGCTATTTTGAGTCCTTTATGAGACTTCAGTGGAATGGTTATGTCACAATTAGTAGATATTCAAATATCACAAAGACTTTCTTATGGACAGCTGAGTGGTATAAGGCAATGCTTTTATAACTTTAATAGGCATATGAATCCCCTGGGGACCTTGTTGAAATGCAGGTTCTGATTCAGCAGGTCTGGGGTGAAGCCTGAGATTCTGCATTTCTAAAAAGCTCCCAGTGTTGCTGCTGCTGGTTCATGGACCACATTCTGAGTAGCATGGATATAAAATTGAGAGTATTATCATCCTTCAATTCATGGGAATTTATGAAACATTCTGTTTATTTTTAAAGATTTTTTATTTTTAAGTAATCTCTACACTCAGTGTGGAGCCCAAAGTCACAACCCTGAGATCAAGAGCTGCACGTTCCATCGACTGAGTCAACCAGGTGCCCCTGAAGCATTCTATTTAAAAACATACACATATTATGTATCTGTTGCAGGATTCATGGTATATTATCAAGTGGTCTTTATTTTTGCCTTCTTTGCCCCTTTAAAATTCATTCAGTAATCATTGGGTACCCTTGGATGAAAATTTATCCAGACCCCATGACTTTTCTGCTCATGCTTAGGTAATAGGTCACCCTACTGTCAATTAAGATCAGAACCAGGCTCAATTCAGTAATTAGATTTTGGGGCCCAGGATATTAAGCAAGCTCTGTCCTTGATTTAACATGCAAACCTCTTTTGGCGCAGTCTGGTCTTGTTTTCCCTGCACGTCTGCCCTGGAAAGAGGCCCTCATTAGTCTTCTTCTGTTCAGCCATGTTGGGTCTTTGGTTTAAAGCAGATTCTTTCCTCATGGGCTACTTCTGTGGAGTCTTTCTAGGTGCTGGGTAGCTCTTTCCTGAAATTCCCCTGTTGCTGGCTGGCAGAGCCATTTGCAATTCCAGTGGCCACTTGCTCCTGCTTTGTATCCTGGGAATTTGGCCTCACCTCCAGCTTCTTTCTGGTACCCCCCATGACCCCCGCTGGACCAGACTCTCATCAGCTGCCCCCGGTCCACAGGAAACACCCTAGTATCCTGTGCCCTGAAGAACTCTGGGAATGCAGATGGATCTACCTCTGGAGTAGTCATTCAGCCATCCCTGATCCTCTAGATCTTCTGAGCAGAAAGCCGATGGCAGGCCTGGGATCTCCAAAGTGCAGGGATGCACCACTCAGGATGGCCAAGTGGACCCATCTGAATCCTCAAGAGTGGGGTGGTGGAGACTATTAACATGGCAACAGCTCTTTTTAGAGCGTTCCCTTCACAAATATTCCTTCTCCTTTCTTTTTTCAGTTCTTTCATATTCTTAAAGTAGTTCAGAAGGTTCAGAAGTCATGGGATAGAGTCTCAGAAATTTCCTTTGAAATTCTTCATATGGTAGTTTGGCCCCTTTTATTTATTTTTTTTAAGCAGGCTCCACACCCAGCACAGAGCCCATTGCGGGGCTTGAACTCAACGACCCTGAGGTCAAGACCTGAGCTGAGATCAAGAGTCCGATGCCTAACAGACTGAGCTCCCCAGGCACCCCTGGCTCCTTACTTTTAAATGTCACTCTTGTTACTGGAACAGAATGTCAGTGACCTACGTTTCTCAAGCACTACATACCCTGAGGTAGGGGAGATACATTTCCCTGTTTTACAGGTGAAGATACTGAGGTACAGAGCGATTAGACACAAGTCTTACTCCTGAGTTTGTAGTCTTAATCCCTAGGCTGGCTGTCTGGTAGAACGCTTCCAAATATTTGAAGGCAATATAATTATATATATGAAGGAGAATGTTAAAAAGCAAGTGGTACGTCAGACCTGCAGAGTGAAATCTTTGGATAACAGTTTTGGTTCTAGGTCTTAATCGTTATTGTCTTAAAAGACATACCTGGATTGTATTTCCTAAAGTGTGGTCCATGAATCATGAGGCCCATGATTCCTTTAATCAATCAACATACTGCATGCTACACAGGACAGGAAATTCTGTCCCTCTTGAAGATTTACAGTCTATTACCATTATCAATTCTAGGAACTCCTGTAGAAAAGTGTATTTAACCCCAAATTATTTGATATTAGATTTTTTGGATTTGACTTTTTTGGTAACACCAAAAACGTTCTTTGGAAGTTCCAAAGAATTGGCTTTTGGGAATTTTGTAATGGATCCACTGATTAATCAAGAGATGCATGAAGGTGCATCTACTAATTTGATGTTGTTCTTCCTTTGGTTGTAAAGAATGTTTAGTTTGCAATCACCTTTTGCAGTAATTTGAAAGATTCCCCATCCCAGCACATTTTAAACCTAACTTGCAATTAAACCCCTTTATTAAATAACAATAAAGGTGTTAACACCATTTGCATAAAATGTGAAATTTGGTAGATTATCAATCTTGTTTGCACGTTAGAATCACCTGGGAAGATTTTAAATATCGATTGGACCACACTTCAGGCCAGTTAATGTAAGCATCTCTGGGAGAAGAATCCAAGTATTCATCTAGGCTCTGATTTGACCCCCACAGTCCATATGATAAATAACCTACATACTTAGGTGAATTCAAACTCACTCTCTGAAAAGGAGATTAAATAATCTACTACCAACAGATACAGTCTGGTGGAAATAAAATGGTTAAAATATGTAAGATTTTCTTTTTTTAAAAACTAAATGCATACTACTTAACACTTCTACATGGCAATTATCTAGGATATTCCTTATTGAGGCTTTATAATTTATGATCTTTGGTGTAAGCCCCCCTCTCCTCATTTGGTTCTCATCTGTCAATTTTATATTTCCAAACTCCACTCTACTGAAAATAACGAAATTAGATCAATATAGTTATGTTAATAGATGTAATATGCAGCTCATTTGAAAGAGAATGGCAATACATATTTTCATAAGTTCTACATTACTCAACTCACTGACCAGAAATGTGTTAATGATATAATGCCAGTATTTTGAATGTCTGAGAGTCCCGCTGATGGCACCTTAGAGATAAAAAGCTACTTAATGTGCATGAAACTGGAATGAATGACTGCACTGAATATATTTAAATTATCTTTAATGTCCTGTTTTTAGCAGCACATTTTATTCAAACTCATTCCTGGAACTTAAATAAATCAACTGTGCATTTTTGTTCATCTCGGCTCACACAATTTTGTGTCATTTTGTTTGAATAGTGATTTTAATTCTGCTTGCCAAATAAAAGAAAAAACAAAATCATGGAGCTATAAAACACAATATCAGAATCATGTGATTTAATAACAACAAGCCAGAAGTAAATTCCTACTTGGGATTTTCTTCCTTCCTATCTTGGGGGCACACACTTCCTTGCTTTCCCCTTTGGTCTTTGCTCTTACCATGTATTGTTTCTTAGTTTGAGGTTTACATTTGTAGTGGGAAAACCAATATGGTTTCTATGTAGTGAGGAGCTTCCAAGATATCTTTGCAGTATCTTTAGGAAATAGAAATCTATCAGATGTTTTCTCCCTGAGAAGGCAGATATTGTGAGAATGGAAGAAGGGAGGAATTTAAAAGAATTATTTGTTGGAATATTTGAATGAGGGTGAGGATGCAGGAGTCTTCTTGAAGAGAAAATGTATTTGTGTAAATGGAAGACTTTTTGTCAATCTGTAGAGAAGCCAGAGGATTATCAACAAAAGATATTAACATTTGTCTTTATATTAATAAAAAACGAGAAACTAAAGAATAAAGTAATCGTCGGTACACCTATACATTGAAAAAATCACTTGTAAATTTCAGAAATATGAACTGCCTTCTTAGGGACTACTGTTTAAATATCATCTGCCTAAAAAAAAACATTTTAATTGGACTTTGGCAAATTCTTCACTACTTCTTTTCCCTTTGTGAAGATCTGTTTCAACTGGCAATCCCCAAGAGTTCGGAGTTTTTAAAAGGGAAAAGGTGAGCAGACACTATAACACAGATCTGAGCCGCGTGACACAGACAACTGTTCTGATATCATTCTTCCTAGTTGTAGTTTACTAGTCTAAAGGGCATCATGGAGCAGGTTTCATTTTTTTTTCTTTCGAGCTGGTTTCATTTTTTTTCTTTTTAATAAAAATACATGGAACAGAGAAAGCCCTAGAAAGGGAGTCTGAAGATGTTAGACTGAGTTCTAATTTCTTCATAAATATCTAGGAACTAACTGGAGCCTCTTGGTTTTATCAACTGTCCAGGTGAGATGCCATCTAATGTCTCGGAGATCCAAAACGATGAAATTAGCCTAGAGTTAGAGTGAGCGCATTTGCTTAAACCAATGGTGACACCTGGTGGCCGGCTATGCTAATGACGGCTTTCGATGCCGTCGAGCTTTCCCACGGCTGCGCAAGGCTGTTTTTTTTTTTTTTTTTTTTTTTTTTTAATGGCCGCCTGTTCCATGAGATAATGTTCTAAGGACCAGGTGGAAGTCTTATTGTTCAGATTTGGTCTATATTTTATATTACTAGTTTTTAAAAATTTTATGATTAAGCAGGTGAATAAACAACATGCTTTTCAGGGAATGATAATCTGATAATCTTTTCCTTTTAAATGCAATACTATAAACAAAGCTCTAATTTCCTCAGGCTCTGGAGCTACCTTTCTGAATCAGGTGATTGATGCTGCCATACAACTGCCCGTATTAGTACGGGCTGTTATAAAACAAACTGAAGCATATTAAAAATTTTAAGTTTGTGCAAAAGTCAATTTTGATTGATTGTCAAGGTTTCAGCCAGGACAAATAGTAACTCTTCCCGGCAGTACTGAACAACCCCATGGATGCAAAAGGTGTCCCCAAGGAGGGTACCAAAGATAATACCTCTCAAGATCCAGAGCCACTACCAAAGATAGCCAAGGCAAAACAAAACAAAACAACCAACAACAATGAACAAAAATACCCAAAACTCAATTCCACTGAGAGCGGGCAACAGTCAGTAGGACCCTAGAAGCAAGTGGAGTGCAACACACATTTCTGTCAGCTGTATCTAGTTGCAGACGGGGTGCAACATTTCTGTCTGGCCCTATTTTTGGAGCTTCCGACTGATGGCTTGAACAAGCCAAGTTCTCAGGACACAAAATGAGGCAAATAAGGTTAGAGCTATTCCGGGACAGAAAGGTTCAACAACCAATGCACTTGAGAGCAAATTCATGAGTCACAATTCAAAGTTCTATTTCTGAAAAAAAAATTTTTTTTTTTTTTTTGGCTGCCAATCTAAGTTTGTTAAAGAAGGACATGAAATTCTACCTTCCTCTCCTGCTCAGGTGCCACAAAGAAGACATCTGGGAGAGTTGAGTGGTAAGAATTCTTACCCTGCTGCTTCTGCACTTTTCCAAGGATCCTGCCTGGAGGCTTTGTTTGGAGTGAGTGAAGTATCTGGGGGTCACCAGAAAGGAGGAAAAATAATTTTTCCTTTAGCTTTTACTGCGAGTGCTTGGTTGAGACCCTGTTAGCTCGATAGCACCTCAAAATGGGTAAGTTTGTCTAGGTTTAAAGTTCTCTATTGTGGCCACTGAATTTCAAGATTATCTTTGGTAAACTTATTCTGTTTGTTCAGCCTTAAAATTTTATTTATCTGAGGCCTCATACTGGACCCAGTTCAGTTTAAGTTGATCCAGTCTGACCCCAGACCCAGTCCGGTTTCCAAGTCGGACCCAGTCTGTCCCCGGACCTGGTCCGGTTTCCAAGTCGGACCCAAGATGAATACCCGGGGAATGTCCGGTTTCCAAGTTTGATGCCGACTGACACCAGCTGGTTTTTTGACCCAGTCTGGGAAAAGGAATGCTCGAAGTCTGAAAGCTCCTGACACAGAAGCTGCAGGAGAGCGTCCTAGAGGGACTGAGCCATGACCTCCAGAGGCAGCAAGAAGGCAGCTCATTCAAGGAGCTCAACAGGTACCTCTGTCTGGTTGCTCCTGGGGCTGCTGGGGGGTCTCCTTCATTTCCCTCTTATGACCTTGGAACTGTTAAAAGATAAACTGAAGCGTATTAGAAACTTTAAGAGTTTATCTGAGCAAAAATTGATTCAAATCAGGCAGCCTCCAATCTAGCAGAAAGAAAGGAGCTCCAAGGAGCTGTACAAAATGAAAGACTTTTATAGGCTATTGCAAGGTCTCTTTCCTTTAGGGAATGGCAGAGGTCCATTAGGTTATTTGACTGGCGCTGATCAGGTGATTCCTGGTTGAGTGGTTTGAAAATGGATTTCCGGTGGAGCCTAAACTCTAAGTTAAAGTTATATCTTGGTTTGGTGATGTGGGGTTTAGCATAAACAACTCCATTTTGGTCCTGTTATCTTGTTTTTAGCAAGGCTTAAACTTAAAAATTAACTTGTTTATTCCCTCATTTATTCAACTTTTATTCTTGTGTCAACCTCTGTGTTGGGGCGGCAGGGATTCAGAAACAAAACCACACCCTTCAGCTACTTAAGCCTTGGCATAGAACCTGAAAACACACCGGCCTGGGTTTGGACTCCTTTTTGTCCTAAGTATGGACAGTGGCAGGGCAAATCTTGATTTTCATGTTGTTATTATTTTCTGATTTGCCTCTTATGGGGAGGAGGGCCTTTCCCCCGCCTTTGAATCCTAGTTCTCCACCTCTCAGACAACTCTTAGTTTCTACACAGGAATGAAGGAATGAGCAAGTACCCTTTTATGGGATTACTATTCCCCCCCTTCCCACTTAATAGCCACAACTTATGTAGAATCTTGATATTCCCTTAGTGCAGAGTGACCACCACCTCCAGCTTAGTCCTTCCCCAGATGATCTGGCTTAATCAGAATTCCCTCCTTTCCCAGTCTCTGTTGGGAGTGCTCTGTTTTTATCTTTTTTCATGCATTTAACATTATTTGCAACAATCATCTTTATTTCCCCCCCATGATGTAAGATGAAAAACCTGAATCACATTTTAAAGAATTTCCCTGAAATGTGGGTCTTTACAACATGCCCAAACTGTCTTAACTCTGGGAAGGTGACACCCTCCCTCTCCAGTTCCTCCTCTTCAGCTCCTCCTTCCTTACCTACTGTCTGTATAGTTTCTGGGGTGTTTGTGGACAAGAAAGTGGATCCAACAAGAGAAAATGTGGAGAGAACCTCTCTCTCTATCCGTGTCCACTGTGGCTTATGAAAGAGGAAGTAGATCAGAGGCAGGTGTGTATTCAGTTTAGTTTCCCCAGGAACACTGCCAGGTGGTTCAAACAGAAATCTGAATTATTTATAAGAGACTGTAGAAAAATATTTGGGAACTCTTTTTTTTTAAGATTTTATTTATTTATTTGTCAGAGAGACAGAACAGAAGCAGGGGGAGCGGCAGGCAGAGGGAGAAGCAGGCTCCCCGCTGAGCAGGGAGGCCGATGCGGGACTTGATCCCAGGGACCCCAGGATCATGTCCTGAGCCGAAGGCAGACGCTTAACCGACTGAGCCACCCAGGCATCCCTGCTTTAGGAACTCTTACCATTTTAGGCTGGAAGCATTTATAGTCTCTATTATTTAGAGCTGTAGTTGGCCTTACTATCATTTATTCATTTGTACATTGAGTCAGTGAGCCTTAATTCACCAGGTACTGTGGGAATGAACCAGATTAGGTTCTTCTTCTTCTTCTTTTTTTTTTTTTTTGATTTATTTATTATTTGAGAGAGAGAGAGAGAGCGAGCTTGGGAGGGAAGGGGCAGAAACTCAAGAAGACTCCCCACCGAGCACAGAGCCCAACTCAGAGCTCCATCCCATGACCCCTAGATGATGACCTGAGCCGAAACCAAGAGTCAGGTGCTCAACCGACTGTGCCACCCACGTGCCATCAGCTTAGCTTGTTTTCTTAAGCATCTAAAAGTAAATTTGATAGACTTAATAGTGGTACTTTTAAAATATTGCTCCCTCATTCATGTTCCTCTATGTAGTCTAGGGAGAGGATGAATTTGGAGCACAACAGTGCCATAGAGGATGGCCTGTTACTGCTTCCCATATTCTAGGGTTTGCATGTGCCAGCACCTAGTAGTGCCTGTCACATAGTAGATGTTCACTATATAATTGTTAACTGACTGCTTGAGTGAATATGATGATGCCATCTTCCTCCTTAAAACTTCTTCTGAGGGTCTCCCGTTGTACAAACAGTAGAGTCCCCTCTTGGACTCTGACCTTCAAGTTCTGCTTACCTTTCTAACCTCACTCACACAGCCCCATCTGCACTGGTGTTTTTAAAGTCTCTCCTATCTGAGAACTTCTGCACATATTTTCCCTCTGCCTGGAAGACTCTTTTCTGTCCTTCTTCGTGTCCCAGTACAAATGTCCCCTTCTCACAAAGTCCCTATTTAAGTAGATTCCCGGCTGTTCTCCATTTTAGCACCTTGTTTGTTGCTGGCATAGCATTTACCTCAATTTTCAATAATGTAATATTTAATATATTTTTAAAAATCCTATTTGCTTTTGTTCCCAGACAGCGAGCTCAGGGCCTGCCTACAGTAGATAGCACAGAGATAGTGATACCAGGGGTAGGGCAACGCATAAGTAATCATGAAGTTAAGATTACTATGTGCCTTTTTCAAATGGCTGGAAAGAATAGGTGGGTAAAAAAATTTTTTTCTCTCCACTATAAACTTCAGGTTTTCTCTGATCTTTTGGGCTTAAGTATTCTCTAATCGTCTAACGGGTTAACAAAATTTTTCTTAGTCTGTGGGTCACATAATTCTGGTTTCCTATTTTGTAGATAATCTCTCTGCTATTACAGGCTTCACTTTATAGAAGCAAACATACTATTACTTTGTTGTGGCTAATCTGGATGGACTAAGACACCATGTTCTCAGGTGCTGCACTGTCATCTCTAAATCTAAGCTCCCATCGTCTCTGGCCTGGACCGTTCTTGCCCCCCTTTATTTGCTCCCACATTGCAAACCAGAGTGAACCTTAAATCAGTTGTATAGTCCGTCCTAGTTACAATTCTGGCCCTGTTACATACAGGCATGTGTGACGATATGTTATGAAATCTCTCTGGGTCTCAGTTTCCTTATCCAAAAAATAGGGATAGTAAAGCATTTATCTTATAGGCTTTTTAAATGATTAAATGAGTTCATATTTGTGAAGCCCTTAGAGTAGTCTTAAGTACACAGCGCTATATTTGAACTTATAAAATATAATAATAAAACTCCCATTTTTCTCATTACACTTAAGTAAAATCCTGACCCCTCAGCTCTAGCCCTTTCTAAGGCTCTATGTTATCTTGTTTCCTGCCTCTCTCTTCACACTGGCTGCTTAGGACTCCTCCTTGCTCACTATTCAGCCACATGGGCCTTTCTTCTGCCTTCTGGTTTTAAAACCTGCTTTTATCAAAGCCCAGTACATTCTTCCTCCAGATCTGTGGTTAGTTTCTGTCCTTTCCCATTGAGATCTCTGTTAAAACATCGCCTCTTCTGAGAAACATTTCCTGACCACCTCATCCCTCACCCACCCCCAATTGTACTCTATGCCTGTATCTCTATTGTTTTTTCCTTAATAGTTGCCAAAATCTGTAATTATCTTATAAATTGGTTTATTTACCTGTTTGCTTCCTGTTCCCCACACCCCCAGGATATCTCCATGATATCAAGCACTTTGTCTGCTTGGTTTACCTTAGTTTTCCCAGGATATAGAGCAGTGCCTGGCATCTGGTAGATTCTCCACCAATATTTGTTGAATAAATTGCCAGTCTTATAAGTACACTTCTCCATAGGGTGGAATTATTGCCATTTCCTTCTTCTTGGCTAATGCATGAAATCTATGGCATAAATTAATCTTAAATTAACTATAAGCATTTAGTGGGGATTAAGTAAATTCTAAACTTACATGAATATAATTCAAGGAATTGTTTTGACCTCTCATTGTTGCATGTTTAAGGGCTTTTTTTTTTTTTTGGTATTTTTAGTGCCCAGAGTTAAATAGGTCTGTAGTGTAATTTTCTTTTTCAGTCAATACCACTTTTATTAAATTATTATGTAAAAATGATATCTCTGGTCTTCCCTGATAGATGCAATTTAAATTCCTTGGAATAGTTGAAGAAGATAAAGAAGGAAGGAAATAAGGCTGGGATGTCCTCTCAAGACTTAGAGCCTAATGTACTTTGAGGAATTTATATTGTGATTCATGTCACATTTTATCGGTTTGGTAAGAATGGAGTATAGTGATAGCCCACTTAAGTGTCACATACAAAAATTACAGAGGAATATGGAGTAAGGAGGCATTCATCCTAACTGGACAGGGCTTTGGACATAATAGTGGTGAGATTAGTTAGAATGAATGACATAATCATTAAGTCCTCCACATCAAAATCTATAGGGCGGTGTGAGATAGCAATATTAGCATCATGTATGTACTAGAAGGACTATCTGCGGTGAACTCTATTTTTCTGGAAAAAAAATTTGATGCCTATAAGTTGTCATAATCT
Organism: Callorhinus ursinus; assembly: GCF_003265705.2. Taxonomy (NCBI): domain Eukaryota; kingdom Metazoa; phylum Chordata; class Mammalia; order Carnivora; family Otariidae; genus Callorhinus; species Callorhinus ursinus. Next base: position 25,929,335 of record NW_027397074.1, read on the forward strand.
TCTAGGATTTTGCTTTGGTTCTAGCACCTTAGTTCTGTAGCTACACTTTGTTGGTCACCTTGGCTAGGCATCTGTCAGAAGCGGTCCTAAAGCAAAGTGATTCAAAGGCTGCCCAGAGCATTCTGAAGGGCTTCACAGATCAGGACATTAAGGAGATCATATAAACATAACCTCCTCCCCTCAGCTCTAGCCCATACTAAGAATACCTCCTGGTTTCATGTAAATGAGTCCTTGATTCTTCTAGTCCTGGTTTGTATATGTTTTCCATCAATTTTTGAAACAGCGACATATTGGGTTTAGAACAGTTCCTCTGCTAAGTCCATTGAACTGGTCATCGTTAGCTATTTAATTTACCTAGAACAATGTGCAGTGTAAAATAGAATATATAACATTTTGTCAAGCCTGTCAGAATGCAAAATTTCTGTGTTCTATCTCTGATTTCTAGCCAGTTGCTGGAAGCTTTGAGTTCCTATTTTATTTATTACTATAATGGTTGGATTTTTAATGAAAACAGATTAAGTTCATACTCAACAAAACATGTAATTAATTCAAACAAACCTTAAGTGATGTGGTAGACAGATGATGTGGCGGTGACTCACAAAGGTTCTCCACTTCCTCGTATCTGTGCCTTGTGTAATACCCTCCCTTTGAGTGTGTTGGGACCTGTCATTTGCTTCTAACCAGTGGAATAAGCCAGAGGTGTTGGGATGTCACTCCCATGATTAAGTTACATTATGTGGCAACAAGCCTGGGCCATACTTAATCAGATGAAAGCCCCTGAAACAGGGCCTGGGACTTCTCTAGGGTGAGAGAATCTCCTGCTAGACTAGAGGAAGCAAGTTCCTATAATGTGACCTGGTTTTGAAGAGAGTTCCCTCGTAGGGAACATACAGTCCTACAACTGCAAGGAACTAAATTCTGCCGACAACCACGTGAGATTGGCAGAGGACCCTGACCTTCAGAAGGGAACATACCCAGCTAACAACTTGATGGCGACTTTGTAGAGAGAACCCAGCTAAACTGCGCTCCGGCTCCTAATTCAAGTCCAATTCTGTTCACATGCACATACAAAACAACATCATAAACTAGTTTTGTGGTGGCAAATAGGCACAGCTGGCTTGGTAATTATTACCTTTTCATTAAAGAATTGCTTGAAGGTTGCCTGTGGCTGCTACTCACTGTGGTCAGCAGTGCCTTGGACGGCATCGTCCCTCAGATTAGACCTGGTTGGAGAAATGGTAAGTGCCCCATTCTCTTTGCCTTTGGTAGATATCACCTCTTTGGGTCTTTAACAGAGGACCCCTCACACGGTTCTAGATGTAACTGAGAGCCCTAAGAAAACCATTAGAAATCCAACCGAGGATTTCCTGTGTGTCTGAAACTGAAGATAAAGAAATAGGTCCGCCCTGATACCCTCCCTCTTTCCCTCATCCCTGGGGTCTGGTAGAAACCTAAGCAAATGTGGACATTGCTGCTATAAACATTGGGGTGCACATACCCCTTCGGATCACCATATTTGTATCTTTGGGGTAAATAGGTCATACGGGTCATATGGTAGCTCTATTTTCAACTTTTTGAGGAAAAACAAACAAACAACAACTCGTTCTGTTAGTAAAACAACTGTTTTATTCTTCAGGTTGACATAACAAACTGGATTATAACACTTCCCTATGTACCTAATGGATTAAATGAGAGCTCTGTTAAAAAAAAAAAAAAAAAAGAAACCTAAGCAAATGAGGCTGGCCTAACAAGAAGGAAAGCATTGCAAAGAAGCAAAGGAAACCAGTCTATAGTCACACATGCAAAATAGAACAAACTGCCATTATTAAACAACTAAAGAAATTTAAATATAACCAAATGATTATTCAGTGCACAGACCATTTGAGATAGAGGTGAATTTTCAGAGAATGACAGAAATCCATTTAGAATCATTGAGGTCCCCTTCTAAGATATGCACATGCGGCAAGCATATGCCTACTGAAAGATGACACCTAACCTCAGTCCATCCCTCCATTCATTCTTGGCCCCACCTTGTCTTCTACCTCAGTCTCTTGAATCTCGGACATGGAATAAAGCTTATCACTTGGTGGAAAATGCAAGGTGGAAATCTGATGGTTTGTTTTTAGGTAGTGTCACAGTGTTCCTGCTTCAAATTCATCCCCTCAGATTGGTGTCATCATATTATCTTGGCATCAGAATGGCTGCATCAAAGCAGCTTTATCAATAGATCATACACTCAAAATAAAGATCAGGCACATTACCTCAATACAAGATTAGTTGTCATACCATCTGCCATTGCGAATGTGCCTCCCTGACATTCACGCTAATTAAATCGAATCAATTATAACCCAGTGATGACTTAATTCCAAGTCTAGCGCATCAACAGCTGTTTGTTTATATCAGTTATCAGAGCAGGGCTACTAAGCTATACAAGTAGGTGGCACTTTCTAAACAATGTAGATCAATTTAAAGTGGATTTGCTATGGTAAATGACTCATAGTGGAATAACAACATCAAGCCTATAATTAATAATGTCCACAAAAGGAAGGGAACATGACAAGAGGAAAATATCTTGATTGAGTTATTAAAATTTTTCAAATGAACCAATTCAGTTAATAATTTATTTGAGTGCCTAGAAACCTAAGTAAATGTGGACATTGCTGCTATAAACTTTGGGGTGCACGTACCCCTTCGGATCACCATATTTGTATCTTTGGGGTAAATACCCAGTAGTGCAATTGCTGGGTCATACAGTAGCTCTATTTTCAACTTTTTGAGGGAAAACAAACAACAACTCATTCTGCTAGTAAAACAACTGTTTTATTCTTCAGGTTGCCATAACAAACTGGATTATAACACTTCCCTATGTACCTAATGGATTAAATGAGTGCTCTGTTGTTAAAAAAAAACACTGGGGGTTTGGCAGTGGACAAAATGGAGAAAAAATTCCCCACCTTTATGGAGCTCTCATTTCTGTGAGAGGATCAGTTGAAACGCTGAAAGTTAAATGTGTAGTGTGTCAGAAAGCGATAAGTGCTATCAAGAAAAATAATGTAGGAAAGGAGAACATTTCACTTCTATCAGCAAATTCTGACGGTTTTACTTTTAAAATATATTCAGAATCCAACCACTTTTGCCATGTCCACTACTCAGGCCAACCCACCAATAATATATCAAGGGTGGAATAATGCAGTAGCCTCCAGACTGGTCACCCTGTTTTAATGTGGACCCTTTCAGTTTATTGGTAATGGAGCTTCCAGTCATCCTGCTAAAAAGAAAGTTAGATAATTTATCTCCTCTAAACTCTCCAATGGTCACCTAGAGTAAATGGTCAAGTCTTTATAATAGCCATCAAAGCCCTGAATTATCTGGTCTTTGTTTTCTTTTTATGTTCATTTCTTACTCATCTTCCCTCTCTCCAGCCCCGCTGGCCTGCTGGCTCTTCCTTGAACATTGCATCTCCCGCCTTTGTTCTTGCTGTCCTTCCATCTAGAAATCATCATATTTGTTCTTTTTGCTTTGGATATCACAGTTCTCAAATCAACTCTGGTCCTGACAGGAGATAGCCCATTCAAAGTAGGTAATTTGAAGAGTGTTTTGCAGATATATGAGCAGGGTGTAGGGAAAGCATTGGGTCTAGTACCATGGAGAACCAGGGGTGAGGTCAGGGCACTGAGTTACCAGGATTTGGACCTGGCAAGGCTGTGTGAAGAGGGCTGCTGAGGCCTTTGGTAGAAGGATGCAGCCAGCCTGTGGGGACCCTCACAGGGAGGGGAGTGGAGGAATAACTACCCTGACCTCACTGTCGCTAATCTGCTGCTGCTCCCCATTGGAGCCCACTTCAAACCAGTGGACAAGGCAGCCTAGTTAGCTTTCTGGGGCTGGGAACAGAGTAAACAACAATACCCTTCTTCATCTCTCAGACAAGGAGAGATGAAAAGATCAACAGTATGCAGTTTGTCAAACAAAACAAAACGGAACTTCAGACAAGAAGATTAAAGGGGCTTCCCTGTGTGTGTTTGTGTTTGCATTCCCTTTCCCTCTACCTGTTTTGATTTTCTGTCGATGAGCCACATGGTGATTTAAGATGCATTTAGCATTCAGTAGTTCTTGCAGCAGGCTATTTAACTCAGACATTCTTGTTCCTATATTGTCATCCCCACTCAACAAGCCTATTAGGTGACAAGAACTACGTTAGAAGCTGTGGGGAAGACAGGTGAAGGGCAAATTCAATCCTTATCTTGGAAGAACTTATAATGTAGTTAGGGACATAGGACAAATCCATAGTAGTGAGCAAATCAAGATGCTGGATGATTATATGATTATGATGTTATATGATATGAATATATGATTATACATGTGGTAGGAGTTCCAAAGACAGCCATCGTTGAGGACTTGGTACAGAGGGAAGTTTTCTTGGAGGGGGGAGTACAGGGGAGCTGTACTTTGAAGGTGGGGTGGGGTAGAAAGGAAAGTATTCTAGGTGACCAGAATAAGCAAAAAAGGGGTATTTGGAGTCCAGATATTTGGGGCCAAAAAAATTTTACCCAGCAAGCAAGATGGAACCAGACAGAGATGATCTCAAATCTAGTTTAGGGAAAAAATGTCATAGGACAAGTCACTGGGGAATGAGGTAGGTTTACTTTTTCATTTGTTGCCCTAAAAAATCTGGAAGGAACATCATAGAAGAAATAAGAACAGTTCCTAATGTTGTCTTTCTTGATTAACATAGCATCTTTAAATGTGACCTAGTGACTGTAGTAATTTTTGTTAGTTTTTCTAACTGCCTAAATGCAAGAAGGTGCTGACTTAGAATCTTGAAATAATGAGGTTGTTGGATTTACATAAATTAATATGATTGCAGGAATTTAATTGATTCAAACATCTTCTTGAGACCGAATAATTAATTAACTGACAGCTGAAATAAAAATAGGAATTCATAGTATCATTACTCTCAGGGATATGAAAACAATTGTGATGTATTTCAAGGTACGACTTTTAAATGAGTCTTTACAAACAATAGTAAGCAACAATATCATGTTATTTGTGTAAAGTAAGTTCTCTACTTTTTCGTGATTTTGTGTTCTTAGGGTTTCTATAATGAAATTTCAGTACTGTTACTTGGCACTTTCTTAAATTTCTTTTTGGCTGAATTCAAAATGCTTTTTTCTTTCACCTGTAACATTAGTTCATTTACCAAGTCTACCAGCCTGTGTTTCCAAGAAGGAATAAAGATTAAAAACTGGCAGTTGACCCCACCACAATCTTCAATAAATGCAGAAGGTGGAAAGAAAAGAACATTTGTTTAGAACCTTTTATCCACCAAGTCCTGTTATATGTGTGATCTTACTGCTATTCATAGCACCCTAGTGGAGGGTTAATATCATCTCCATTTTAAAATTTGAGGAAACTGGAGCTCAGAGAGGATAAATTGGCTAATGTCAGACAGCTATGAAGAGATGGAGCTGGGGTTTAAACCAGGGACCATCCAGTTCTCTATCCCAAATCTCACTACCTTTATTTTAACATAATCTAACTTTGTTGGATTAATTCTTAGAAGCTCACAACACTTATTAGAATCTCACAAATACTTCATAGACAATGATGCCTCTTACCTCAGGGAATACCAAAGCCATAAAAAATACAGAACTACAGGTATGCCTGGGTGGCTCAGCGGGTTGAGCAACCAACTCTTGATTTTGCTTCAGGTCATGATTGCAGGGTCGTGAGATCAAACCCTGTGTCAGGCTCTGCTCTCAGCCGGGAGTCGGCTTAATCTCCACCTCCCCCCACTCCCCTCCCCCCTGCGTGCTCTCATGAGTGTGCTCTCTCTGTCTCTCTCTGTCTCTCAAATAAATAAATACATCTTTGAAAAAGAACGCACAACTATACATATTTCCTACTCTCTCAGGCCCAGAAAGGAATTAGGGCTAATGTCTAGGTTTTCTCAAATCACCTACAAAGTAAAAGGAAATGATGGAATACAATAAGGAGAAATTCACATTCTTCCATTTTTTTTCCCTCGATTTCTTTCTCCTTTGGGAGCCTGAATTTGTTTTTTGGTTATGATTAATACATTTATCAGTTTGTGTGTGTGTGTGTGTTACAAATTTTTGATACGGGAAGGATGAGGCAGGCAAAGGAGAGTTTCAGCTTTATGTGGGAAGAGATTCATCCAGTCAGCCAGTAAATCAAGTCTCCCCAAATCCTTTCATGTTTGAGTACTGAGTGCCTGGTCTGGGCTGACCATAGTGCAAAGGCTCTGGAAGATACTAAGGAAGATAAAGATATGGCCCCTGCCCTCAAATCGAAGTTGTTTCATGCTAAGACAATACACATGAACATCCTCAAGTTGTTTTGTGTGTGTTTGGAAACATGGTATTTCTTTTTAATTTTTATTAACATATAATGTATTATTTGTTTCAGGGTACAGGTCTGTGATTCATGAGTCTTAAACAATTCACAGCGCTCACCATAGCACATACCTTCCCCAGTGTCTATCACCCAGCCACCCCATCCCTCCCACCCCCACCACTCCAGCAACCCTCAGTTTGTTTCCTGAGATTAAGAGTCTCTTATGGTTTGTCTCCCTCTCTGGTTTCGTCTTTTTCCATTTGTCCCTCCCTCCCCTATGATCCTCTGTCTTGTTTCTCAAATTCCTCATATCAGTGAGATCATACGATACTTGTATTTATCTGATTGACTTATTTCGCTTAGCATAATACCCTCTAGTTCCATCCATGTCATTGCAAATAGCAAGATTTCACTTTTTAAAAATTTTTTATTGTTATGTTAATCACCATATACTACATCA
>NW_027397074.1:25941148-26160995 GCF_003265705.2 Callorhinus ursinus
CTTAGTGGTTATAGGTCTGTTCAGGTTTTCTATTTCTTCCTGGTTCAGTTTTGGTAGTTGATACATCTCTAGGAATGCACCCATTTCTTCCAGGTTATCTAATTTGCTGGCATAGAGTTGCTCATAATATGTTCTTATAATTGTTTGTATTTCTTTGGTGTTGGTTGTGATTTTGTTGATTTGGATTTCTTTCATTCATGATTTTGTTGATTTGAGTCACATTTCTTTTCTTTTTGATAAGTCTGGCCAGGGGTTTATCAATCTTGTTAATTCTTTCAAAGAACCAGCTCCTAGTTTCATTGATCTGTTCTACTGTTCTTTTGGTTTCTAGTTCATTGATTTCTGCTCTGATCTTTATTATTTCTCTTCTCCTGCTAGGTTTAGGCTTTATTTGCTCTTCTTTCTCCAGCTCCTTTAGGTGTAGGGTTAGGTTGTGTATTTGAGACCTTTCTTGTTTCTTGAGAAAGGCTTGTATTGCTATATACTTTCCTCTCATGGCTGCCTTTGCTGTATCCCAAAGATTTTGAACAGTTGTGTTTTCATTTTCATTGGTTTCCATGAATTTTTTAAATTCTTCTTTAATTTCCTGGTTGACCCATTCATTCTTTAGTAGGATGCTCTTTAGCCTCCCTGTATTTGAGTTCTTTCCGACTTTCCTCTTGTGATTGAGTTCTAGTTTCAAAGCATTGTGGTCTGAAAGTATGCAGGGAATGATCCCAGTCTTTTGGTACCGGTTGAGACCTGATTTGTGACCTAGGATGTGATCAATTCTGGAGAATGTTCCATGGGCACTAGAGAAGAATGTGCATTCCGTTGCTTTGGGATGGAATGTTCTGAATATGTCTGTGAAGTCCATTTGGTCCAGTGTGTCATTTAAAGTCTTTATTTCCTTGTTGATCTTTTGTTTAGGTGATCTGTCCATTTCAGTCAGGGGGGTGTTAAAGTCCCCCACTATTATTGTATTGTTGTCGATGTGTTTCTTTGCTTTTGTTATTAATTGCCTTATATAATTGGCTGCTCCCATGTTCAGGGCATAGATATTTACAATTGTTAGATCTTCTTGTTGTATAGACCCTTTAAGTAGGATATAGTGTCCTTCCTCATCTCTTATTACAGTCTTTGTTTTAAAATCTAGTTTGTCTGATATAAGGATTGCCACCCCAGCTTTCTTTTGGTGTCCATTAGCATGGTGAATGGTTTTCCACCCCCTCACTTTCAATCTGGGGGTGTCTTTGGGTCTAAAATGAGTCTCTTGCAGACAGCATATTGATGGGTCTTTTTTTCAATCCAATCTGATAGCCTGTGTCTTTTGATTGGGGCATTGAGCCCATTTACATTCAGGGTAACTATTGAAAGGTATGAATTTAGTGCCATTGTATTGCCTGTAAGGTGACTGTGACTGTATATTGTCTGTGTTCCTCTCTGATCTATGCTGCTTTTAGGCTCTCTCTTTGCTTAGAGGACCCCTTTCAATATTTCTTGGAGGGCTATTTTCATGTTTGCAAATTCCTTTATTTTTTGTTTGTTCTGGAAGCTTTTTCTCTCTCCTTCTATTTTCAATGACAGCCCAGCTGGATATAGTATTCTTGGCTGCATATTTTTCTCGTTTAGTGCTCTGAAGATATCTTACCAGTCCTTTCTGGCCTGCCAGGTCTCTGTGGATAGGTCTGTTGCCAATCTAATATTTCTACCATTGTAGGTTACATATCTCTTCTCAGGAGCTGCTTTCAGGATTTTCTCTTTGTCTCTGAGACTCGTAAGTTTTACTATTAGATGTTGGGGTGTTGACCTATTATTATTGATTTTGAGAGGGGTTCTCTGTGCTTCCTGGATTTTGATGCCTGTTTCCTTCCTCACATTAGGGAAGTTCTCTTCTATTATTTGCTCCAATATACCTTCTGCCCCTCTCTCTTTCTTCTTCTTCTGGGATCCCAATTATTCTAATGTTGTTTTGTCTTATCGTATCGCTTATCTCTCGAATTCTGCCCTCGTGATCCTGTAGTTGTTTTTCTCTCTTTTTCTCAGCCTCTTTATTTTCCATCATTTGGTCTTCTATATCACTGATTCTCTCTTCTGCCTCATTTATCCTAGCAGTTAGTGCCCCCATTTTTGATTGCACCTCATCAATAGCCTTTTTGATTTCGACTTAGTTAGATTTATTTCTCCAGAAAGGTTTCTCTAATAACTTCCACGCTTTTTTCAAGCCCAGCTAGTATCTTTAAAGTCATGATTCTGAACTCTAGGTCCGACATCATACTGATATCCGTATTGAGTAGGTCCCTGGCTGACGGTACTACCTCTTGTTCTTTTTGCTGAGGTGATTTTTTGCATCTTGTCATTTTGTCCAGAGGAGAATAAATGAATGAGAGAACAAAATGCTAACAGGTTAACAACGTCCCCAGCAAATATACTGTATACAAATCAGAAAAGACCTGAAACCAGGGGAAAAGAAAGGGAAAGAAAGAAAAAAGAAAGAGAAAAAAAAATAAAAAGATAAAAACAAAAACAGAACAATACAAAAAAAGCAGAATATGATCAAATATGATCAGGCTAGTGCATAGATCAGTGCCACACAGTAGATTTTGGGCGTATTTTGGTCTGTTAGAACAAAGTGCCTCCTAAAATTTTAAAGGAAGAAAGACATATATGTACAAAATAAGGGTTGATACAATGAAGGGATGGAAGATGACTGTAAAGATGAAAATTATGAAAGATTTTATAAAAGGAATTGATAAGATAAGAAGTTTGAAAAAAGAAAGGATTAAAAAGAAAGAAGAAAAGAAAAGGGAGAGAATGTGATCAGGCAGGAGACTAGAACAAAGCCATACACTAGTGATTTAGGGTATATTTTGATCTGTTAGAAGAAAGTATCTCAAAATTTTAAATAGAGAACAACTTATATATATATGCCAAAAATAAGGGTAATTACTTTGAAGGTATAAAATATGACTCTAAAAATGAAAAATAAAAAATGTTTTTTTTTTAAAAAGGGATTGGTAAGATGTTGGTTGAAAAGGGAAAAAGAAAAATTAAAAAAAACATTTAAAAAATTAACTTTGATGAACTAATGAATCATGTTAATAAAAAGCCATGAATTGTATGTGCAGTATTCCCCTAGCGCTGGAGTTCTCCCGTTCTCCTTGATCCGTAAACTTGGTCTTGGCTTGCTGGCTGTTTGTGCTGATCTTCTGGGGGAGGGGCCTGTTGCCGTGGTTTCCAAATGTCTTTGCCGGAGGTGGAATTGCCCCGCCCTTGTTGGTCCGGGCTAAGCAAGCTGCTCAGGTTTGCTTTCAGGGGCTTTTTTTTTTTTTAATTTTTTATTGTTATGTTAATCACCATATATTACATCATTAGTTCTTGATACAATGTTCCATGATTCATTGTTTGTTCATAACACCCAGTGCTCCATGCAGAACGTGCCCTCCTCAATACCCATCACCAGGCTAACCCATCCCCCTACCCCCCTCCCCTCTAGAACCCTCAGTTTGTTTTTCAGAGTCCATCATCTCTCATGGTTCGTCTCCCCCTCTGACATACTCCCCTTTTCTTCCTCTCCTGTTATCTTCTTCTTTTTCTTTTTTCTTAAAATATGTTGCGTTATTTGTTTCAGAAGTACAGATCTGTGATTCAACAGTCTTGCACAATTCACAGCGCTCACCGTAGCACATACCCTCCCCAATGCTTTCAGGAGCTTTTGTTCCCTGCAAGCTCTCGGTACAGCTTTGGAGGACCAGAGTGAAAATGGTGGCCTCCCAATCTCCACCCGGAGGAGCTGAGAACTCGGGGCCCCGCTCCTCAGTGCACCCCCAGAGAAAAGCAGTCACTCCCGTCTCCCTAGTCTCTGGCCGCACTCCATGCTCACCCAGCCTGTGACCGAGCGTTTTTATCTCTGGCACCTGACTCCGTGTGGAGTCTCCAAACCCAGCAGATCCCTGTGGTGCGCCATTTCTCCCGGGGGAGGAAGAGGAGTCTCCCAGGCTCTGCCGCTTGTTGGGTCCCCGCTGGAGGAGCAGTGGCCCGACTGGGCCGCGGATCACAGTTTATGGCAACCCCGAGCTGAGAGCCCACGCCTCGGCTCCGTCTCTGCAGCCGGCTTCCCCGCTCCGATACCTGGGAGCTCTGCCGCACTCAGGCACCCCCAGTCTTTCTGTGACCCCAAGGGTGCTGAGACCACACTGTCCCGGGAGGATTCCACCTCCCGCTTAGCCACTGCAGCGACGTCCCTCAGCGGAGCCGACTTCTAAAAGGTCCGATTTTGTGCTCCGCGGCTCTAGCACTTGCCAGAAGCGGCCAACAGAGGCCCCCTCCCCCACCGTCTATCCTCTCGAATATCGCCTCGGATTCACTTCTCCGCACGTCTTACCTTCCAGAAAGTGGTCGCTTCTCTGTTCAGAGAGTTGTTGCTACTCTCCTCTTCGATCTCCTGTTGAGTTCGTAGGTGTTCAGAATGGTTTGATCCCTATTCAGCTGAATTCCTGACAGCAGACGAAATCTAGGTCTCCTACTCCTCCGCCATCTTGCTCCACCCCCAAGATTTCATTTTTGATGGCTGCATAATATTGCTGTGTGTGTGTGTGTGTGTGTGTGTGTGTGTGTGTGTGTACCACGTCTTCTTTATCCATTCATCTGTTGATGGACATCTAGGCTCTTTTCATACTTTGGCTATTGTGGACATTGCTGCTATAAACATCAGGGTGCATGTGCCCCTCCAGATCACTACATTTGTATCTTTGGGGTAAATACCCAGTAGTGCAATTGCTGGGTGGTATGGTAGCTCTATTTTCAACTGTTTGAGGAACCTCCATACTGTTTTCCAGAGTGGCTGCGCCAGCTTGCATTCCCAGCAACACTGTAGGAGGGTTCTCCTTTCTCCGCATCCCTGTCAACATCTGTCATTTCCTGACTTGTTAATTTTAGCCATTCTGACTGGTGTGAGGTGGTATGTCATGGAGGCTTTAATTTGTATTTCCCTGATGCTGAGTGATGTTGAGCACTTTTTCATGTGTCTCTTGGCCATTTGGATGTCTCCAAAGGAAACATGGTATTATAACAAATAAATAATAAGAAACAATATCAAGTATTACTAGAGAAAAGAGGGAAATAAATGGGATGGTATAGGATGTTGAGGTTTTTTTTTCTTCTGTTTTTCTGTTTTGCTCTTTTTAACTCGTTTTTTAAATTGTGAAATATAGCAAGTAAATGAAAGAGATTAAAGCATAAGCATATAGGTTAATGAATTTCTGTAAAACAGTACTCATGTAAAAACCACCCAGGTTAAGAAATATACACAACATGCTTCTTTCTTACCAAAACGCTTTTGCTGCTCCAGAGGTGATCCTTACCCTGATCTTTGTAGTTAGCTCCTCCTCGCTTGATTTTGCTTTATACTGTTATCTATGAAGAATGTATTACAAAATACTGTGAAGGCTTATTTACTTAATTTTAACCCAGTTTTGAGCTTTATATAAATGAAGTCACACAGTTGGTACTTTTATGTGTCTGTTTTCTTTCAGCAGTATATTTGAAATTCATTTATGTTGATGTGCACTGTGGTTCATTATTGCTCTATAATATTCTGCTGTTGATGGGCATTTAAAAAATTTAGACTTATTATGAATATTGATGTTATAAAACATTTCTGTATGTGTATTTGAGCCCAGAGCACACATTTTTATTGTGTGTGTTTCTAGGGGGTTTATCTCTAGGTCATAGGATTTGTCTTCAACTTTACTAGCAATGCTAAATTATTTTCCAGTTGTACTAATGGATACTGTCATCAGCAATATTTGACAGTTTTCATTGGTTGGCCTCCTTATAAACATTTGATATTAAAAAAGTTTTGGTCATTCCCATGGCAGGTTCATTTTATCATGTTGTGGATTTCTTAGATTTCCAAGGTTACACAATAGGGTAGGTATGTTTTCCAATATTTAGTTTTATTCATTTGGATTTTCTCTTTTTGTACAGTGCCTGTTTAAGGCTTTTGTGCATTTTTAAGCGGATTGTCTTTTTCTTACTGATTTATAAAAATTCTTTATATAATGAGTCCTATATTGGTTGATTATAGTTGCTACAGTTAGTGTTTCCTCTCATCCTGTGACTTGCCTTTCACTCATTTAATGGCACCTTTAGATGAACAGAGTTCTTAATTGAATATAGTCTGATTTACTAACATTTTTGGTTGTTTTCTTTCTTTTTAAAGATTTTTTTGTTCTTTCTGTCCTTGGTATAATAATTTTCTATCCACAATCCTAAGTATATTCTGCTATATTATGTTCTGAAAGCATTATTTTGCCTTTTATACTTAGATCTATAATAGATTTAAAATCGATTTTTGTGTGGCATGAGATGGGGTCCAATTTCATTTTTTCCCATATGTTTATCCAGTTGTCCAAACACCTATTCTCACTGCTCTGCAGTATCACTTTTGTCATAAAGTGTTTATTTATATATGAGGGTCTGTTTCTCTTCTCTCTGTTCTGTTTCATTGGTTGATTTGGGTATTCTTCATGTTAACGATCCCTTCATTACCTTAGCTTTAATGTCAAGTGTTGAAATCCAGCAGAGCAAATCTTCCCACACCTGTTCTTTCCTTTTTGGAATGTCTAGAATATAGACTATTCTTAGACTTCTGGCATCTCCATATTAATCTTAGAATCAGCTTGTTAAACCACACTAGACACACAGACACACAGACACACAGACACACAGACACACACACACACACACACACACACAGGAACTATTGGTATTTTGATTGAAGTTGTGTTGAGCCGACAGATCATTTTGAGGAGAATTAAATCTTTACAACATTGATTCTTCCAAGCTATGAACATAGTAGATATCCCTGTGTCTTTAGGTCTTCTTTCATTTTGTTCAGCAAATTTTCATGATTTCTTCCGTAGAGCTTTGCATATCTCTTATTAGTTTTATTCCTTAGGTACTTGATATTTTTGTTGCTTTTTCAATGATATTTAAAGAATTGTTTTAAATAAATATTTTTAACAAAATATGACATCCAAACAGAAGACTGCACAAAACACAAATATGCAACTGAACGAATGATCATAAAAACATACTCTGATTACTAATACTTGGAACAGGAAACAGAACATTACCGATACCCCAGAAGCCATCCACATGCCCTTCCCAGTTAGATCTTCTCTCTTCCCCAAAGGTATCTGCTAGTCTGATTTCTGATTGCATGTTTTTGAATTTTATATAAACCAAAATATGCAGTATGCATTCTTTTTTATTTGGCTTTGCCTCAACAATGTATTTGTATTTTTTCATCCATGTTCCTGCATGTAGCAATAGTTTTTCTTTGCTTGTATTTCAGACTTACCCTACCTAGTAACTGTTCAGTTAACAACTCTTCAGTATAATAGACTCATGAATATTTATTCCACTTTTTTTGAGTAGCTCTTTTTTATTCAGTATAATGACTTTTTCAAGCCCCCATATACTAAATGAATATGCTATAGGGAATGATGTTTTAACAGTATAATTTCAGAAACATTCACCCAAATTCTTAAACAGTTGTTCCTACTGAAAGAATATCATATGGAACAAATTCTAATTGTGTGCTACATTTGCATGAACCCAAAATGTGTTGTTTTGCTTGGTACGCTGAGAGGCAGAAGTGGTGTCTTCCATGGCCACTCATACTGCTTCATGAATGTTGTATTTCCACTTACTTTTATGAGATCTCAGGTTTAGTCTCTGTTTTCTTCTTTATTTTGTTTTACTGTGCTATTACTTTGTTTATAGGTGCAGTGTGAGTGCAAAATCCCATAACCACTCACCCAAATTTGAAAAGTTGTTATAAAAAATGATCCAGAAAGAAGAAAAAGAATGAATACAATAAACCTTATATCACACTACATTTTACATACAATTGGCTTTTAAACTATTGGTTATTACTTATATAAGCTTGTTTTCTTTATTCATTTAATATATTTTCTATTTGTAAGTATTATTTGAACCTTTATGATTGGAATAAAATGCATCAGTTTTTCAAATTAAAACTAATAAAATATTTTTCTTTGAATGTTTTTGATTTAGTAGCTGTGATAGTGTGATTTTAATAAGAGATATATATTTGGTCTTCTTCCACTGTTCCTGGAACCTAGCTCCTAAAGCCTTTGGAATTTCCTAAGTAATGGGAGCTAGAAATGTATCTTTTGTTATGTCAATGAGGTGACTTTTGGACCTACTTTAAGGATGGGTGCTGGTTGCTAGGAGAATCAACCAGGTGATTAGAGGGTTGGAACTTTCAGTCTTGTCCCTCTGACCTCTGGGAAATTTGGAGGGGTTGGAGATTAACCTGATGGTCAATGCCAATTATTTAATCCATCATGAGTGTGTAATGAAGCCTCCATAAAAATCCTAAAGGACAGGGTTTGGAGAGCTTTCAGGTTGGTGAATACATGGAGATTGGGAGCGAGAAGCATGCCTGGAGAGGGCCTGGAAACTCCACACTCTTTCCTCATACCTTGTTCTATGCATCTCTTCTATCTGGAATTCAGGATAGAATTCCATCCTGAATTTTATCCTTTTATAATAAACTGGTAATCTGGTAAGTAAAATGTTTCTCTGATTTTTGTGAGCCACTCTGGCACATTAATGGAACCCAAGGAAGAGGTTGTTAGAACCTCCAATCTATACCCAGTGGGTCAGAAACATTGGTGGTATAACCTGGACATGCAACCAGTGTCTGAAGTTGATGGTGGGGGTGGGTGGGTGCAGTCTTGTAGGACTGAGCCTTTAACCTGTGGGATCTGATGTGATCTCCAGGTAGGTAGTGTCAGAATTGAGTTGAATTGTAGAATACCCAGCTGGTGTCTGAGAATTGCTTGGTGTTGTGGGGAAACCCCTCCACACATTGGAATTGGTGATCACAGTCAATAGTGGCAGTGTTTTCAGGAATGAATGAGAGTCATTGAGTAAAGGATAGACATATTTCATTGTATGACTGTACCACAAATTATTTATCTATTCTGTTGTTGATGGATACCTTGGCTGCTTTCCTATTTCTGGTAATTAAGAATAATCTTTCTGCAAATATCCTGTAAAAATTGTTTGGTGTACATATACTCGTATTTCTGTTGAGTATAAACTTAGGAAGTGTTTTTTCTGGGTTACATGCATATGTACAACTTTAATAGATAATGCCAAAGAGTTTTCAAAACTGCTTGTACCAAATTGCATTACCACAACCAGGGTATAAGAGTTATGGTTGCTCTAATCTTTGCAAACACTAGTTACTGTCAGTCTTTTAAATCTTATCCGTCCTGTAGAGTAGTGATACTCCAATGTGGTTTTAACTTGCATTTCTCTGATTATTAAAAAGTTGAGCAACTTTTCATATGTCTATTGACCATTTGGATATTCTGCTTTGTGAAGTATCTGAGTCTTTTGCCATTTGTCTGGCATATATATTGACTTGCAGGCATTTCTTATGCATTCGGGATACTGGCCCTTTGTTGTTGATGTTGCAAATATGTTCTCTCATCACATGACTTGCCTTTTTACTCTGTTAGTGGGTCTTTTGATAAACAGAAATGGTTAATTTTATTGAACTCCAGCATATCAATCTTCACCTTATGGTTAGTATTTTTTGTGTTGTTAAATAAATCTTTGCCTACTTCAAGGTCACAAAGTTGTTTTCTGTGTTATCTTTGGGATGCTTGATTGTTTCACCTTTCATGTTTAGATCTATAATCCACCTGGAATTGATTTTTTTTTTTTTTTGGTATGATGTGAAGTAAGGGTCAAGTTTCATTGTTTTCCATATGGATATCCAATTGACTCAGCACCATTTTTTGAAAATATGACCCTTTCCCACTGCTCTACAATGGCAGATTTGTCATAAATCAGGTGACCATATATGCACGTTTTTTTCTAGGCTCTTTATATCTCCAGAGATCTATTTAGCTATTATTTTATCAGTAGCACACTGGCTTAATTTCAATAGTGTTATAATAAGCCTTGATAATTGGTAGAGTAAACCCTCCAACCTTGTTTTTTTTATGCTTTTTGTCTTGGCCATTCTTGGTCTGTTGCATTTTATAAGAACTTGAGTGTCAGCTCTTTCTCTCTCTCTGTCTTTCTCTCTCTCTCTCTCTCTCTCTCTCACACACATACACACACACACAGTTGGAATTTTGATTGGGATTGCACTGAAAATATAGTTTAATTTGAGGAGAATTAATATAGTACATTCTTTCATTTATTTGCATGTTTAATTTTTTCAATAGTATATTATCATTTTTTGTGTAAAAGTTTTATATATCTTTTATTAGATTTATTTCTAAATATTTGACTTGTAGATGCTATTGTAGATAACATTGTTTCAGAAACTTCATTTGCTAATTGTTTGATGCTGGCATAGGGAAATAGAACTGATTCTGGCTTGATATCCAGTGACCTTGCAAAGTTCACTTATTAATCCTAATAAATTATTTGTAGATTTCTTTTGAATTCTCTACATTCTCAATTACATTGTCTGTGAATAATGACAGCTTTATTTCTCTTTATTTCTTTGAAATTCCCCTTATTCAAAGGGTGAAATTTTTTGAGGTCCCAGCCTAAAGCAGAGGGTGTTTTAACAAGTTCCCTGACCTTGATGGGCCTTGAACTCTACTTTTGTCTCCTCAGCCACTCTAATTGTGGGAGCTGCTGTTCGTCGTGCAGCTCAGCATCTCAGCTACCCCTTTAACAGGCAAAAGCAGCCTACTGTCTCTGGGTTCTCTCCCCTTTGGCCTGGTTATTCCTCACTCTCTCATTAGCTCTTTGATGCTTTTAAGAATCTGTTTTAAAAATATTTCATCCAGCATTTCCCAATTTGTCTTCAGTGGAAAGATTGGTATTGATTACTGTGTCTGCTATTATTAAAAGCAATGTTTCATTAGATGTGTTTCTAAGGCAGCCTTGGGAGAGAAAAGGTGCCAAGCCTAAAAACTAAATTACGATGTTTGTTTGGGAGGAGAGGGATGAGTCATAGGTGCAGGGGGCTGACTGAGCCAGGTTAGAATGACCTGCTAGCTTTGGCTATTCTCTGGGGTTGCAATGATCATGGACAAAGACAAAATTGTAGAACTCTGTGTACTGGGGACGGGTATAGGGAATATTTCTGGGTGTGCATGGAAACTTCTTTCTTATGTGTGCTAACTACTGTGATTGGTGTTTACCCAAAGCTGCTTCTCCCTCAAGCATCCATTTTTATTTCAATTCCTGGGACTATAATGACACATGGGAATCAGTTCAAGGAAGTAAATTGAGTTCTAAATTGGATAGTTCAGACAAGTAGGTATGGCCATGATAGAGAAAGCCTTTTATATGTTCAGGAGCCAGGGATGCCATTTTTTGAGTAGGTTTATTTGTTGTAAAGCATTTGATAAGTCAGATCCACACATCTTGGCATATAGAACAATCTGTACTCTGTAGAGGCCTTACTTGAAATGGTATTTATTATACTGCATTTTAACTCTAGTAATTCTAGGCTGGGTTTTCCCTGAATAATATGCATTTCGGTGAGATTCCATCTGAAAACTGATATAAATCCTTGAGCTAAGGAGCTTGCCCTAGCAGAGGACTGAACCCGGATGTACACTGTTACTGAGCTTTCTTGAAATGTTGTTCCTCCCTCTGCCTTACACTTTTTGCCTGTTTGAACAATATACTATTTCATTAGGACACATTACCTCTTAGAAAAAATTCCTTACCCCTTCCCAAAAAAGGTAAAAATCTATCCTTTGCTGGTTATAGAGCCGAAGGATCAGCAATCAATTTAAATTTTCACATGAAAATGGCTGAAGGCCTCTGCTTCCAGCATTCATCCAGCTTTAGTCAATTCAGGGACACCGGAGCACTGGAGAGTCAGCTTTTTCTATTTCTTTGCTCTTTAAGAGTCTGGGACTTTGCATATTCTTCATCAGCTGTTATGGAAGCATAGTTTTTAACTACATAAGCATTTCCCATATGGTGGTGTTTTGCAATGTAATCTGAGGCAGCACTTTAAGAAAAAATGAGTATTTTCAATAAAATTTACCTGCTATAAATTTAGAAATAGTCTGGTTTGGGTTATACTAATCCCACATGACAAAAATATCTGGATGAACTGCCATAACTAATATTTTTAAAGTGAGATCCAAGCTAAAGACTGTATATCCTTTTAGGACTCTTGACTAGAACCTACCCTTTGCATCCAAGTATTAGACATGAATCATTAATCATTAGTTATCAGTAGAATATAAAATAGTACATCCAGAATGCAGAAAAATCCTTTTGGGCTATAAGAGCAATTTTCATTAAATTAAACTATCAAGTCTAAGAGGGAGGAGTAGTAACAACAATTGCAATAGCAACAACTAAAAGAGCCACCAACAAATCACCCATGCACATAACTTGTAAAAATATCGCCTTCCCTTCCCCCACAAAAATTAATGAAATGGACAAAACCTTGAATGAAGTTCATCTTGTGCACAGCGCTGTTGCCTAAGAAAACCCCCTCTGTTTTATGTGGTGGTGAATACACAGAAATAACACTGGAGGTCAGAGAAAAACAGAAAGCACTTATATTTCTAATTGGTTTAAAAGTGTTTAAAATGTTGTGGGCTTGAAAAACAGCAACAATTCTACAGTCACATTTTATGCTTGTTGGCTTGATATTTCAGTATAGGTTGAAAAATCCTGGATGTACTTTTTGGTTGCTATTTATTACTACTTGCAGAGTATTCCCAAATACAGGTTTTCGGCAAAGAAGACTGGGCTGGTGTCATCAGAAGGATGACTGTCAGGTTAAAGTGACTTAAATGGCAACCAAAACAATAAAAAGCATTGGCATAGCACCTTGAGAATCAAACTGTAGCAAATTATGAATAAGGCACAAAGTAGTGGTGAAAACTCCTAAATTATATTTTCTTTGGAATAACGCTATGTGCAATGTCAAAATATGACAGGCATTACTGTTGTGCTACACTGAGATATCTTGAGGCAGTACTTTAAGATAGCATTCATTTTAATTGAAACCAAATTTTTAAGGTTTATATCCCCTGTAATGTATAGAGACATATTTCTTCAACACATAGTTAAATCAGCTCCATTTGGAAGGAAAAAAAAGGGAGGAAGGCAAGAATTGGACATTCAGGCACTAAGTAAGGAAAATAGGGAAACAACAACTTCAAGAACCGAGTAAGTACCAATAGTTTTTAGGATTATAAACCATCACTTCAGACACTCAGACAACTAACTAGTATTTTCATTTCTTCACACTGTCTTCCAACTGTTTCTTGGCTGTTGCTGGGCAAAGTGAAATTTCACGCCCAAATTCTTTCATCACTGTGAAATTCCCATTTGCTTAAAGGATGCCTTAACTATGTAAGATTTGAACAGGGGAGAGGAGGCTAGAGGGACTGCTATCTGATAATCCCTGGGGATAGATAACCAAGGCTTAGTTCTTGTCTTCAGAGTTTCCATGACTAAGTGAGGAGCCAAACAATCTTACTAATAATTATAAACACACTATACTGGGTACTCATCACAAAAGAGATTTGTACAAAATAGAGACATGTGGGATAGAGAGGGATAAGATAATATCCAATACTGTAGGATAGACCTTAGGGGTGGGGAAGTCATAGGGAGAGCCCAGAGAGCATTGTCCTGAAGTTAAATATCTAAGGGTGAGCAAGAGCTCAGGAGGTGAGGAGGGAAGAGAAGGTGCTCTGAGAGGCAAGTATGTGCACAGACCTGGGGGTGTTTGACAGATCAGAGCCATACATAGAGCCCCGAGTGATACTGGGAATAGCTGGTGAGAGGGCTGGAGAGAATGCAGTCTGAGGTTGAAAGGCTCAGGATTTGGATGTTGCCCTGTTAGGCCGGGGGGCACATGGAAGGGTTCGGAATAGGAGCATAAAATGATTCCATTTGCTCTTTAGAAAGACCATTTTCTCTGTCCCATTGACAGCTGATTGGAGGAAGCGAGAGTAGAGGAAGGAATGTTGATTTGGGAGCCATTGTCAGAAACCAGATTTTAAACCAGGACTGAGTTGTGGCACAGAAAGGTGTGAAGATAACTCCCAGACTGTAGACTAGAATTGTGGCAGTTTGCTTCACGAGGACAGGGAACGTAGGTTTGGGAAGGAAGGTGACTGAGTTTTGGACTTACTGTATTTGTGGTAAAGAATAGTGTAGAGGACAAGTAGGGGATGGCATGGCTTGACATTGACCTCAAAGGCATAGGGATTTTCATCTAACTGGGCTGGTAAAGTACCTTTCTGGGAGGCATTCTTCTCCTGTATCCACACCCTTTCCATTCTGTGGCCAGGGCCAACCTCCTCCCCTAGCACTGCATTGGATGTGGATTTTAAAAGAAAAATTTCCCTTGGAAGTTTAATGGGCTGCCAATCATTCTCAACCTCATGGTAAATAATAATTAGTAATTTAGCTAAGCTGATCTTAGATTTGGAGGGAATGGGAGGCACTAGTTTGGGGATATGGGGGAAACTGCCAATTAATGGACGGTGGCCACTGGGCAGCTGGGGGTACATGATGCCACCCGAATTAGGAGCTTATGGTGACAGAAATGCCTTCTTCCAGGAGGAACAACTCCACAGATGGGAAGGTGGGCGAGCCCAGCTATAACACTTTGGAGTTTTTCCCTAGGGGGTCCTGTTTGTGCTACTGCTAACAATCTCCAACAATTGGAGCACAGTTGAAGGAACCTAACATGTATGTCTTAAGTGCTTTTAATTTTTTAAAAAATATTTATTTATTTATTTGAGAGAGAGAGAGAATGCATGCATTTGGGGGTGGGGAGGGGCAGAGGGAGAGGGACAGAGTCTTAAGCAGACTCCATGCTGAGCCTGATGCGTGGCTCAGTCCCCGGGCTCCAAGATCACCACCTGAGTTAAAACCAAGAGTCAGATGCCCAACCGACTGCACCACTCAGGTGCCCCATAAAGTAAATGTCATCATATATGTGAGTCCGTTTTACAGATGAAAAACCTGAGACTTGGAGAGTTGAATAACTTGATAAATGACAGAGCCAGATCTTTCTGCCTACAAAGTCCATAATACTCTTTCTAATCTATCTTATTGGATCCTGAGAGGAGAGAGGAAAGAAAATTAATAGGATGAGCATGATGTTAAAGGGAAAGAATGGGTAACATTATTCAAATGTGTTGGATGGATGTAGTGCCTCAGAAAGATGTTCCTGTGACTTCTTGTTGCACTGCCTACATTCAAACCTTTCGCCAGGTCTTCAGGTCTCTAAGTAAGGCCCTGAAGATTGCATTTGAAATAAGCCAAATCTGAAAATCATTATTTTACTTTCTCAAGCCATCAATTAATCACTGGTTATAAGCTTCCCATCCAGTGGCTTTGCTTCCCAAATTATCTAACATGGTGGGAACATATTGACAAGCACTGTGTTTTAAGAATATGTAGACTAGAGGTTTATAATTTTAAATGTGCTTAAATTTCATGATCTCATTTAGTTTTCACATCAATCCTGCAAGATAACTTTGTTTTCCCAGTGTCAGAGTTGAGGAAATGGAAGATCAGAGAAGTTAAGTGACTTACCCAGACCTATACAGCTAGTAAGAGTTGGTGCCAGTACAGAAAATGCAAATCTTTTGGCTTATTAGCAATATTCTTTCCACAGTATCACACAGGTGTGTGTGTGTGTGTGTGTGTGTGTGTATAGATTTATACAGAAAGAGAGAGAAGGAGGGGAAAGGAGAGTATGTATACTAGAGAAAAGGAATGCAGAATAAGATTCAATAAAAATCTAAGAAGAGAACTGACAATTTCTTTGCTTTTAAATGCATCATTTATGTCTTTCAGACATCCATCCTTCTGTTTTGTCTTTTTTCAGAGATCCTTAGGCTCTTGAGAGATTGCAGTGCAGTGCTCCTTGATGTAGCCACATAAGCTGTCACTGAAAGGTCCTGACGTTGGGGAGTTAATGCCCAGAAGCCCACTGCAGTGCAGTCAAGCACCGTGCCAGAGTTAAAATTTTTTTTTTTTTTTTGCTAGTAATGAGCTCAGCTTGCTTGCTCCATTGTCTAAAACAGACCCAGGGTGTGGTGCTCTTTGATGCAAATGACAGCAACCATGAATAGCATACCTCTGGGGGGTGACTCTGGGCTAGGGATCCACTTTGCGACAAGCGTCACTGATTAGATTCTGAGTTTTACTTTTGAAAGCCATCATTTTTGGACATAGGATGTGGGTAAAACTCTTAGTACCCCCTGGATCACGGTTCCTTCCACCCATCAGCTTTTGTGGGTACCAGTAAAAGTGTCAATTTTTGAAGTGCAGGGCTGAATCTTTACCAAGTAATGAAGCCATCAGACTCGTCCAGGGCTCTCATATGGCATTTCTGCACTTCTCAGGAAATATTTATGTCTGCTGCTTAACTATTATCAACCAAAGGTTAAGTGGTTGTTGTTCCGTCTTTGGACAGGAGCAAAGATGGCACCCAGGCATTCATAGAAAGCTCACTTATGCATGTTTCTTGGTTTTCTTGCCTACCATTGCTGTTAATTAGTTCCTTCCAGAAATATCCATCTAAGTCTGTTCTAGCATCTTCATAATACAGCTTTCAAAGTACAGAAAGAACATTGATCTTAATGTCTCTTTCCCCTTGAATGTCATGATTTAAAAAAAAAAGCACTGTTTCAGTCAAATATACAAAGCAAATTTTTTACAAAGTTTGTCAAAGTATTAAATGTATAAGTAATGGCAAAATAGTTAAAACTCTGCACTTGGAACAGACTCAGGGTCATTACTTTTGATGAATATTTTCCTTTTTTAAGAGACACTGCTAATATAAGTAAGTAGACCAAAGAGGATATTTAAAATATATTCATATATTGCCTTTTGTTAAGATCTTTAACCCTGGAAAATCATGTCCATAATCATAGCTCATTATCTTAATTAGATCTGTCCTACATTATCTCACAATTTATTCTCATTACTTCATAGGTGATCAGCCTTTTGAAAAGAATGTGAGCAGAATTTTCTGATTTTTATTGTTGATAGTGTCTGTCTTCTCTTTCAAACTCTATTTAGATCTTTGGGGTGTTATAATGGTGATGCTATATTTAATTAAAAATTACATTAGAAAGATATTAATATTCATTCTGATGAATGAACATGGGATTAACTCAAGAATTAAAATCTCTGTAATGGCTAATGAGGTGAACTATGCTGGGTTGCCCATAAAAACAGAGATGAATCATATAAATGACTGAAAATCTGGTTTTTCTTCCTATTGTCATGCTCTGTGTACAGGCAACAGAGGTTTTCAGTAACAAGTTACTTCAACATGTGCTTGTCCTTAAGAGTGTGATTCCACCAGATATTCTTTTTAAAAAAAATTTTGTCTTTTAAAGATTTTATTTATGTATTTGACAGAGAGAGACACAACGAGAGAAGGAACACAAGCAGCAGGAGTGGGAGAGGGAGAAGCAGGCTTCCCGCTGAGCAGGGAGCCCGGCAAGGGGCTCAATCCCAGGACCCTGGGATCATGACCTGAGCCGAAGGCAGATGCTTAACGACTGAGCTACCCAGGCGCCCCTTCACCAGATATTCTTGACCTACTACCCTACCCTTAAGCTTCAACACTTTTAAGGGGGATCAAGATTACTTTGCCAGAAAGCGGTACCTTTCTTCTTCCTCCATCCCTCACGTTCAAGTTGGAAACAAAAGAAATAGCTGTGTTTCTAACAGTTTGTCAGTTAAATGGGTTTATATCTTTTGAGGTGAGAAATAAGTTCTGCACTTTCAATTTTCTGGTTTGTAATATAGATCCTGGAGAAAAACTACAGTTGAGGAAGGCGGAATTGTAGCTATTTATGCAAAATAAGAAGGGAAGATTGCAAGATTAAGGTTGTTAGCAACTGTTTAAGAGGGCAGTTCTCCTAAGACCATAAACTGTTGAGGCAGATATAGGCATTGTTGGGCAAGTGCTGGGACTCTCTGGGGGCAGGTTGGTTCCATAGGGAGGGACAGTTGTGTGACAGCACAGATAATGAGAATTATGGAAGTTCACTGTGAGAGAGGTCTTAGGCACTATACTTATGGGTAGAAGGCACGTCTGAGCAGGACAAGGTCAGTAAGGTACCGCAGCTAAAAGACCAACAGCCTTCCTTGGCTACTGTTGATGTTTTTCTAGATAATCATTTCATACAAATGTGGCGGGTGAAAAAAAAATGAACAAAACCAAAATTTTTCCTATCCTGAAAGTGTCTTTGGAAGAGAAGATAGTACAGTTGAAAGAATTATGAGCTGAATCAAAAGTAATTTCTAGCCCTCCTTTGTCTGTAAGAAACTAACCCAATTGCATAACCTCTCTGGACCTCAGATTCCTTCTCTATGAAATTCGGAGGTTGGAGTAGACAGTGATCACTAAGATCCTTCCAACTTTAGCATTCTCGGAAACTTATGGAGAGTGTCCATCCAACTTTCTTTCACACAAACCATATCATGATAAAAGCAGTAACACAGATGCAATGGAGTGATTGCAAAAATGGCCCCAGTCATCGCCTTCTCAGAATTTGCCACCCTTGCAATTGATTTTGCAGATTTTCCCATAAGAGGTGGAGTCTGTATCTGTATCCCTTAAATATGAGCTGGCCTGTGGTTTGCTTTGACATTGTAGAAGGGGTGGTATGGATAGTGTTTCAGGTCCAATTGTAGGCCTCGAGAAGTTTTGTGCTCTTTTGTGCTGCTCTCTCTCTGTCTCTCTCTGTCTCTTGGACCCCTACCTCCACAATGAGGACAACTCCTGGTTAACTCACTAGAGAGATGTGAGAAACATGGAGGAAAGCTGAGGCATTCCAGCCAAGGCCAACTTTAGCCTTGTCCCCAGCTGACCTGTTAGATGACCACAGACACACGAGTGAGCCCAGATGAGATAAACCAAGCCCAGCCCAGCTTACTGGAGCTGCCCAATCCACCTAGACTTGTGAGAAATAATGAATGGTTCTTACATTATGCCAATAAGTTTTGGGGTGTTTTTATACCATAAAAGCTAACTGATACATGAGACTTCCCTAACTCTACCCTCCACTCATTCACCCAAGAATTCAGTTCCTGGTAAGGTCCTTTCCTCTGGCCCTGACTATTTCTTTGGGTCCTTAGGCAATGTTTTATAAGTGCTCATGAAAAGTCTGGTGATCAGCCAAATAGCAGCCACAGGATCCCACCCCTGTTTCTACTGGATACTGCTATTCAAACTGGGCAGGTTGAAACTGCAATGGTGGCAGAACTTCTAGCTTCCACTGCCTGGTACTCTGACTTCGACAAGAAGGTGCTTAAGGTGCCAAAACTTTGTTGAGGGGAGAGTGGCAAAGTTGCAGAAATGCCTTGCTCCTCATTTTGTGTTATTCTCTGTTACGTGGTTATCAAAGCTATGTCAATACACAAAATGTCTTGAAGAGGTTTAAATTAAATAAATTTCAGGTTTTATTTACAGCCCTCTATCTACCTAGGGACAGGGAAAGAGATGAGTGAAGATGCCATGTTATGTCCAGAACACTTCTCCCCATTAATGATTAAGGCTTTGCTGTTGGGGGAACTTTGTCATGCCCAACTCTTCCCTACCTAAGGATGAGTTCTTTCCTGGGAGGCTCCTTTGTACTCCCCATAAACATACTTCTGTAAGTTTGCCACAATGTTATATGAGACATACCCAGTTATGTTCAAATCCTGGCCCATTATGAAGCTGCAATGGTTTTGACATCCCACTGCAACTGTTTCAAAATTTGCTTCCTGTATCCATAGAGAGGAGCACTGGGAGCCAAGAGGTAGTTAAGTGTAACCTACATATTGGCTGTTTCTCACTGCAGTGCATTTGTGTTTGCACATAATGTCTTAATATTTTCAGTTCACTTTAACCCTAGACACAGAATCTTTTCAAACCCTTCCTTCTCTTTCATTTACACCAAAAAAATTAGTCATCAGCTTAGACCTCGCTAAAAATGTCGTGGGAGGATGAGGATGGGGTTTCTGTTGAATAATAGGTTAGTTAATCTAATCTAGGCTATGTTATGATAATAACCTTATGAATCCTAGTGACTCTACACAAATAATACATATTTCTTCCTTATGCAGAATCTGATACCCTCTTCCATCATCTTTTTTCCCAGATTATTGGGATATAATTGACATATAACATTGTGTAAGTTTAAGATATACAATGTGTTAATTTGGTTTACTTACATATTGGAAAATGATTACCATCATAGCTAACACCTTCACCATGTCATGTAATTACCATTTCTTTTTTACAGTGAGGACAATTTAAGATTTACTCTCTTAGCAACTTTCAAGTATATATATATAGTATTATTAACAATGATCATTATACCACATATAGCTATAGCATTTGGATCACATAGCCTCTCCAAGGTCACTAGAGCAGGGATAGGGGAAGAACTAGAGACAGTTTCATTGAGAAGTTACATATTTCTTTTGCTTGCCTTCCACTGGCATAATATGTTTGCATGATCCCACTTAGGTGTATGGGGGCTTGGAAATACAGAGAAATACATGAATATTAGG
The DNA here is from genome assembly GCF_003265705.2 of Callorhinus ursinus. NCBI lineage: Eukaryota > Metazoa > Chordata > Mammalia > Carnivora > Otariidae > Callorhinus > Callorhinus ursinus. The sequence goes on from NW_027397074.1 coordinate 25,961,720, forward strand.
TGGGCACTCAAAATTTCTCCACCATCTGCTCTTCTAGTCATCAGATTTCCAATTACTACCTTTTTCACATACATAGGACAGACTCAAGGAAGACATCCTGAATTCCAGTGCCATTACTACATCAAGCTCTATGGAATACATGGGCTTCTCTGCCTTGTCTACCTGAAGCTCTTCTTGATCAGATGACCTATGAAATGAAAAGAAAATCATATGAACTTTCCCCCTCCACTGGATTTACATTGGTGGAAAGGGGCAGGATAACTATGGTACATATTCTCACTTGGAAAGGGGAAGATAGGGGCCACACAGCAATGATGAAATCCCACTGGGAAGGCAGGATGAAGGCTCCTGTAACCCATGAGGGTGGTCAGTATTCCTGAATTAGGCCTTAGTTCTGAGTCTTGGGGTTTTTTTATTCATTGTACTCTATGGCTGCAAGCTGTACCCAATGAGATGTTCTTTCTTTTTTTATTATTCTCTTCAGCCACCTCTGAAGTGTATATTAGGAAACATGGCCTCCTTGAGAGCCACATGATTTTCTTAATGACCTTCTTATGGAACATGGGGACCCAAGAGGTGCAAGTCTCAAAATGTCAGTGGTTTTTCAGTGCAGACTCGTGGGTTCTTTGTCAATGCAATTCCCTCACAAACATAGTAGGCTTCTAATGTGTTTGCTTCAAGTATGTTCCATGTGCTAGTAATCACACCTGAAGATCTTTTCTAGACAGAATTCTAAAATCTGGTCTGTTTCATTGCTTCTCACTTCCATGAATTTCTCTGTCAGTATTATTGTGGCTACCTTGAAGATGTCTGAACAGGTAAGAAATTCATATACTTAATCGTATCTTTGTCCTGAGTCATTTCTTTTTTTTTACTTTTTATTGTTATGTTAATCACCATACATTATATCATTAGTTTTTGATGTAGTGTTCCATGATTCATTGTTTGTGCATAACACCCAGTGCTCCACGCAGAATGTGCCCTCTTTAATACCCATCACCAGGCTAACCCATCCCCCATCCCCTCCCCTCTAGAACCCTCAGTTTGTTTTTCAGAGTCCATCGTCTCTAATGGTTCGTCTCCCCCTCCTACTTACTCCCCTTCATTCTTCCCCTCCTTTTATCTTCTTCTTCCTTTTTTTTTAACATATATTGCATTATTTGTTTCAGAAGTACAGATCTGTGATTCAACAGTCTTGCAAAATTCACAGCACTCACCATAGCACATACCCTCCCCAATGTCTATCACCCAGCCACCCCCTCCCTCCCACCTCCCACGACTCCAGCAACCCTCAGTTTGTTTCCTGAGATTAAGAATTCCTCATATCAGTGAGATCATATGATACATGTCTTTCTCTGATTGACTTATTTCACTCAGCATAACACCCTCCAGTTCCATCCATGTCGTTGCAAATGGCAAGATCTCATTCCTTTTGATGGCTGCATAATATTCCATTGTGTGTATATACCACCTCTTCTTTATCCATTCATCTGTCGATGGACATCTTGGCTCTTTCCACAGTTTGGCTATTGTGGACATTGCTGCTATAAACATTGGGGTGCACGTACCACTTCGGATCCCTACATTTGTATCTTTGTGGTAAATACCCAGTAGTGCAATTGCTGGATTGTATGGTAGCTCTATTTTCAACTGTTTGAGGAACCTCCATACTGTTTTCCAGAGGGGTTGCACCAGCTTGCATTCCCACCAACAGTGTAGGAGGGTTCCCCTTTCTCCACATCCCCATCGACATCTGTCGTTTCCTGACTTGTTAATTTTAGCCATTGTGACTGGTGTGAGGTGGTATCTCATTGAGGTTTTGATTTGGATTTCCCTGATGCTGAGCGATGTTGAGCACTTTTTCGTGTGTCTATTGGCCATTTGGATGTCTTCTTTGGAAAAATGTCTGTTCATGTCTTCTGCCCATTTTTTGATTAGATTATTTGTTCTTTGGGTGTTGAGTTTGATAAGTTCTTTATAGATTTTGGATACTAGCCCTTTATCTGATATGTCATTTGCAAATATTTTCTACCATTCTGTCGGTTGTCTTTTGGTTTTGTGGACTGTTTCTTTTGCTGTGCAAAAGCTTTTTGTCTTGATGAAGTCCCAAAAGTTCATTTTTGCCCTTGCTTCCCTTGCCTTTGACGATGTTTCTAGGAAGAAGTTGCTGTGGATGAGGTCAAAGAGGTTGCTACCTGTGTTCTCCTTTAGGATTTTGATGGACTCCTGTCTCACGTTTAGGGCTTTCAACCATTTGGAGTCTATTTTTGTGTGTGGTGTGAGGAAAGTGTCCACTTCTGCATGTGGCTGTCCAATTTTCCCAACACCATTTGTGGAAGAGACTGTCTTTTTTCCACTGGACATTCTTTCCTGCTTTGTCAAAGGTAAGTTGACCATCGAGTTGAGGGTCCATTTCTGGGCTCTCGATTCTGTTCCATTGATCTATGTGTCTGTTTTTGTGCCAGTACCATACTGTCTTGATGATGACAGCTTTGTAATAGAGCTGGAAGTCCGGAATTGTGATGCTGCCAGCTTTGCTTTTCTTTTTCAGTATTCCTCTGGCTATTCGGGGTCTCTTCTGGTTCCATACAAATTTTAGGATTATTTGTTCCATTTCTTTGAAAAAAGTGGATGGTATTTTGATGGGGTTTGCATTGAATGTGTAGATTGCTCTAGGTAGCATTGACGTCTTCACAATGTTGGTTGTCCCAATCCATGAGCATGGAACGTTTTTCCATTTCTTTGTGTCTTCTTCAATTTCTTTCATGAGTATTTTATAGTTTTCTGAGTACAGATCCTTTGCCTCTTTGGTTAAATTGATTCCTAGGTATCTTATGGTTTTGGGTGCAATTGTAAATGGGATCGACTCCTTGATTTGTCTCTCTTCCCTCTTGTTGTTGGTGTATAGGAATGCCACTGATTTCTGTGCATTGACTTTATATCCTGCTACTTTACTGAATTCCTGTATGAGTTCTAGCAGTTTTGAGGTGGAGTCTTTTGGGTTTTCCACATACAGTATCCTATCATCTGCCAAGAGTGAGAGTTTGACTTCTTCTTTGCCAATTTGGATGCCTTTGATTTCTTTTTGTTGTCTCATTGCTGCGGCTAGGACTTCTAATACTATGTTGAATAGCAGTGGTGATAGTGGACATCCCTGCCGCGTTCCTGACCTTAGAGGAAAAGCTCTCAGTTTTTCCCCATTGAGAATGATATTCGCTGTAGGTTTTTCATAGATGGCTTTTATGCTATTGAGGTATGTAACCCCTATCCCTATACTCTGAAGAGTTTTGATCAAGAAAGGATGCTGTACTTTGTCAAATGCTTTTTCTGCATCTATTGAGAGGATCATATGATTCTTGTTCTTTCTTTTGTGAATGGATTGTATCACGTTGATTGATTTGCGGATGTTGAACCAACCTTGCAGCCCAGGGATAAATCCCACTTGGTCGTGGTGAAGAATCCTTTTAATGTACTGTTGGATCCTATTGGCTAGTATTTTGGTGAGAATTTTTGCATCCATGTTCATCAAGGATATTGGTCTGTAATTCTCCTTTTTGATGGGGTCTTTGTCTGGTTTGGGGATCAAGGTAATGCTGGCCTCATAAAATGAGTTTGGAAGTTTTCCTTCCATTTCTGTTTTTTGGAACAGTTTCAGGAGAATAGGTATTAATTCTTCTTTAAATGTCTGGTAGAATTCCCCTGGGAAGCCATCTGGCCCTGGGCTTTTGTTTCTTGGGAGATTTTTGATGACTGCTTCAATTTCCTTAGTGGTTATAGGTCTGTTCAGGTTTTCTATTTCTTCCTGGTTCAGTTTTGGTAGTTGATACATCTCTAGGAATGCACCCATTTCTTCCAGGTTATCTAATTTGCTGGCATAGAGTTGCTCATAATATGTTCTTATAATTGTTTGTATTTCTTTGGTGTTGGTTGTGATCTCTCCTCTTTCATTCATGATTTTGTTGATTTGAGTCACATTCTTTTCTTTTTGATAAGTCTGGCCAGGGGTTTATCAATCTTGTTAATTCTTTCAAAGAACCAGCTCCTAGTTTCATTGATCTGTTCTACTGTTCTTTTGGTTTCTAGTTCATTGATTTCTGCTCTGATCTTTATTATTTCTCTTCTCCTGCTAGGTTTAGGCTTTATTTGCTCTTCTTTCTCCAGCTCCTTTAGGTGTAGGGTTAGGTTGTGTATTTGAGACCTTTCTTGTTTCTTGAGAAAGGCTTGTATTGCTATATACTTTCCTCTCAGGACTGCCTTTGCTGTATCCCAAAGATTTTGAACAGTTGTGTTTTCATTTTCATTGGTTTCCATGAATTTTCTTAATTCTTCTTTAATTTCCTGGTTGACCCATTCATTCTTTAGTAGGATGCTCTTTAGCCTCCCTGTATTTGAGTTCTTTCCGACTTTCCTCTTGTGATTGAGTTCTAGTTTCAAAGCATTGTGGTCTGAAAGTATGCAGGGAATGATCCCAGTCTTTTGGTACCGGTTGAGACCTGATTTGTGACCTAGGATGTGATCAATTCTGGAGAATGTTCCATGGGCACTAGAGAAGAATGTGCATTCCGTTGCTTTGGGATGGAATGTTCTGAATATGTCTGTGAAGTCCATTTGGTCCAGTGTGTCATTTAAAGTCTTTATTTCCTTGTTGATCTTTTGCTTAGGTGATCTGTCCATTTCAGTCAGGGGGGTGTTAAAGTCCCCCACTATTATTGTATTGTTGTCGATGTGTTTCTTTGCTTTTGTTATTAATTGCCTTATATAATTGGCTGCTCCCATGTTCGGGGCATAGATATTTACAATTGTTAGATCTTCTTGTTGGATAGACCCTTTAAGTAGGATATAGTGTCCTTCCTCATCTCTTATTACAGTCTTTGTTTTAAAATCTAGTTTGTCTGATATAAGGATTGCCACCCCAGCTTTCTTTTGGTGTCCATTAGCATGGTGAATGGTTTTCCACCCCCTCACTTTCAATCTGGGGGTGTCTTTGGGTCTAAAATGAGTCTCTTGCAGACAGCATATTGATGGGTCTTGTTTTTTAATCCAATCTGATAGCCTGTTCTTTTGATTGGGGCATTTAGCCCATTTACATTCAAGGTAACTATTGAAAGATATGAATTTAGTGCCATTGTATTGCCTGTAAGGTGACTGTGACTGTATATTGTCTGTGTTCCTTTCTGATCTATGCTGCTTTTAGGTTCTCTCTTTGCTTAGAGGACCCCTTTCAATATTTCTTGGAGGACTATTTTCATGTTTGCAAATTCCTTTATTTTTTGTTTGTTCTGGAAGCTTTTTCTCTCTCCTTCTATTTTCAATGACAGCCTAGCTGGATATAGTATTCTTGGCTGCAGATTTTTCTCGTTTAGTGCTCTGAATATATCATGCCAGTCCTTTCTGGCCCGCCAGGTCTCTGTGGATAGGTCTGTTGCCAATCTAATGTTTCTACCATTGTAGGTTACATATCTCTTCTCCGGAGCTGCTTTCAGGATTTTCTCTTTGTCTCTGAGACTCGTAAGTTTTACTATTAGATGTCGGGGTGTTGACCTATTTTTATTGATTTTGAGAGGGGTTCTCTGTGCTTCCTGGATTTTGATGCCTGTTTCCTTCCTCACATTAGGGAAGTTCTCTTCTATTATTTGCTCCAATATACCTTCTGCCCCTCTCTCTCTTTCTTCTTCTTCTGGGATCCCAATTATTCTAATGTTGTTTCATCTTATCGTATCACTTATCTCTCGAATTCTGCCCTCGTGATCCTGTAGTTGTTTCTCTCTCTTTTTCTCAGCCTCTTTATTTTCCATCATTTGGTCTTCTATATCGCTGATTCTCTCTTCTGCCTCATTTATCCTAGCAGTTAGTGCCTCCATTTTTATTGCACCTCATCAATAGCCTTTTTGATTTCGACTTGGTTAGATTTTAGTTCTTCTATTTCTCCAGAAAGGTTTCTCTAATAACTTCCACACTTTTTTCAAGCCCTGCTAGTATATTTAATGTCATGACTCTGAACTCTAGGTCCAACATTGTACTAATGTCTGTATTGAGTAGGTCCCTGGCTGATGGTACTACCTCTTGTTCTTTTTGCTGAGGTGATTTTTTTCATCTTGTCATTTTGTCCAGAGAAGAATAGATGAATGGGAGAACAAAATGCTAACAGGTTAACAACGCCCCCAGCAAATATACTGTATACAAATCAGAAAAGACCCGAAACCAGGGGAAAAGAAAGGGAAAGAAAGAAAAAAGAAAGAGAAAACAAAAAGAAAAAAGAAAAAGATAAAAACAAACAAAAACAGAAGAAAACAAAAAAACCAATATGATCAAATATGAGCAGACTAGTGTATATATCAGTGCCACACACTAGATTTTGGGCTTATTTTGGTTAGAAGAAAGTGCCTCCTAAAATTTTAAAGGAAGAAAGATTTATATATGTACAAAATAAGGGTTGATACAATGAAGGGATGGAAGATGACTGTAAAGTTGAAAAGTATAAAAGATTTTATAAAAGGAATTGATAAGAAGTTGTTTGAAAAAAGAAAAGATTAAAAAGAAAGAAGAAAAGAAAAAAAAAAGGGAGAGAATGTGATCAGGCAGGAGACTAGCACAAAGCCATACACTAGTGATTTAGGATATATTTTGATCTGTTAGAAGAAACTGTATCTCAAAATTTTAAAGAGAGAATAACTTATACATATATATGCCAAAAATAAGGGTAACTATTATGAAGGGAAAAATATGACTCTAAAAACGAGAAATAAATTTTTTTTTACAAAAGGGATTGATAAGATGTTGGTTGAAAAAGGGAAAAAGAAAAATTCAAAAAAAGAAAAAACAGTTAAAAAATTAACTTTGAAAAACTAATGAATCATGGTAAAAAAGCCATGAATTCTATGTGCAGTATTCCCCTAGCGCTGGAGTTCTCCCATTCTCCTTGATGGGTAAACTTGGTCTTGGCTTGCTGGCTGTTCATGCAGATCTTCTGGGGGAGGGGCCTGTTGCCGTGGTTCCCAAGTGTCTTTGCTGGAGGCGGAATTGCCCCGCCCTTGTCAATCCGGGCTAAGCAATCTGCTCGGGTTTGCTCTCAGAGCTTTTGTTCCCTGCAAGCTCTCGGTACAGTTTTGGAGGACCAGAGTGAAAATGGTGGCCTCCCAATCTCCGCCGGGAGGAGCCGATAACTTGGGGCCCCGCCCCTCAGTGCACTCCCAGAGAAAAGCAGTCACTCCCGTGTCCCCGGTCTCCGGCCGCACTCCGCGCTCACCCGGCCGGTGACCGAGTGTTTCTATCTCTGGCACCTGACCCTGTGTGGAGTCTCCAAACTCAGCAGATCCCTGCGGTGCGCTCCCGCGCTGCTCCTCCTGGGGGAGGAAGGGGAGTCTCCCCGGCTCTGCCGCTTGTTGGGTCCCTGCTGAAGAGCAGTGGCCCGACTGTGTCGCCGATCACAGTTTATGGCAAGCCCGAGCTGAGAGCCCGCGCCTCGGCTCTGTCTCTGCAGCCGGCTTCCCTGCTCCGATACCTGGGAGCTCTGCTGCACTCAGGCACCCCCGGTCTTTCTGTGACCCCAAGGGTCCTGAGACCACACTGTCCCACGAGGGTTCTACCCCTGCTTAGCCACTGGAGCGACGTCCCTCAGCAGAGCCAACTTCTAAAAGTTCCGATTTTGTGCTCCGCGGCTCTAGCACTTGCCAGAAGCGGCCGACAGAGGCCCCCTCCCCCGCCGTCTATCCTCCGGAATATCGCCTCGGATTCACTTCTCCACACGTCCTACCTTCCAGAAAGTGGTCGCTTTTCTGTTCAGAGCGTTGTTGCTATTCTTCTCTTCGATCTCCTGTTGAGTTCGTAGGTGTTCAGAATGGTTTGATCCCTATTCAGCTGAATTCCTGAGACCAGACGAAACCCAGGTCTCCTACTCCTCTGCCATCTTGCTCTGCCCCTGTCCTGAGTCATTTCATTCAAGAGGAAAGTTTCACAATGATTTTGTTGTTTAGTCTTCTTAGTCTTCTGAGATCCTAAGTTTTATTGTTTGGGTTCTAGAAGTAGTCACTTTTTCAATTTGCAAGTGTCAGAATTTCTAAACTATTGCCATCCCTTTCATTTGTTTGCAAACCACCCAGGGTTTTCCTGATCTTATTTTATCCTTGTCATCTTTTGTCAAACATAGCCAACATTTGCTTTTAACATTCTTCCCCTAAATCAGTGGGCTCAGAAGCACATGGTATACCTCCCAAATTACCACAGGAAGTAATTTTACCAAATGCTTTCACACTGCATAAAATGGATTATTATTTTCTTGGCCTCCAAAATTGGTTTCCTTACTGTCCTCATTCTAACTGCTAAGCCATTGCTACACATTTAAGATTTCTTTGCTATGGCCTAGATATATCACTGGTACAATTCCTGAATTTGTTAGATTAGATTATCCTAGGCTAGAATATGCTATGGAAACAAATATCCTCATGCCAACCTAGCTGTTGGACACAATGAAGTTTTATTTCTTCTTCATGCCAAGTCTTCAAGATCCTGTCTTATTTTGCTATAGACCATGGTTATAAGCTACCATCACATCAGATGGGTATACATTGTGAGGAAAATGGAAAGGAAAGGAAGTTCAGGGTGATGTTTTACTTAGCAAACTTGGATTACATGTCAGTATTATTGTTTAGGTATATTTATTTGTATGGTCGTTCTGTGTGATTAGGAAAGTTTATTGTGCTTGAATCGTTGATTTCCCTCCATTTGATCAGATTTACCAGAGTGAAAATTAGCAAAAAGTTTGTGCTAGTGGACATATAAAATAAAACTTCCTTTAAGTTATAATCATATTCAGATTTTTTGCAAAGGTAACTGAATGGCTGTTTCATTTTCTTCTGGTGGCTTACTGATGGAAAACAAACACAGATGTTTTTATTTGTTTTATAGGGTTTTTTGTTTTACAGTTTGTTTTATAGTTTTCAGCAACCTTGAGAGGTAGGCATGGCTGGTATAACTATTATCTTCATTTAATGATATGGAAACAAAAGCAGCTGCCACAGGTCCTGGCACATTGAGGGTCTTATTCAATGAAGTTCTAGACTGGTTAGTAAGTGACATAATCTAACCAAGTTTTCTAGTGTTCTGTTAACGCTGTCTCAGAGCAGCTTCAGAATGCAGGCTTACATTTCTGCTATAAATATTTTCTTTAGAGTTTTGCTGATGAATTGAAGTTTCATAACAAAAGGAAAGCAGATGGCTTTTGGGAGGGGCTTATACTTGCTCTTTGAACTGTGTTTCTGTTTTGCTTGTTTATGCAGCGTGTGCACGAAGGTTGCCAGAGACTTAATTTCAAACTGCATCATTTAATAAAATACAATAAGGAGAATTAAGAAGAAAGGCTTCAGGGGAACATCCTGCTTATTATCTCTGTAATGAGAGGACTATTTTTTCTCCCATCAGTTGCCAATGATGGGGTTTTTTATTTCCATTTGTCTGGGCACAATTGTGATATTCAATGAGAGGAGTATGAAGTGCCTCTTTAAAGCCAAACATTCAATTCCTCCTAATTCACAAGGGAGAGAAGGATCAAGTTGTGCAGCTGGGAGGTGATGTTTCTTCCCAGCAGCTGTCATTGAAGAGACACGTGCAAACCATAGAAGTCATTTGTCATAAGAACCCATCCAGAATTTGCTATGCGCGTCTCTCTTGCTAACGTGACATGAAATAGTGAAGCTTTCAAAATCAAGAACGACGACTTCGTTGTGTTGACATGGGCAAAATGGAATGGGGAGCTGAGGCAATTATGTGGATAAATCAGGCTAAAAATATCCAGCCATTGAGAGAAAAAGTTCCTTTAGTTCAAATTATTCAGAGTGACTGTCCGTGTTCATCAATTTATCAGGATAATCAATTTTATCCTATACTTTACTTTGTCACTACAGATATATCTTTAGTCTGAATTTGAATGACTTTGTGATATTTTATTTCACTGGGAATTATAAAAGGAGTTGAATGAGCAAGCGCTGTGTTCAAAGATTGCTGCTGCAGGTATGATAATAGCCCAAGAGAATTTCAGCTTATTCAGTAGCTAGCAGATATGGCTACTGGAATAGATCTAGGAAGGGAGGTGTGCAATCTGTTGAGAATCAAATACTTGTAACTAATCCGTCTCTTCCGTTCAGCATCCCGTTATCCTGAAATATCTTGGTCTGTAGCTCCTAGCTGCTTTTTCTGGTCATTGGATAACTGGTCAAATGAGCCTGAAAATTTCATCAGGATTCATATAAATAATAATATATTATTATATTATACACACAAATGTATTCTTTTGTGTATTTTTATTATCCCTTATTTATATACAAAGAGGTAAATGTTTCAAGTACATGAAGGATAAGCAAGGTCAGTTTTTATGCCTGCCCATGTATTTATTGGCATTGAGCTTCCTATCTGGAATCTTCTAGCATGCTCCACTTTAGCTATCCTTCCTGGTTTTTCATGCTCCCAGAGCCACCAGAATTATGGTGAGGAGGCTCAGGGGCCTCCAGGGGGCAGACGGAGAACTTCTGAGTGACCTAGCTACTGCCTCAGGTAGTCTAGTCCTGAAGGAGTCTCTTATGTATCAGGGACAACTCACCACTCAGAAGTTACAAATAATGAACATATTCAGGGAAACAACAGCATACTGTATGAGCAATAAATACCTAATATTGATGAACTCTTTATCATAAAATAGTAACATGAGAAAGGGCCTAGAAAAATGATTCTATTGCTTCTAGTCACAATAATATTGCAAAATTTTGTTTCTCAAAATGAAAAATGTGTGTGTTTCTGATTAAAGAAGAAAAATATTGTATAAAATTATCAGGAAAACATAAAGGAGAAAATAAAAATCACCTAGAATTCTATTATCCAGAAATAACCACTTGTTATCGATTGTTTATGAGCCCTCTGTGAAAATTCAAAGGTTGAAGCCCTAACTCCAATGTAATGGTATTTGGAGATGGGGCCTTTGGGAGGGAATAAAGGTAATAAAACAGTAATCCAATAGGACCAGAGCCCTTATAAGAAGAGGAAGAGACACCAGAGTTCTCTGTCTCTGCCAGGTGAGCACATAGCAAGAAGAAGGTCGTTAGAAAGCCAGGAAGAGAGCTCTCACTAGAAACCATTCTGGCACCTTCATCTAGCCTCCAGAACTGTGAGAACATAAATTTCTGTTGTTTAAGCCATCTGTTCTATGGTACTGTTATGGCAGCCTAAATAGGTTAATGTAGACTAATATTTTATATCCTTTTATACTTTAATATTCTCTTAGACTAAAAAATACATACACCTACGTACATACACAAATACATACAGATATGGCACTATACCCAGCAGTTTAGATCAGCATTTTCCAATAGGAATATATGGAAAATCACATACATAATTTAGAGATTTTGCCATTTGCAATGACGTGGATGGAACTAGAGGATATTATGCTAAACGAAATAAGTCAGTCAGAGAAAGACAAATACCATATGATTTCATTCATATGTGGAACTTAAGAAACAAAACAGATGAACATATGGAAAGGGAAGAAAAAATAAACTAAAAATAGAGAGGGAGACAAACCATAAGAGACTCTTAACTATAGGAAACAAACTGAGGGCTGCTGGAGGGGAGGGGGGTGGGGGATGGGGTAATTGGGAGACGGGCATTAAGGAGGGCACGTGATGTGATCAGTGCTGGGTGCTATATGCAACTGATGAATCACTAAATTCTACCCCTGAAACTAATAATATACTACATATTAACTAAATTGAATTTAAATGAAAAATTAAAAAAGTTTTAGTGGCTACATTGAAAACTTAAGAAAATGGTAAAAATTATTTTAATATTTTTATTTAATCCAATATATTCAGAATATTGTCATTTCAATGTAATCAATTAAAAATTATTTTTGAGGTATCTTACCTTTTTTATATTCTAAGTCCTTGAAATCTGGTGTATATGTTACACAAACAGCACATTTCAATTTCTACTGGCTACTTTCAAGTGCTGGAGCCACCTTATTGGACAGAGCAGATTTAGATCAAGAGCTTTTAGTCCTGGGTTTGGGTTGGAACTCTGTATCTTTTTTTGCCAAATGTCCCTGGGCAATTTAATTAACTCTTTTAGCCCTGGGCTCCTTGTGTTTAAAATGGAAGTAATCAAAGTATCTGTATCAAAGCGTTTTCATGATGCTTATTTGATATGATATGTAAAACATACACCCTGCGTGGTGGATAGCACTCGATAAATTTTGGCAAAAATAATTTTTGTAGTCTTAGAATATGAATCCTTATTTTATAATAATAAATGCTGGTTTGTATATTTGAAACCATTTTCTCATAATATTTGTCCATAAAGTCTAAATGTGTAGACACATGCCAGAAAGTGAAACGTGTTATCATCAAAGATCATGTCATCTCATTGCAATGCAGTCTGTGTGTGTGTGTGTGTGTGTGTGTGTGTGTGTGTGTGTGTGTGTGTGTGTGTATGTTTCTGCCCATGCTTTGGGAAAAGTACACAGGTGAGAACATGTCACAAAAATCTTTCAGGGCTGAGATGTCCCTTTCCTGAACTGAATTCCAAGGTATAATGAGTTGCCTTATGTTGAAAGCTCAGGCAAATATTTGTATCTTTTAATTTCTTTATTGATAGGCATCATATTACTCCAACCACTACCAAATTAAAATAGCCATTTCATTTATTGACAGTCTCAGCAAAAAGGCTATGAAAATCAATTCTGAACATGCATTATGGCATTTCTCGGAATAGCAACCATTTCTGGTGTTTCTAAAATCTGCACCATGGTATCCAATTTCTGAGTGGTAGGTTATTAATGAATTCTAGTTGCACCTTTTCCTGTGCTTGTTATAATTTTTGTCAGAAAGATAATAGCAGTTTCTGGCACAATAACCTTTCTAACACTCTGTAACTTGATTTGCTGACAATTCATATGCTCGGTTCTTATAACTAGAGGAAAGGAGGTGAAGTGGAAGGGTCAATCAAGGGACAGAAATTATCAAAAAAGTTTAAATAACTAAATCATTAAAATGCTGATATCTTCCCACATGACAAAGATATTAAGAAGAGGAAACAGTATAATATGAAAGCATTTTTCATGAAATGAATATAATGGGATTGGAGAAGAGGAAATTATACCAACCTACTTGAGTTCATTATAGTCTGAATTTTGGCCTTTCATACATCTTCATGAGTCCTAGGTCCTGCTGTCATTCTCTGTCAAGAATAGCAAATCAATATGGCGTTTTTGGTGCGGACCTGAACTAACCTTAAAACTATGTCACTTTAAAATTAAAACTGTTACACTAGTCATTTTTAAGTGTATACAGTGGAGGCCCATACCAAAGTGATTTGATACCCACCAGCATCCATTTGAAATGACTAGAACAAACTCTTCTTTTGAGTCATTTTACGTTGTTCTCTTTTCTCATTTTCCCCACAGAATTTTATCCCAATGAAATATATATATATATATATATATATATATATATATTTATTTATTTATTTAAATTCAATTAGCCAACATATAGTACATCATTAGTTTCAGATGTAGTGTTCAATAATTCATCGGTTGTGTGATATATATATATTTTTGACAGTATTTTAATTGATCATCCTATATTTCTCTGCTAACAAAACATGTTATAAATTGGAATTATTTTATTCTTAATTCTGTAAAGCTCTGTGGGTTAAAATGTTTCTATTATAACATTTTTGTTAACTAATAATTTATAAAACCAGAGTAAACATACTAAATTTTTGGTATGTTAGTATTGCAAAACATAAATGTCATTTCTTAATGAGAAGAATTGTGATTCCATGTGTGCCTCATGGGAAGGGGAATTTAGGGTGTCTCAATGGGGGCAATATTTCAGATTCTCCCCTGAGACAATATGCTTTAAGGAGGTAAGGTATGAGTGGGAGGTGTGCTTTTCTTTAGTAAAATGGGAAAAGAACAATTGCGAAAGGAGATTGGGACGAGGAAAGGAGAACCGAACTGACATAACTGCAGGTGTTTTCTTCCTCAGATCGATTTTAGGAAAGACTACTTTATGTTGAAGCTGAGAATCGGATTGGGAAATTGAGTTTCTTAAAATTTCTGTGTCCATTTTCTCCTTTGGAATAATATTGAGCCCACAGGGCTCATCAGTGCCTCTTGGAGGACCTGGATGATAACTTCCCCATAATTCTTGGTAGAACATTGATGAATGGAAAGGGTTTGAAAACGAAAACCCCTTCAAGCTCTCTGTCATATTCTAAGTGCAGGGGCCATTTGACAAGGAGCAAGCAAGCTCAGTGTGATAGTGGAAAGACCTGGGTTTTGGAGGCTGGCTTTGATTTGTGGTCTTGTTACTCATTAACAATTAAACTGCTAGATTTGTCATTAACAGCCAGTTTTGTCATTAATCCATGATTTTGGGTTAATCTTCAGATAGATGTTATAGAATTTCTTTAAGATTCAATGAAATAACATAGGTAAAGCACCTGAGTCATAAAACCTATAGTAGGTGTTCAACAAACAACATCTGACAAATGTATATACATGTGCAGTATTTAATTTCAGCAAAATTCTTCAGAGGAAGGATGAGCTCAAAAATAACCCCAGATTGGTCTCAGATACACTTAAGAGGCAACCAGGTATTTACCTGCTGACTCAGGGATAATCTCAGTTGTTATATTTTTGAGAAAAGAGGAGGAAGAGACAAACTACTGCTCTCCCAAACAATGCCTGGGAAATTGTTGGAATTTTCTCAGCTATCTTGGAGCACAGGATGATGTATGCAAAAGCCACTCACAGAGAAGACCTCTTACTCTAGACACTTAACAGCTGAATACAAAGCCCAACAAACAGCTATAAGGTTTCATTTCACTAGAGAAGAGCTCCTGCTTTGAAATGTTTTCAGTGTTTCCATGACAAAATATTCTTCCACAGTCTCTGCATCAGTGAGCTGCTTTGTATTTCTAGCACAGCTGAGCAATTAAAAGAAGATGAATAGATGTATTCCGGCGTGTGTGATAACAAATGGCATACTTAAGGTGACAAGGTTTTCTGTGTTAACTGGCTTTGCAGTCACTTGCAAGTTTTTGAAAAATTTTCCTTTTTATCGAGAGTTTTTCTCTGCTTAATCTCAGTTTAAAGGCTATTTTTTTCTCAAAGCAAATTGGAAGAGGACTTTTCAAGTCATCTTTGATAGGACAAAATATATGTACATATTCCCTCTGTGCAAAGGAGCTGCTGCCTTTTTTTTTTTTTTTATGACAGCTCAAAATTGAGTAAAGTTTTAAGCATCAAGCTGTTCACCATTACAAAAGATGCTCATCTTGGCTAGGAATGATGAGCCGTCCACAGGAAACGGAGTTGGTCCGTTTAAATTGCTTCTCTATGGCTTATGTTTTTAGTTAAGGTTAGTACAAACAAGGGAGGCTCTCTGAGGATCTTGGACTCGGGATACTTTTGGATCTAGACCTTTTCTAGAAGCAGGGAATAAGAGAATTTAGATACCATTTGGTTGCAAATTGATGGAAAGAGAAACAGATGGGCATTAAAGGCCTTTTAATTTAATCTTCAGTTCTCATCGAGTCTTTTATTTTTGCTTGCTCTTTTGGAAAATTCACCTATCCTGGACTTCAGTTAGGGTCTTTCCAGTTATTTGAATTTATGTTTATTAATCTGATAATTAGAATCACAGGGAATGCTAACCTGGTTGTTTATGAACTGTTTTGTGGCTTCAGAAAATGGATAGTGTGATATAAATTAATAAAAGCTGACTTGGAGGAAAACAAGCCTGGATTCAGGTTCTGACTCTGACACTTTTGGCTCTGTGACCTTAGGCAAGTTACTTGACCTTGTTTAGCTACCAGTTGCAAATGTAAAATGAGGGGCGTCTGGGTGGCTCAGTGGGTTGAACGTCAGACTTTTGGTTTCAGCTCAGGATCATGAGATTGAGCCCCCTTGTTGCGCTCGGTGCTCAGTACAGAGTCTGCCTGTCTCTCTCCCTCACCCTCACCCCCTGTCCCTCTGTGCGCTGTCTCTGTCTCTCTAAAATAAATAAATAAAATCTTTAAAAAAAAATCTAAAATGAGGCCCTCGGATCTATAACATTCCCTATGGGTGGTAATATGGCCTAATGGTTAAGAATTTGTCTTTGCCATCAGATGGACCTAGATTTGACAGACCTCTTCTACTTCATAACTGTGAAACCTTGAGAATTTTATTTAATCTTTCTAGGCTTGCTTATTTCCTTACTTAAAAAATAATTCAAATGTTGAAATAATAGTAACACCCTTGTAGGGTTATTGTGGGGATTCAAAGTGAGAATGCATGTGTTTGATAAAGAGTAGTTCATAAAAGCTAAGAACTCTCTTACTCTAAAAAACTTATGTACCACTGTAAGGTCATTAACAAAGACTCAAATCATAGAACATTTGAATGGGACTCAGATGATCTAATCTAAATTCCTTGTTTTATAGGGAAAAAGAAACAACGAAAACCAAGTGGGGATTAAATGACCTACTCCAAATCCCGCACCAATATCCCACACCTGACTCCATCTCTGTAATACTAAGTGCATGTGGCACATTCAACAAATATGCTTTTGACCCCAAGAATTTCCAAATACGGTACTTCATTCCTCAATCAGTGAACTCACCAAAAAGTTCTTCTTAATGGGTGAAATAGAGATCTTTTTGATCACTGTATTCTTTTTTCTACCTAAAACAGCAAATTTTTCATGACTAAACAAAGAAATGGACAAAAAAGACAGAGGGTTCCACCTTCAGTAGAAGAGTTAAGACATAATTATCAAGATAGAGTCCTTTGTCTAGTGTAAATGTGTCTGTGTCTTTCAGTAAATGAAAGAATATCTGAAGACCATTTGTAAGAGTTGTGACAAAATTTTTACACTGAATGTTTAAAGTTTTTTTTTTTTTTTTTAAGATTTACTTATTTGAGAGAGAGAGAGAGAGGGGAGAGAGAGCACGTGCGTGGGTACATGAGCAGGAGGGGCAGAGGGAGAGGGAGAGAGAATCTCCAGCAGATTCCAAGCTAAATGTGGAGCCTGGTGTGGGGCTCGATCTCATAACCCTGAGATCATGACCGGAGCCGAAACCAGAAGTAGAATGCTTAACCAACTGCACCACAGGCGCCCCTGAATGTTTACGTTTTGTATTCCAGCTCTCATCCTCTCCATGGAAGATGTTTTCAGCCTTCTCCAACCACAGTTCCTTTAAGAATTATTTTTATTGTACTTTTGCAGAAACATTTTTTACCTTCGTTCCATTTTAGACATTTCATTTCTTTCAACTGAAACTAACTAGGGTTCCCAATGGAATAAAGGGAAAATGTGAATATTCAACCATAAAACAAATGTGTATTTTATGACCTGCACTTTGTGAAGTTACTTTGCTGTGTGTTCTGCCTAACTGGTACCTTTAATGAATTTTACTATCTGATAGACTGCTGGAAGAAGTTAGAGTGTTTCCCAGCTATTTAAAACTCTAAATTGGGAACATTAAATGACAGAATGCCTTCCAGTGTTGTTATGGCCTGCATCGCAAATGCATGTTGCCATTTCACAGTTCTGTGCATGGTGTCTTTTAAAGATAGCCCTTTCACTGTTCCCCTCATGCCCCACTCTTTTCTTCTACAGTGGAAAAGAACCATATGCAAAGGCATAGAGAACAAACAACGTACAGGATTTATCTACAAAACATGTTGTGGCTGGAGCTATAATGTTTACCCATATTCTCCAATCTCCATCTGCGTAAATAAAGTGGTATCATGGGATAGACTGCTCTACAGATAACGAGTTTTAAACTCATTCATCCTGAGAAATTTCAACTGATATAGTTTGCCTATCAAATGGATTTAAAATTGTATTGTCACTGCACTGCTTTCCATGGTGATTGCTTCTGCTCTGTGGTTCCATGCCTCAATAGACGGTTTGATTGTATATCTCTGCTCCTTTGTTCATACCATTCTGTTTGTAATGGTCTGTAATGTACAACCCTGCTATCCTTTAATAAAGCCGAACATAACCCCTTCCGTGATTTTAACTAAGGAATTTATCTGTTTCTAGTGCTATTTTCTGACAGTGAATGAGGATATCCTTTTTGCTGATGACTCTTTTTTCTTTTGTTCTTTATTCCCCCCCTTCCTTCCTTTCTCTCTCTCTCTCTCTCTCTCTCTCTTTCATCTATGTCTCTTTCACAATTTGGGTTTGATGAATATTTCTGCTGAATTTTTGTGAAGAGAAGTTTATCAGTGCATTTTTCCTTGTTAATGGCTTCAGTAGCCTATCATTTATTATCTGAGCGCTGGATGCCTTGAATAGACAGTGGAGTAGATGAGGCAGGCTTTCACTTGATGATCTGCCCCCAACTGTCATAGAGTAGTCTTGGATCTTTGATCGAAATCAAGGACTGTCATTTGCCTCATACTTCACTGGTTCCAGGAAGGAAGCCAGAATTATTTTCCCCTGGAAAGAGAATCAGCTATATTTCCTTCAAAATGCCTAGATTTTGCTCTCAGGTTCAATTATCTATAAAAAGAGCTTTTATAGCAAGGAGACTTCACCACAGAGAAATGATGTTAAGTCAAATGGAATATAAAGAAAACCATATTCCAAACTCTCTCTGGTAAGTAATTTAATATTAACTGAAATCTGCAGTTGCAGAATATAAAAAAAAAAATAAAAAATAACTCTGCTGCTTTCTCAAGGGAAAGATTACTAAGCTGTCTGGCTGAACTTGGCCCCTGTGTCCTTTCTACAAAATCACCCTCTTAACCACTCTCTCTGACTAAAATCCTTAAAACATCAATATAGGCATTACAATTTTATTAAATTTGATGCTGTCTCAAAATGACTAGGTGTAGGACATCATTGAATTTCAAACTGACCTTGGCATGTGGAAGAAATAGGTAGCTATAAACAGGTTCAACTGGTTTAGTCTAGATAGAGGTGAGGAAGAAAGACTGTATGTACAGAAACCAGAGGGGCAGATCCTCTGGTGTACAAACAGAGCAGAAAACAGTTCAGGATATACAGGAACCGCTTCATTCCAGATTCTCCTTAAATAGTACCTTCTCAGTGAAAACTTCTCTGAACAGAACACTTCATCGTGCTCCATACCTCATTCAGCTTTATTTTTCATTATATATGTTATATATATTAAGTGTATAGACATGTTGTATATACTAAATATATGTTAAATGTATATTATAAATAAATATTTTAGAATGCGATTATTATCTGAATTTCCCAATAGTATACAAGCCCTCCCTCTCAACGAAGGCAATAACTTTGTTTGGTTCACTGCTATAGACTCAGCACCTAGAATAGTACTAAATAAATATTTGTTGAAACAAAAAATGAAAAATAGAAAGTATAAGTTGATTATGTTGCATTATAGCAGTAAGTTTTAATTAGGAGTACTGATTGCTAATAATTATCCCAGTCACTCAACAGTTTTTAGGCTTTATATAAAAACCATGCCTATTTGGCACATGATGATACTATATTAGAAACCTGGGTGGCTCAGTCAGTTGAGCATCCGACTCTTGGCTTCAGCTCAGGTCATGATCTCAGGGTCCTGAGATTGAGCCGCACGTTGGGCTCCACCTTTGGTGCAGACTCTGCTTGAGATTCTCTCCCTCTCCCTCTGCCCCTCTCCTTGCTCACTTGCTTACTCCCTCTCTAAAATAAATAAATAAACAAAATCTTAGAAAAAAATTGTCACAGATCTTGAAAAGATAGATGAAAAATGCATATAGTTCAGCTCCATGGGGTCTTTCACATTTGAAGAAGCCAAGGTGGATTATCTCACTTAGGGAGGAAAATACAGCAGGAATATGAGATTTAATAGAACTTAATGAATGTAGGACTATCTAATATTTAGAGAACAAAAGTAGCTAACATCTCTGTAGTGCCAGGCAGTGTTTTAAGTATTTTACATTTATTAGCTCTTTTAACCCTTAAAACAAACTTTGAGGTAGATTTTGTTAGACGCTGTTGTATAATGAAGACTTTGGCTGCCCTTTTTCCTTGTTCTTGGGAGAGAGCCTCTAAATCCTTGGAATTTCCTCAGTTTTGTTATTCATGGTAGGCCCTGGTAGTTTTTGCTAAGGAGACAACTCATGATAGGTTCTTATATAGTATCAGGATGGGGGGTTGACTGCCAGAAAGACCAATGTGTGATTACAGAGTTGAGTCTTTGAGCTATGCAACATCAGCTCAACCTCCTGGGAGGGGAGGTGGGGCTGGAGATTGAATTCAATCATATGGCCAATGATTCATGCCTACGTAATGAAACCCTAAGGAAAATTCTACACATTAAAGCTTGAGTGAGCCGGGTGATGTGTCCTGAATCCACAGGGAGAAGACATGGAAGTTTGGCATTTGGTATCCTTGCAGATCGTGCCCTGTATGTCTCTTTTCACTGGTTCTGAGTTGTATTCTTTTGCTATAACAAAATTATAATAGTATAGTGCTTTCCTGAGTTCTATAAGTTGTGTTACCAGATTTTTAGCCAGCTGGTCAGAAGTGGAGGTGACTGGGGAACCCCTGAGCTTATTGCCAGTGTTTGAAGTGAGAACAGTCTTGTGAAAGCCTGAGCCCTTAACCTGTAAAGTTTTCCTAACTCCAGGTAGCTAGTGTCAGAATTGCACTGTAGCCCCACTTTACAGATAAAGAAATGGAGGCATGCAGAGGTCAGATAGTTTGTCCAGGGTCTCCCAGCTAGTACATGGCAGCATCAGGAATTAAATCCAGGCTATCTACCTGCAAAAAAAACCCATGTATACTCTTAATTAATCATTATGCTATTGTTTTTCTTAAAGAGATCTTTTCAGCTTTCAATAGATGTAGGATTGGAATGAATCAGTTAGAATTCATTACCCTGTCCACACTTTGCTTTTGACCTTCAAGCATCCAGAACTGTGAGAGAATAAATTTCTGTTGTGTTAAGCTGCCCCATCTGTGGTAATTTGTTACAAAAGTCCTAGGAAACTACTACAGTATGACCAAAACAGAACTCTTGATCTGTCCCCCACCCCAAACCTGCTTCCCCTTTGTCTTGCTTTCCTGGCAAATGACAACCTTATCCATCTAGTTGCTACAGCCAAAATTGAAGGAGTCATCCTTGATTCTTCTTTTCCTTGCCTCCCACTTCTACCTCTGTAACAGACTGACTTGATGCCTGTATCTTCAAAACAGATTGACCTTTTCCCACTTTTCTGGTCAGACCTACTGTTATCTCTGGCCTGGACTACTATGGCACCTTTTTCACTGGCTTCCCTCCTTACATTCTTGCCCCATCACACGTAGAATAAAGTCCAGACTTCTTACCTTGGCTTACAAAACCCTACCTGATCTGGCTATTGCCTACCCACCTGAGTTCATTTCCACTCACTTTCACTCCCTGTGCTTTAGCCATACAAATACCTGAGTTTTTCAAATAGACCAACTCCTCCCTACCCAAGGCCTTTGTACTACTTGTTTCTTCTGCCTGAAATGCACTCCCCGCCCCCCCGCTCTTGTTCCAACACGTTTCTCCTTGTAAATTATATCTCAATTTTAGTATCACCTCCTCTAAGTGGCGTTTTTCTGATCACCTGGTGTAACTGGCCTTTCTGGTACTTATTTTCTGTCACATTAGCCTATGAAAATTCTTTGCATTGTATCTATCATTATCTAACATTTTTGTTCTTTGTCTGTGTTCCCTCCCTAGAGTGTAAGTCTGTGAGAATAGGTAGCTTGGTTGATTGGTTGACCACTGCTTTGCTAATGCCAGAGCAGCCCTTGGCATATAAGAGGAATACAGTATATAACTGTTAAATGAGTAACTCCAATTCTCCCCACCCCTTGTGATACCATGTAAAAAAATGACACAGATTTTCAGTCATAGAGCCTTGAAGCCTGGAGCAAATCAGTAAGAAAGGGGTGAACAATCATCTAACATGCTCCTTTTTCCTTTATAAGAGTTTATTTTTTTAAGATTTTATTTATTTAACAGAGAGAGACACAGCCAGAGAGGGAACACAAGCAGGGGGAGTGCGAGAGGGAAAAGCAGGCTTCCCGCGGAGCAGGGAGCTTGATGCGGGGCGCCATCCCAGGACCTTGGGATCATGACCTGAGCTGAAGGCAGACGCCCAATGACTGAGCCACCCAGGTATACCTATAAGAGTTTTTTATACTTTCATTCTCTTGCTGGGTTTCTAGATTTGTTCCTGCTGTTGACATATACCAAACACGTAATTGGGATAATCACATGTCAAGGAAAAAAACCCCACATATTTTTCAAAAAAAATATATGAAAGCTCTAAAGTTATTAGGGGATCATTGTATAAAGTGAATGAGTAAATATGCTGTTAGGTGGTACCTGTAAGCCATTAAGGCCTGTTGAGGCAGGTCTAATTTACTTATTTATTTTTTAAAGATTTTATTTATTTATTTGACAGAGAGAGAGAGAGTACAAGCATGGGCAGTGGCAGGCAGAGGGAGAGGGAGAAACAGACACCCTGCTGAGCAGGGAGCTGGATGTGGGGCTCCATCCCAGGGCCCTGGGATCATGACCCCAGCTGAAGGCAGATGCTTAACCGACTGAGCCACCCAGGTACCCTGAGGCAGGTCGAATTTAATCACTTTAAATCACACACAGTGAAAATAATTTTTACAGTTCACTGATAGTTTTAGAAATTTTTATCATCATTAGAAAACAGTGAAAAATCACTAAATTTCTGAAAAAGAATTGCCTTTTAAGGAGACACTTTGTCCTCACTCTTTTTAAAATGTGAATTTCAGTTTACTATATATTTAACTCATGATTTCAGAAGTTGAATTTTAGGTTGATATAAAAATGCATGATAAATTCATGTAATATCTTAGCACAATATCCTAACAGATTACATCCTGTCATAAAAATGCCCATTTTTGTGTGTTTTTAGCTCAGAGAAACATCTTTGTTTTAATCAAAAAGAATATTTGAGACACATGAAAATTTTATGAAATTCATATATCAGTGTCCATAAAAAAAAGTACAGCTGTGCTATTTCTTTTTTTTTTTTTTTTAGGTGTATAAACTATTTTATTAACAGACAAGGCCTACAAATTTATTTCTTTTTTTTTTTTAAAGATTTTATTTATTTATTTGAGAGAGAGAGAATGAGAGATAGCACGAGAGGGAAGAGGGTCAGAGGGAGAAGCAGACTCCCTGCCGAGCAGGGAGCCCGATGCGGGACTCGATCCCAGGACTCCAGGATCATGACCTGAGCCGAAGGCAGTCGCTTAACCGACTGAGCCACCCAGGCGCCCCTACAAATTTATTTCTTCTTGGACACACCCACGGTGCGGCCACGGCGCCCTGTGGTCTTGGTGTGCTGGCCTCGGACACGAAGTCCCCAAAAGTGGCGCAGCCCTCTGTGGGCCCTAATTTTCTTCAGTCTCTCCAGGTCTTCACGAAGTTTGTTGTCCAGGCCATTGGCCAGGACCTGGCTGTACTTTCCATCCTTCACGTCCTTTTGTCTGTTCAAAAACCAGTCTGGGATCTTATACTGGCGAGGATTCTGCATAATGGTGATCACACGTTCCACCTCATCCTCAGTTAGCTCTCCGGCCCTTTTGGTGAGATCGATGTCTGCTTTCCTCAACACTACGTGAGCATATCTTCGCCCCACACCCTTAATTGCAGTGATGGCAAAGGCTATTTTCCGCCGCCCATCGATATTGGTGTTGAGTACTCGCAAAATGTGCTGGAACTTCTCAGGGATCACTAGAGACATGGCGGCGGCCCCAGCGGCGGCGGCGTGTAGGCCTCCTGTGGAAGAGCTGTGCTATTTCATTTAAGTACTGTCCATGGTGCTTTCCTAGTATAGTGACAGCATTGAATAGTTGTGACAGAGACTACATAGCCCTCAAAACCTAGCTATTTATTATCTGGCTTTTTACAGAAAAAGTTGTTGACTCCTGTCCCAACATATGAAAATATTTGAATAATATTTTTATCACTGAGTTCATCTTAACCATCTAATTAGACAGCAATGTGTAGTATGTGCTAAACTCAAATCAGTATTTTGTAGCTAAGAACTATTGCCATTCAGTGTAAGAATAGCAACACAAACAGCTATAAGACCTACCTTCATCAACTATAATATTATATATCTCTGGAACCTATTAGTCAAAATGTTCTTCCCTAGACTATATGGGAGTAGGGGACTGTCTTTGTTAAGGCATCTATATTCAGGCATACCATTCAATCAAATGTGTATTTAAAGTCCTGGTGCTGTGACACAAATATGAATGGGGAAACCCTTGCTTTCTAGGAGCTCCTGATCAAGCACGATGTCTATATTTTCATTTCCCATGCAACTCAATGAGATACTTACTTTTGCTATTTTAGAGGTAAGGCAACAGAAATGCAGCAAGATCAGGTGATTTGTCTAACATCATAAAACATTGGGAATTCCTGTGTTTTTTCTGGATTCAGGTTAGTATAATAGTGAAAGATAAAGATATATTTTTACAAATAGCATGCTGCTGAGAAAGTGCATAGGAAAAAGGAAAAACTTAAAGACGGTCCAGACCCAGCAGGGGAAATCTGTTAGGAAAGTCCATGCCAGAATGAATTCCCAGCCCATGTTGTTTCTTTCAACATCTAACAGATTCCTGTATGTGTTTCAGG
The DNA here is from genome assembly GCF_003265705.2 of Callorhinus ursinus. Lineage (NCBI taxonomy): Eukaryota > Metazoa > Chordata > Mammalia > Carnivora > Otariidae > Callorhinus > Callorhinus ursinus. Next base: position 25,986,401 of record NW_027397074.1, read on the forward strand.
TTTAACATGGTTGAGGGTCAAGCATAAGGGACAGTGGGAGTGGGAGGGCATCATACTGAAGTCTGTCCTTTAGCAAATATATTTCAGTGGATCACAGACACCATACCAACTTCCCCATTTAAAAAAAAAATCTCAAAATAGACTTGGTGGAGCCCTGTAAAGTGTAATAATACAAGGAAGAACAGCTTGGGTGCTGAGAGAAGCTCTGAAGTTTGACCTTTCTCAGATGGGGATGTGATGACCCACTTCCATTCCAGGTGGAGAATAAATTCAGATAAAGTTACCTGCTGCTGTCCTGTGGAGTCCACATGTGGCCTTACAAATGAGTGTGCTGCCAGAGCTCAGAGCAGCCAGGTTTATGCATGCACTGATAGTCACTTCTGGAAAGACAAATCAAAACAATAAAGGGTTAGACTATAGACTTTGCCAATGTTAGAAAGAAATGGCTCCTCCCTCTGGCCTCAGCTACATATATGAAATTATACACACACACACACACACACATACACACACACACACACACACTTTCTTTTTCTTTCCCTGAACAATTTGAGGGTTAGGTGCAGGCTTGCAGGATTCATGATACTTCCCATTTCAGCTTATGTTTTCTAAGAAATGGACATTCTTTGACATAACCAAATATTACTTTCATAATTGAGACATCTAGCACTAACATAACACTATGATCTAATATACTGTCCATATTCAGAATTTCACAGTTGTCCCAATAATGTTTTCATAGGTTAAAATTTTTTTTTTCAAAATTTAAAGTCAGGATTTAGTCAAAGATCATTCATTGCATTTACTTGTCTTGCTTCTTTAGGGTCTTCCTAGAATAAATAGTTCCCTGGTGCTTTTTTGTCATTTTTTAAAAAGTCAAGATCAGTTACTTTGTAGATAATCCTTTAATTGGGATTTGTGTGATTGTTTTATTATGACTCAGGTGAAATGTTTTTTTCTTTTGCAGGAATACTACAGATTTGATGTTGTACCCTTCTCAGTACCTCTAATTAGGAGACACATTAAGTCATTTTGTTTTTCATTGATGATGTTAAGTTTGATAATTGAATTAAGGTGAAGTCCATCAGGTTTTCCCACTACCAAACATACTTTTTCCTCTTTGAAATTAATACATAATCAGTGAAGTGAGACTTCCCCACTGTGTGAATATCCTCTTTGGCAGTCTTTCACCCTTGTTTTGACATATATTGCTGATTCTTACCAGAATCAGTTATTACTGTGGTGGTTTCCCAATGGTGATTTTCTAATTCTGTTGACTCTTCTCAGTCATTTATTAGTTATAATTCCTCTGTAAAGAAGAGCTTTTTCTTCTTCACTCCACTTAAAAATATTATTTATAACACATATACATGTAAGATATATTTTGTATCTGTATGGACTAATGGATTAAAAATTCATTGTGTTATAATTGGTTTCTGCCATTCTTCATTATGATACTCAAGTTAGAATCATTTTGATTTAGATCTACACTAACTTAGTCCTGATGTTGAGAATCTGAGTTGTGTGATTTTGAATCTAACATGGACCAGAGCTCTCTTGAGAAATGTAAGACTATAACTCTTAAGAGTTGGAAGAGATCTTAAGCATCACCTTTTCATGGACAGTAGGAATCGTCTATATAATGTCCTGTATCTATCTGTGTCTATATAATGTCCTGTATCTATCTGTGGAAAGCGTCCATACTATTTGTTTTCTCTGGAATGCCTATCTTCTTCCCAATCAAGATGCCCCATCTCCTCTGATTCATCACACATCTTCTGCCATCTGGTGGTAGGTTACTGAGCCTGCAAGAGGAGACCAGGCAGACACAGCCCTTTTGGAGATCAAAACAGAACCTGTGCTCTCCAATAGTGTCCACATGTCAATGAATGATGCCTAATTAGCCAGTCATTTCTTTGTTGGTAAGAGTCTTTCATTTTAAATGCTTGTGAGTTTTTGGAGGAGTAAAGATGGGAAATATTCACTGGTCTCTGTGTTGGGACCTGTCACAAAGGCCATCTAAGTTAAACCTCAAGAATCTCCACAGGGTAGACACTGTTATCCTCATTTTACATATCACAAAACAGAAAGGTAAATATTCCGTCAGGATCATGTAGCTTGTAAGTCAGAGTATGAAACCAAAGTATGAAACAAATTTAGCTGACTTTGAAGGCTGTGTTCTTTCCATTCACCACACTGATTCTTAAGTATGTTTGTGTGTGTGTGTGTGTGTGTGTGTGTGTGTGTGTGTGTGTGTGTATGAGAGAGAGAGAGAGAGAGAGAGAGAGAGAGAGAGAGATTTATATGTAAATTACTGGAGGCCTTCCAAAATTTCAGGCTGAAGTTAACTGGGTTATAAACAATTAAGATATACTAGAACACAATATTATATATACTTCTTTAGGTGAATGCTGTTCTGATATCAGATTTCCTCATTTCCACAATAAATTTAAGGAAGGCAGTAGGGTCAGGTATTTAAGAGAGCCCGGATTTAGTAATCTCAGACCTGACCTTGTTCACATTTGTTTCTGTCTCCTGAATATGTGATTCTGGACAAGTCAGTAGGTGTCCCTAAGATTTAGTATTCTCATACGTAAAATGGTAATGCATATATAATACTTGGTCTATGGAGTTACAAACATTAAGTTAACTAATATATGCAAAGTGCTTGGTTCAGAATCTGATGGAATTTGTGCTCAGTAGTTGATGATTGCCATTACTAATATGAGAGGAGTGAGTGGGGATCCTTTGAGGCCAGTAAATATTCCTCATATCTGAAGACATCCCTGATGCATCTTCTTAGAGATGAAGCAGTAAGTTACTCTTGCTTTTTATCCTTGACCCTACTTAACATTTAAATTAAAGTGGTTCTTAGCCAAACAGTTCAGGGCCTTAGTACCTGTTAATCAGGCAGCCATCTGTGACTGTGACATGGAGACTATGAATGTTTTCCTTTCTTTTGGTGGACTTGCTGCAGACCCTCAGAGACCACCTGACTTGGGAAGAACAATTGTTTGAGGTCATCAGGATTTAACTGTGACAGTTTTAAATCATTGGAGGATAAACTTTTTTTGGGTGACATTTGTAAGGTAGATTTTGATATTCATATCATTATTGTTGAGGCAAAGAAATGGAGTATTATCCTCAAATATTCTTTTTTTTAAGATTTTATTTATTTATTTGAGAGAGAGAATGAGAGATAGAGAGCACGAGAGAGAAGAAGGTCAGAGGGAGAAGCAGACTCCCCGCCGAGCAGGGATCCCGAATGCGGGACTCGATCCCGGGACTCCAGGATCATGACCTGAGCCAAAGGCAGTCGCTCAACCAACTGAGCCACCCAGGTGCCCCTATCCTCAAATATTCTTAATGTGACTTTTTTGACATAAAGAGGTGCAATTCTCCCTTAACTTACTGCAGATAGAAATACATGACATTTTAATTAATTTGATACATTTATTGTCTTTTTATATTTCATCATTTTATAGAGTACTTTGAAATGAATTCACTTAAAAATATTTGTTATTCATTATATGCCAGGCACTAAGTCACTTTACAAGGTGTAGGGCATAAGAAAAAGGTTAGTAAATATAAAAATACGTATATCAATCATTATGCCTGGTACAGGCAATATAAAAATTAGTAAGATACTTTCCTTTTCCCCAATGAACTTAAAGTCTAGTTTGTCATCACAATTTAATGAAATTAGTATTATTAAATACATTTAGTGAGAGATGAGGAAATGGAATTTAAGAGAAGTTGAAATAGAGGCACCTGGGTGGCTCAGTTGGTTAAGTGTCCGACTCTTGATTTCAGCTCAGGTCATGATCTAAGATTCCCTCTCTCCCTCTCCCTCTGCTCCTGCTACCCCCACTTGTGCACACTCTCTCTAAAAAAAAAAGAGACGTTGAAATAACTCACATAAGGTCACACAGAGAGTAAGAAGTACAATTGCAAATTGGGTTAATTAAATATTTTTATATTGTTTTATTTCCTGTATTGGCTTTGGAACTATAGCTCGTTTTTTAAAAGGCATTGATGTGAATAAAAATATGCATTCTTAACTTATTATAGTCTACTTAGAATCAATATTAGATAACTTCCCATATAATGTAGTAATCGTGCCTCCACTTCCCCCTTCTGGCCTTTAGACTATTTCTGTCATACATTTTATTTATACATGTTATAAATCCTATAGTATATTGCTATTAATTTTGTTTAAATAGTAAATTCTCTTTTAAATTGATCTAAAAAATAAGAATAAAAACATATATTTATCCATGTAGCTACCTTTTCTAGTAATCTACATTCCTTTGTATAGATACATATTTCCATTTCATATCTTTTTTGTTTGGCCTGAAGGACTTCCTTTGACATTTCTTGTAGTGCACATCTTCCGGTGATAAATTATTTCAGTTTTTGCATGTCTCAAAGACTTTATTTTGCCTTCATTTTTGGCAAGATATTTTTGCTAGGTATACAATTATAGGTTGGCAGATTGTTTTTCTCTTTCAGTGTTTTAAAGGTGTTGCTCCATTGTCTTCTTGCTTGCTTTGTTTGGGATGAGAAATCTGCTCTCATCCTTACTTATTTATTTTTTAAATGTAACATGCTCTCCTCCCCACCCTGACACCCTCTTCCCAGGCTGCTCTTAAGGTTTTCTCTTTATCACTTGGTTTGACCAATTTGATTAATTTGATTAATCTCAGTAGTTTAATTCCTATTTCTTGTTCTTAGGATTTATTGGGCTTCTTGGATCTGTGAGTTTATGGTTTTCATCAGTTTAGAAAAATTATGGCCATCATTTTTTCAAACATATTTTTGGGTCCTTCCCTTTCTTTCCTTCAGAGATTTTAATTACATAAATATTAGGCCACTTGAACTTGGCCCACAGATCACTGACTGATGCTTTGTTCATTTTTGTAAATTCTTTTTTTCTTTCTGAGTTTCATTTTGGATAATTTCTGTTGTTACTTCTTCAAGTTTATTATTTTCTTCTTCTGAAACATCTTATTTCTTGTTATTCCTATCCAGTGTATTTTTCATCCTAACCATGGCTGTTTTCTTATCCAGTTTGATTGCCCCAGATTTCTGGCTCTGGAGAATCTCCTTTTTAAAAAAATATTTCTTGTCTTTACTTAAGATTTTGGACATATGGAATACAGTCTTCATAATTATTTTAGTGCCCTTGTCTGTTAATTCTAACATTGATCTCAGTCTGGGTCAGTTTCAATTGATTGATTTACCTCCTCTTTATGGGTTGTATATTCTGGCTTCTTTGTATTTCTGGTGAATTTAGATTGGAGGCCAGGCACTGTGAATTTTCTTTTGTTGGGTGCTGAATATTTTTATATTCTTTTAAATATTCTTGTGCTTTGTTCTAGAATGCAGTTAAGTTACTTGGAAACAGCTTGAACATTTTGGGTCTTGCTTTTATAATTTCATTATGTGTAACCAGAACATCATTTAGTCTAGAGATATTTAGTTATTCCTCATGTCTAATGTAATACTTTTCCAAGTACTTTATCCAATGTTCCCTGAATAATGTGGTTTTTCAGTCTGGCTGGTGATAATGGGCAATGGTGCTTGTCCTCTGAGACCACTGGGTGTACTGTTCCTTTAATTCCCTGGCCCCAGGTAGATTCCTCAAATGATTGTGCTCAATACCTGAGGGAGATTCTCTGGAGACTTCCAAGGTTCTCTTTGTGCCAGTCTTTCTTCAAACACCATCTGCCTTGTTTTCCCTGGGCTCTAAACTCCATCTCCTCAACTCAGATAGTCTGATGGGCTCTGCCTGGTTTCCCCCTCCCTGTTAGTGGCCTGGAAACTCGTAAGACAAGAAAATGGGGCAACCATGAGCCTCACCTATTTATTTCCTGTCTCTTGGATCACTGTGCTTTGTTGACTGATATCCAGTTTTTTGAAAACCATTGTTTCATGTATTTCATTTCCCTCCTTTTCTTATTTTAGGTTGTTTTGTTATTCTATTTTGGTTGGAAGCTAAAGTCCCCTTTTTAAGCATTAAAGATGCTGTTTCATTGTCTTCTAGCCCCATTGTTTCTAATGAGAAGTCAGAGTCATCCCTATTATTGTTCTCCTATGTATAATAGTTTTTCCCCTTTGGCTGCTCTTAAAATATTTTATTTTTGGTGTTCAGCTGTTTTACTGTCATGTGCCCAGGTATGGTCTTCTTTGTACTTATACTGTTTTTGGTTTGCTCAGCTTTTCATATCTGTGCATTGATATTTTTCATCAAATTTGGGGAAATTTCAATTACTATTTCTTCAAATATTTTTATGCCCCATCTCTTTCTCTCCTGTTCTTGTGATACTCTAACTGTATGCCTATTAAACATCTTTCTGACACAGGACACTAAGGTGCTGTTCATTTTTAAAAATTAATATTTATCTTTATTCTTCAGTTAGGGTGATTTCTACTGACCCAGCTTCAAGCTCACTGATCCCTTTGTTTCCACTGTCCAATTTTCTCCTAAGCTCATCCAGTGAGTTTTTATTTCATATATTTTATTTTTCAGTTCTTGAATTTCTGTTTGGTTCTTTTTTACAGTTTTAATGTCTCTATGGATATTCTCTATTCACTCATTCTATTCCTCATTTCCTTTAAATCTTTGAACATATTTATAATAGTGCTTTAAGACTACTTCTCTGATAATAGCAGCACCCACATCATTCTGAGGGACTATTTTTATTAACGTTTTTTTCACTTTAGGTCAAACTTTTTTTTTCCTATTTGCATTTGTAGCAGTTTTTTAAAAAAATATATTGGATATTGTGGGTGAGACATAATTTATGGACTATGATGTTTCCTTTACAGAATTTTGAGTTTTTCTGGCTGACAGTTAATTCATAGTGATTGCTTAGATCTTGTCGAGTGGTGGTTCTCAACCAGGAGTAATTTTCCCCATTTGGCAATGTATATAGAAAGATGTTTTTGGTTGTCACAACTTGGGGGTGATGTTGGCATATAGTGGGTAGAGATTAGGAATGCTGCTAAATATCATATAATTCACAAGTAAAGCATCCCACAACAAAGAACAATCTGATCCAATATTTCAATAGTGCTGAGAAACCTTATTGTAGATGTTTTGGATGTTGTTAGAAAGGATCTTTTACAGTTATTTTCCCCCTAGAGCATATCCCTTATTCTAGGGCATAGTCCTTATTTCTAATGTGTGGCCTTTGTGAAGTCTTAACTAAATGTCCAAATTACTAAGTGAAGTCTCTTTCTTCCACCCTGACTGGCTAGAACTCCAAAGTCACCCAGCACTTTATAACCTCTGGTATCTTCATTCAGGAATCACTTCCCAGCAACTGTTCTCTGGATGGACTCAGTGAGTTTCACCCTACTCAAGTACAGTCCAGTGCTTGGCCAAGGTTGTGAGGGGCATCTCCATGCAGAGTTCTGGGGACCCCACTTTTTGCATCTTTCCCATCTCAAGTACCTTTCTCTTTAAATTCTAGTCTCTTAAGCAGCCCTAAATTCCAGACTTTGTCTCCTCTGACTAATGAGACTGCCACTTTCTGTACTTCAGCAAGTGCCCTAGATAGAAATATGGGGTCAACATGAAGCTCACCCTACATGTTTCCCTTCTGTCAAGGATCACAGCCCTGTGTGGTTCATTGTCCAGTGCTTGACAACAATTGACTCATATATTTTGTACAGTTTTGTAGTTTGGAATGAGAATATTTCCCATACCAGTCATTCAACCATGGCCAGAGGTAGATATTTCATACTGGAATTTGAATCTCAATCTAAATCTTAGGTTTCCTTATCGTTCCTTGAGATTAACAAGATATTATTTTAATCAGAAGTAATTCTTTATAACAGATGAAGATAAAATTGTAGTTGCCTTCTCTAGAAAATCTTAGAGAGGAACATTTCTGATAGCTCTACCTTCTTATCCCATTCCCCAAGGCCATTTAAATGCTGGATAATAACAGCATACAAATGATGTCTTCTCTCTACCACTGATAATAATAGCTATCTTATATTGTATGCTTTCTATTGCCAGGGACAATGCCAATAGATTTACGTACATTTTATTTTATGCTCACAGCAGCTCTATTTTCCCTGCTTTACTTATAAGGGAACTGAAGCTCTAAGAGGTTAAGTAACTTGGTCAACTTTTCAGAGCTATTGAAGTGACAGAGCTGAAACAAAGGCTTAAGTTTGTCTGACTCTAAAACCTTAAATGTCTATCAGCCAAAGCAGGCTGATTGATGTTCCAAACAACCCCAAAATCTCAGTGACTAAACACAGTAACAGTTTATGAAAGTATTCTTATTCCCAACATATTCCAGTATGGGTTGTTGGAAATGTCTGCTTCACACAGTCCTTCCTTCATGTGGCCCTATCGTTCCCTGGAAATTTGGAGTTCTCTGCTCCTCTACTTCATCAGAAAACAAAAAAGAGAATATGGAGGCTCAAGCTGAAAGCTTTTCAGGCTGGTAAGTGGAGAACATCATTTGTGTCACTTTTAGTTAGGCAGAAGTCAGTTGAAGAATCCATCATGAGGCCAGGAAATACAGTCTATGTCCTCAGGAAAAAAGGAGATTGGGTTTTGGTGAATGACTAGCTAGTCCTACCATACCACATTAAGCCAGATTCTCCCCTAAGTTGCTTGTTGGGAAGCATTTATATATTTTGCTCTAAAGGCAGTTTTTCTAATATGTGGGATTTAAGAAGCAAAACAAATGAACATAGGGGAGAAAAAGAGAGGGGGTAAACCAAGAAACAGACTCTTAACTATAGAGAACAAACTGATAGTTACTAGAGGGGAGGTGGGTAGGGGTAGGGATAGGGGGTGAGGGTAGAGGTCGGATTAAGCAGGTGATGGGTAATAAGGAGGGCACTCGTGATGAGCCTTGGGTGTTGTATGTAAGTGATAAATGACTGAATTCTATGCCTGCAACTAATATCGCACTGTATGTTGACTAGCTGGAATTTAAATAAGAACTTGAGAAAAAAATAAAATACAACACTTGTATCTTAAAATGAATGAATGAATGAATGAATGCAGTTTTTCTAGGCTGGGACTTGGTTTAGTATCACACATTATCCCTGAGATTAGTGAAAGTTAACACAATCATGTCCTGAGAAGATTAAGATCTTCAGTTCTTCTATGGTATTGTCCCTCAGAGGGGCAATAATAATCATCAACATCCCCAATTTTAAGTGATACATTTTTATTCTTCAGTTTTGACATTTTAATCTATGGATGGTATCTACATTATTTTAATTAGGGCACTAACTTGCTCTCCCATCGTTCCCTCCTGTCAGGCCACTTAGACCTGGGCTACTGAGGAGTCAGTGCCTTGTTTTCTTGGCCTTTCTCTTGTTCATGTATCAGGCTTTCAGAATGGTGTCTTCCAGTGAAAGCTCAGAGAGTATAAACACAAAATGGGCGTCGGAACTTTCTAACTGTCCCGAAAGCAGTATCAGTGATCATTAATAGCCAAAAAATGATCACCATTGCTTCTCGGCCTTTTGGCTAAGATCAAGTATAGTATTTGTCCTTATCAGTTTAATATCTGACACACCCTCCATTATAGGGCAATATATTAAACAGCTTTTTGGAGCAGGGAGATGGAAGAGGAGCTTGCTCTGTACACTCCATGCATCAACCTGGTGTCATGATACTTCTAGGAAAGGTGCACCCCCTTGGGGTTAAAAATCACAAGTTTGACGAAGACACTTCCAGAAAGGGCTGATTGGTTCCTTTGGGAAATGGCGGGCAACACCTGGGACACCCGACGGTTAACAAAGAAAAAAGAAGCAACTCAGCAAAGCACTTTAGTCAGGTTGCTTTGCTCAGCCCACCTTTCTTTTGATTTGAATATATCTATACCATCTGTTTGGTTGGAGTGTTTGAGCAAATTCCCTGAATTTCATTCCACCTGCCCTTGCCTTAATCCTGGACCTCTTTTGCCCTCCTTATGACAACACATCTAAAATTTCCCTGTCTTTAATATCTTTTCCTCATTCGTCCTACAGAGGATGGCCTTTATCTTTTGAAAGTGCAGTTCACATTTGGTCTTATTCTTGCTCAGACACCTTTGGCACCAGTGGCACCTCTGCATCTCCAAATCATGGCCCCACTTTACCTCTGTACCTATTTCTCTGGGTTCTTCCCTCACACACCCTCTGATCCAGTCCAGCTGGTGCCCTTTGTGTTCCCAGAACATGCTGTCCCACATCCATGCTTTCATGAATTCCGTTCCCAGCGTCTAGATACCTTCTCATTCTCATTTCTCCTCCTCAAAATCCTACCCACTTTTCAGGGCCCAAGTAAAAATTGATCTCTGTTATGGAGTCTGCACCCATGTTTGTGGTTAAAGAAGTCTCTCTCTTACTTGTGTTGGTGTCGCACTTTGTACTAGTCACGGTGTGCTTTGTGTCTCATCTTCTCCACTAGGCCACAAGCTCTTAGGGGGTAGTTGTTTGGTGAGCCTTCCTGTCCACCTCCTGCAGTGCCCAGCATCACACCTCGTTGAGCAAAGGTGCTTAGAAATGCCTATTGGGCAAAATTAAAATCAGGATGTGACATCAACTGTACAAGGACCTTTTTCATCGAATTAATCTGGAAACTAAAAATAGACTATCCTCAAAATGATTAGATAATGTACTTGAGATAAACTACTTATGTACAACCTACAAGTGCATTTAAATGTTCTCTCTCTCTCTCTCTTTTTTTTTTCTTATGGAGAAACAATTCCTTCAGATAGCCGATTTTGAAATAGGTCTATGGGACATTTTATTTATGTATGTACGTATTTATTTATTTATTTTTTAAAGATTTTATTTATTTATTTGACAGAGACACAGCAAGAGAGAGAACACAAGCAGGGGGAATGGGAGAGGGAGAAGCAGGCTTCTCACGGAGCGGGGAGTCTGATGTGGGGCTCGATCCTAGGACCCTGGGATCATGACCTGAGCTGAAGGCAGATGCCCAACGACTGAGCCACCCAGGTGCCCCTCTATGGGACATTTTAATGGTCTGCGTTTTAAAAAAGATAGTCTTAAATGCCCTAATCAGGTAGGAAGGGAGGTTGGAATTATCCCTATGAAATGTATTCTGATTTCCAGTTTCCAAAATGGCATCTGAAATAATAGGTATTGAGTGTGTCTGGGATGGTGCTCTGTAGGTGGCTTCATTAGCAATGTCCTAGATACAGTTTTGCATCTAGATTGGTTTTGTCCAGGAGAAGCACAACTTTTGTTGGAAAGCCCAACTGCTGGTGTAGCAGGGCAATTGGAATGAGTCCTGTTATGAGAGAGATCCTTCACAGAGAGAATGTGTATCTTCATCAAAATTCTAACTGCGTTGAAACTGTCATTCAAAGAGTTAACATCTGTGAAGAATAAAAAATGCAATGGAGAGGTTTCAGGCAAAGCATGGGGAGACTGATAAAATTATCAGTGAATTAAATTCAGACAGATGGCTTTGGAAAGGAATGAAGTACACAAACCTTATGTAGAGTATAATGACTCTCACTCTGACAGGGACTTTGGCAACAGGGTAAGCGGGCTTGCTTGCTTGCTTGCTTGCTTTCTTTCTCTCTCTCTCTCTCTCTCTCTCTCTCTCTCATTCTTTCTCTCTCTCTCTTTTTGCTTTTTTTTCTTTTTTTAAACTGTATTTTAAAGCAGTTGGAAGTCAGATTTTTCTCCTTTTCTGAAGGTGTTATTTAGTACCTAAACAAAAACAACGCTAGCTTGTAAAACCACCCGGACAGCATCAGACTCTGAAGTTTCGGCTGTAGGTGCGCAGCATGGTAGAAGGAGTATGGTAGGCATCACACGTGTTGCTGCTTCTCGCTGCCCTCAGATTCACTGCCCACATCAATAGGTCCTTGGCAGTTAAAATATTTCTACAGAACAGAGGCCAGTCATTAGCTGTGCTTACAATAGCAGGATAGCAAGGGAAGCTTTCAGTCATTCAACACACACACAGACTAAAGACACAAATAGACTGATTTCTGCTTTTAAAAATTTTGGTTCTTACCATTGTTTTTGGTCAAATTAAAAAAAAATAGCTCTTAGAAAGAGTATCCCATTTGAAAAGACTATCATTTTACATTTAGACAGAAATGGTGAGAAAATGATATGTTATTCCTCTCTCAGGGTTTCTTTTTCCTTGTGGTTTTTATTTTGTCTTCACTTATTTGGCTCCAGGGGCCCCCTCTTTCAGGTGACAGGCCCCGGCATATTCACCCTTGGACACGGATGGCCAGGCTGCTTCTTAGCAATGGACTGTGCCTTTGTTCCAGACCAGATGTGCTGTTTCTCCCTGGTAACAGTTTGCATTGTGGTACCTTATTACACGGTGCTCTCTGGAACTGGTGCCAGGGTAGCTTCCGAATCAGCCAAGAGCAGCGCTGAATCCATGAGACAGCTGGCAGCCCCCCTAGGGAGGGAACGTTTTTACCTTTTTGATTCATGCAGTCTCCGCTAGTTCAGATCCAGGATGCCATGAATGATTTTTCTTAGCGACAGGTGAGAACAAAAAAGCTTTGTAAACCTAATTCAATAGAAGCTGGAGACTCGGTGTGCTATTGATTAAAAGGAGAAGACGATGAAGGGGAAGTGTACACACAGTCCAGTTGCATTTTCCCCATAATCGACTTCTGTGCTTCTGCCTGTGTTGGAGTTGTCAGGTTTGCTGGGAGGAGAAGCTTGAAAATCAGGAGTATTGTGTTTATTGACCTAGGGTGAGGATTTTAATCATTTTTTGTAAGATTGCATGTTATCTTCAAAAACAAGATTACTCTTTTTTCATTTTTTAGCTATACAATTCAGTGATCTATTGCTAACTTCGCTAAAAAGTTGAGGTGACTTTAATGGGCTTGTTCACATCATCCAGGCTTTAATGTTTGGGATTTGTTTATCTATTAGGGCTATGGATTTGGGTAAAAATCACCCACATTTACACTCAAGCAAAGGATTACAACTCAGTTTGAGTTCTTGCCCTCGGTCCTACATGTCAGCACACTTTTTGAGTGAGCAAGAACACTAGTACTGCACTGCCTTGTGTCCCATTGCTCTGTAAAAGCAGGCCAGTTCTTGAGCCATTGTAATCAGAGGACCATTAGATGAGGTGGTACAGTACCTGAAAGCTCCAGTCTTGGTGTGGCTAGGAGAAAAAAATGTGTCAGTAACAGAAGTCAGGGACCCTGAGGTATATCATCCCCATCAATCATGGCAGACATATTGGCAAAATGATGGATGACATCCAACCACTGACCTTGGTGGGTCAGCCTTTGTCACGCAAGTAACAGAATAAGTCAAAGCAGTGGGTCTACCTACCATCAAATAGGAGTGATAAGCTGTAACTGCAGCAGAGGGAAAAGGAACATTAGTGTCAAATGTCGTCTATATTTCTGAGCCAGGGGGAGCAGGTACCTTACTGTTTAACCATTGAATGGGATTGGGTATTTCAGGAGGGGGGAAAATCAGTGTTACCAAGGCATGCTTGTAGCATTATGAGTTTTTCTCTTAACTAAGATATTACTTAGAGAGTAGTGAGTCTATAGAGTACATGTTCTCATAGGGTGAAAACTGTTATAACATAGATTACTTTAAACATGAGTATTGGCTCATATACATGCAGTTCAGCATTCAGTTCGTGACAGATGGTTTGGCTTGGGGATAGACATAATTTAGTCTGGGATTTCTGGTGATTTTCCCTTGATGGTCTTAGAATTTATCTCTCAAACAGTCTCCCAAAGCTTCACAGTTATAAATGACCTATCCCAGATCCCTTCTCTGAGTTTAAATATTACTTGATTGGTCATAGAAAGTAAGGAGAAAATTTTAATAATGAGCAGCAGGACATGTGGAGGGTTTGATGTCTACTGAGGACAAAAGAAACAGAGAAAAGATTATGATCCACTTGCTTTTCCTAGGAAAGTGAGGTTAGAATAGATTGAAGCAAGATCTACCCATTTATTTTCCAGATGGCTTTATGCCATGTTGTGAGGAATTTGGTCAGCTTTATCGTTGAGATCTGTATCCCTAAGCCAGTGGAATCACGAAAATCCTGTCTCATCTCTTTTGGAATCAATATTTATAAAACCACGAGACCCAGATATCATGTGCTTGTCTCCCCTTCAAAGCCAAAAACTCAGGTTGGCATCCTGAGGAGTCCAGTCAAGGGGAACCAATCAGGTGGTGTATTTATATTTAGGGGTCAGACCTTGCATATTTCCAGTCCAGCCAATTCATGTTGGTATGCACTTTGCCCCAGACATCTTCTGTGTGCTTACCACTGTGCCAGTCATCAATAAAGAGGTTAAGGCAAACCAATGAGACATTATTTATCATAGCAGGCTTTATAAACTTTTGGAACTTTAAGAGGTAGATACAAGCTGAAAATGCATATGAAATCAAGAAGGACTTAGGAAGAAAAGGAGCAATATTATATGCATACTAGCTTTATTAAGGAAAGGAAATCTAGGGGTGTTTCAGAGTCAGCCTTCCCTCTTTTGAGATTGGTATCAGGGAGGGTGAACATACCTTCTCACAGATGACCTGAGGATATAAGCTATTTGTCTGAACCAGAAGGACATTTCTTATGTCTTATGTCCAGCTCTTGCAATTGGAGTAGACACTGAGCAGCCAAAACATCTGGATCGATTGTGTTTGGCTGTGGGCACTGGTGTTTAGAGAGAGAAGATAGGGCATAAGTTCTGATGGTATTCTGGATGTGTTTCTTTCCTTTCTGGATGAAAGCCAAAGATGCTGCTAGACTGAAAACTGAGTTCTCTTGGTAATATTTCCCATTCTTCTTGAATGCAGGATTTATAAGACATTGCTCTTTGGGTCTAGGTGTCATTTTGGGATCACATCATGATAGCTCTATGTGTGTGTGCTGGGAAGGCAAAGTTGCAGAGCAATTACCTCAGCTGTGCTGGGGAAAGAAGCAATTACCAGAGCACGTTTGAGCCCTGCTTGTCAGAGTGAGTTTCACTCGGGTACAAGGAAAGCATTAACTTGGGCAGTGTCTCTTTTTGGAGGCTTAATTTAGTTTTTTCTTTCCTTTAATTGTGTGATTTCAGTATTTTAACCACAATCCCTAGGCTGTAAGAACCTTTAAACAGCTCTTTATTATGAAGCAGGCCATGGGTTTTTGAAGAAGAATGAACAGGGACCTACATAATTTACAGGAAAACTGCATGATAGACTTTTTCTTTACAAAGAACATTGGGGTTACATTGGCACAAGCCAAATACCTTTTTAATGAATAGTCAGTAATCAGCAGCAGCTACAGTAAATGCTTGAGTTTTTTAATCTTTTATGTGCTATGAGTCCATAAATTAAGCATCTGATTCTGATTGCTGTCATGAATGCACACGCCTCTTGCTACCCACCCCCACTGCTCAGATCCCCTGCATCAGCTCATGCTCAGTTTAGAGCAGTGTGAAAAATGGAGGGCAAATCTCTTTTAATATGTTCAATTTCCATCCACTTTAAATGCTATAATGGAAAAAGAATATTGACAATACACTCCACTTTCTTTTTTGGATCTAGATCACAGTTTGGGTTTTAAGACAGCAGTATTATGTTCTAGAATGTAAGAAAAAGAGTTAAACTCTTTTTTTTTTATATTCAAGAACCATTAAAATAAATTGAATTTGCCAAGGTGTCTTTCTTTTTTTTTAAGCAAAGCTTTATCTAAATTGTAGGCTTTCAATTTGCTCACTCCTCTAAGATTTTGCACATGTTATTTTCATCACTTGGAATGTATCCTCCTTTTTTCTATTCTCTGCTTCTCAGTGTTTCTAATTTTAACAAAACCCCAAACAAATGCTTCAGGAAATTATTCTTTTCTCATGTCATCTACCGCCAATCCTGTTCACTTATCTCTCAATTGTTCCTTAGCCTCTCTGAAGTTTATGTGAACAGATGGTTATTAATTTATAACCAAGATCCTTTCTAAAAGTTTAAGAATATTAAAAAAAAATCTAAACATGTTTTCTAATTTCAACAATATTATATTTGGTAGTTATGGTTCCAGGCCAAGCAACAAAGACTGTTTATCCCAAAGTATGGATTAAGTACAAATATTTAAAAAGCAGCATCAGAAAATATTATTGTGATAGTGACAATAAGATAAAATATTAGAGCTTCGTATGTGCCAGGTACTGTTTTAAGTCCCTCACAAATACTAATTCATTTACTTTTCACAATATTTATGTAAGGTAAATACTATGATTTTTCCTATTTTACAGAGGTAGAAACTGAGGCACAAGGAGGTGTAAGTAACTTCTCAAATTTGCGGAGCTAAGTGGTAGAGCCCAGGTGCTTAACACAAAATCCTATGATTTTGACAGCAGTGTTAATGGTTTTTAAATTTTTTTGACTTTGGTAATTGAAGTATAGAAGGAAAAAAGACTATAATATAACTTTAGTAAGTATATTCAGAAAATAACTCTGGGACCCTGTTAAGTGCTTTCTAGATAAAGAGGAGGAAGAAAAAAACTTCATAAATATGGGCTATGTTAGTTTCCTCAAAGGCCCACTAGGTGGCAGTGTTGCATGCTACAGCTTTGTGGCTTAATCCGCTTACCTCAGGGCCTGGGGTTTGTAGGGGGAAGTGAAAGTGAGAAATATGTGTGGAGTGTTTATTATTCAGTTGTCATAACTTGGAGGATGCCTTATTAATGGCTGTCACTTGCTGTTATTCTTAACTTTTTTGAGCTTATGTTTTCCCTTTAACTCAGTAAATTACAGTATTTTAGGACAGAGGATATTTTGTCTTTCCACAGCTCCTGCAGTTGAGTTTCTCATACTCGGAAAATGGCAGAAGTCATTCCTACAGACTGCAGAAGCTAAACCTTGCCATGGGAGAAACACCTTCCTGATCAAGGTATTTCATCAGCCAAGTAAGTTTCTTACTCCATCTCAAGGAGCAATCTAAACATTATATCCACTCAGTATTGTTGAATACATGTCATACAGCATTTGGAATCCTGATTTTTACATAAGCACAGTGATTTTGTAGTTTAAGTTTGAAAAGTATCCATTGTATCATTCCATCAGCTGAAGAGAGTGACTTTTCCTGCTCTCTTTTGTATTACACTGTTATTGCCTGAGGAGGGAGCAACACTGAATGGAGGAAACCCAAGAGAAGATTTGGGTAGAATGTAAATACTGTGGAGAGGTGAAGTGTTTAACTTTGCATAGGTAAGCAGAATTTCAGCAAGTCAGGATCAGCAAATTTGTGCAATGTTCTGGTAAGCCACTTCCTGTCTGCAGCCCACTCATTAATTTTCGGAAGCCTGACAGAATGGCTAAAAGGATGATCAATTTCAAGTGTCACTCTTGGCATGTTTTTAGCCTTATGTAAAAGGAGTTCTTGACAAGGAACCCTGTTAGTGCCCTCAAAATGTCTCCTATTATTAAATATTGGGAATAAGCTGAAATAATGAAACTAGCTTTTTTTTGGTCATCAGAGTGGATGGTTTAGGAGATGATGAGATTAGTGTCTATTCCTGACTATTAGGTAGGCATACTTAAGCACTCAAACCAGCAAAACCTTGAGAGAAGTAGACACATTTCAGGAGAGCTACTTTTCTTTAATGGATTTGTTTGGAACAAATGGGATATCTCTACTCATTTTCCAAGTGATTGCATAACATTGTTACCTAGCAGATAAAATCCTGTCTCTCTTCCTCCTCCTCCCTATCCGTTTTTATTCTAATATGTTGTTTTAATCCAGGGTAGGTAGCTGGTGTCACTGGAGCCCCTGAGCTGTCCCTGAGGGAGTTTTAGCTGGCACTGGAGGTGTCTTTGTACCAGAAGGACAGTGTCTTTCTCTACTTGTGTTTGCTTCTGTCTTTCTCCTCACTCAGGTATTTTTTCGCTTCTTCCCTGGATGTCACATTTTTTCTCCTTTTCCTTTTGATAACACTCTCTATCCTTAAATCTTTAGGCCAAATCATAGGCAGTGTTGGCCATTTTGATACCTGTTAGCCCTAAAGCATTTGCTGATGTTTGTCTTAATTCCCTTTATATTCTAATATTTGGTGAATTGATTTTATTTCCGATGTGCTCGGTGAAAAAAGGGGAGAAAGTTATTACAGAACCCAGGTGCAGAATCTTATGGCAGAGATGTGGAAAATTCTAAGAAAGATACAGCCTAAGGTCAGACAAACATTGCATGGCCCTGTATACGGATAGGTAGTGGCAGACATGAGTGCCTCCCACAGGGGCCAGGTGGTTAAAGCAAGTAAGTGGCATAGACCTCATGAGAATGGAGAAGAATGAAAGAGCAGGTAGGCCATGTCCTGGGGAAGAAAGAAAGAAAGGAAAAGAAAAGAAAAGGTGTTTGCCAAGAGTACCATAGGCAGTTTATTTGTAACTCCTGCCATAAAGTAAATACTATGAGTTCTGGAAATAGAATATTGTAATTTTGTAACTGTTACTGCAGTGTTCCCACAGATGTTTGAGCACAGTTTTCTAGATGAATGTTCATCCACTCAATTAAAACTCTGTAACTCATCAGAATGTGAAATTCTGAACCAAATCTGGAAACAATAAACTGACTAATTAAACAACATCACCTACTGTTAAAATACAAAGAGTTATTAATTTATAAAGCTAATTGGGTTGGAATCCAACTAAACTCAAACCAGAGTTACATTCTAATTGCTCTTTTACTTTAGAAAATATCAAAGACCATGAGATGATATTTATGGTGACAGTTCTTAACAATCCATGCAGGTCTTCAGTAGAAGCCTTTATTAGAGTAGTGGTATTTGAAAGAATAAAGTGTAACAGGCCAACTTTATGGAATTGACTCAGAGTGCATTAGAGAAGGGATTTTTAAAGAACTTTTAAAAATATGGCCTTTATTCCATATATATTATTATCTAATAGTCTCATTATATGTTTTTTTTGTTTTGTTTTCTGCAATGTTGTCTGAAATACAGATTTGACAAATTGAGTTGTTTTCAGTACTTTGAAGCAGTTACAAATTGTTTCCTTTGTCTTAATAGAGCTGTCATGCTGTTTATAATCATGTTGGCTTTGATGTCTATCAAGAATCTACACACAGAGAGAAAGTTGGGAGGCCTGTTTGACATGACATTCCCCCATAGATGCAAAGTGACTGACTTACCCAAGTGGAAGAGCATGTAGAGACAGTGTGACATGAAGTAGAGGATGCTTGCTTTTCTAGTCCAAATGCCCACGGGTGTTTGGGCATTGCACTGTGAACACTTCCTCTCAGATGTTTGTCTTCAAGGAGGGCCTCAGGTTGTGGGGGTTCTTCCTTTCATAACCTACGTTAAAATAACCTCAGACAGACCTGGGAGTCATATCAGTTTTCCTCTTTGGTGCGTTTCCTCTAGCTGTTACCCAGCCTCCTGAAACTGTGTGGCCTGCCGAGTTTCTTGGGAGTCCTGAGCACACCCAGGTTCCCTGTTCCTAACATCCTGTCAGGAAGTGTCAACTGCAGCTTAATCCCCAATACCGAGAATTGTCAGAACGCTAATCCCCACCCACTGTGGGCTCTCAGTAAAATTAAATAACTCCCAGGAACGGTGCTGAGCCCTTACACAGGACTCTGGAGGTCTGCAAGTGTCAAGGTTAGTCCCCTGTGGCAGTGGGCTGGGGAATCCTGAAACCATCTGCCTTTTGGCCACAGCTGTGAGGAGTCAGGCTGTATAGGACATCCCCACTTTCCAGCTCAACGCTGCTACTGGCCTTGAGCAGATGCCTCTCAGGGTGTGTGACTTTTACCTCCTTGGGCTCTGTCAGTCATGCATTCCACCTAATGACCTTTCCTTCATGTCTCTTTACGTGGTGCCCATTTATGGGTGTAAACAGTGTCTCATTATCAGTTCCCTCGCTTTGGGTTTTGCAGCCTTGTGTCAGGCTACAGTTTGTCAGCAGCCCGTCACCTGCAGTTCAAAACCAACACTCCTGCTCGTTTTGCCCACACACATCTCTCTGTCTGCCAGAGGACGCAGACTCAGTGCCACGCTCAAGGTGCCGTTGTGTGGCACAAAGGAAGACAGGTTAGGAGAGGCTCTGAACTCAGTCACCTGTCAAAGATTATGTCTTTATGAGGCAGTTTCACCCAGGCTTTCCTATTTGGCTTGTAGTTTTTCCCTACATGTCTCTCACCCTTCTTGTCACTTATCCACATGCCCACCAGAGAGAACTGTGGTAGCTATGAAGTGGGTTTTTAACTTGAACAACTGTAGGACTTGAAAGGTGAAGGTTGGGGGCAATACTGATGCAGTGAATGGGAAGAATAAGCAATTGCAATTCACTTACCACCCATACACCTCTGTGGGGAAGATGATAAACAATTGGCTTGAGAGAAACAAGTCATAAGGCTCCTTTAAGGGTTTGTACAAGAGAAGAAATAATCTATTTTGTTTTGGGTAAGGCACATTGCTTCTGAAGCTGATTGGTCTTGTCATATGACTATACTTTCTTCTCTTCAAACGTTTCATTTCTCTCTCCCTTTTTTCTTACTAGATGTAGAAACCTACTTCCTACCTTAATGGCACTGATTTGAGTAAAGCTGCATTTTCTTGACAGTGAAAAAAGTATGCACCATAGCATGTTGCAAGTCAGTATGTGTGTGATGTGCATATATTTCATCCCTGGACTTCTGTCTCTGTGAACAATGAGTGAACACACACACACACACACACACACACACTACTCCATAACAATCTCTTTGTCATATCTGCCTAGATAGGTAATGTCTTATGTAAATAAGTCTCTAATTAATTTTTATGACCTACACAGGCTTCTGCAATTCTTTTCCTCAGCACCATTGTGTACAGAGTTAGCATAATATTAAAGTTCTTTTAATAATTTTTATTCTTTACTCTGCTATCCTATTTCCGATCTGTAACACTTTAAAAGTCTATTTTTTTTTCTTTTGAAACCTTTTTTCCCCTTAAACTGGAAAATTTTATAATTAGGTGGTGGGATAAAATCAGTAAAATAAAAAAGAATCTCTCAAGATTTAACTTCCTATGTGCTATCTTTGGATAGCGATTTGCAAGGTGCCTGAGAATCCATGGCCTGAGAAGTTGTTTGGACTGCACTTTTTTCAGTAATTGAAGTAATAGTTCATATGTGGACGCAGATTATAAAGTTCTGTAATAGTTCCCATTTGTTCATATTTTTATCCTTGCTGC
This sequence comes from Callorhinus ursinus, assembly GCF_003265705.2. NCBI lineage: Eukaryota > Metazoa > Chordata > Mammalia > Carnivora > Otariidae > Callorhinus > Callorhinus ursinus. The sequence continues at coordinate 26,007,580 of NW_027397074.1, forward strand.
CGGCATCTGCTTTATTTTCTGACTGCATTTGTAAGTATTCCGTAGAAGCTGTTTGAGAATTTAACCTTCTCTCTTCCAGAGGGCAAGGGAATGCTAACAGATGAGGCTCTAATGGGGTCTTTTTGCATCTTCCCATTTTCCCACCAAACTGTGTATTTTATCCTGCTTCAGTGTTATGTTTCACATGGAATAAGGACCCAATTTCATTTGTATTACCTCAGCCAGGTATATGCACCAACAGGCATGTGCTTTTTATACCAAGAGGAATTCTCACTGCTCATTGCAGAGAACTTCTTTTTAAAATTTCCTGGTAGTAGGATTTTTATTATATTTTAGTCCGGAAACATAAGCATTCCTCTGGGTTCTTTTTTTGTGTGTGGAGCCAAAGCAAGTTTCTAGAAGTCAGAAGCTGTGCCTTCCCTTTGCTTTGTTACGGGTAAATTGTGGAGGTTTCTCATTACAGATTGTGCACTTGGCATCATCTTTACAGGAACGACAGACCTTTCCATTTAGTTACAGGATGTGTTTCTGAAGACAAATTAAATCTTTTCCACTGAGAGCAGAGATTTTTTCCCCCAGCCAGAAAATATCTAGTTAGCTTATGTTAATAAAGAATCCCCCATGTTATGGCATGACTTTTTCACTGTGCATCTTCTGAAATACTGCTCACATGACTGGGTGTAATCAGGAAGTGGGTGATATGATTAAATAGTCCTAATTTATGTTGGGGGCAGCTTGGAGCTAGAAGCTTCAGAAAATATGTGTAAGAAACTCTCATATTTCTGGTATTTTAATTAAGTAGTTTAATATGCACATTTCCCCAGAATTTGATACCATATTCCACCCCCTAAGTATCCACTAAATATTCTGTGTTGTATTTACATTGACTTCTCATAATTGACCAGAAATTCTAGATAAATTATACACCAATTGTCAGGAGAATAGTTAAAAGCATCCAGAGGGTAAGGTTGAAGCAAGGTCAAATTAGAGGCAAAGACCTGGTGTGATCATCCCCATACATGTCTTAGGTTAGGTGCCCCAGCAGCAGACCCCTGAGATGAGGATTAGCATAGGAGTGATTTGCTAAAGAAATGCCCCCTGGACAAACACAAAGGAGTGATGGAACCAAGGGTGTGATTCCATGCTAAGATCCAGAGAAGACTGACTTTAGTCTACCCCACGGGGAAATACTTGAGGCAAGAAAACTGGGCTTTTCTAATCCTGCACTCCATGAGCTAAATACTCTGAGGGTGAAGCAAGCTAACTCAGTAGCTTGAGGGCTGTATTCCACAGAAGAATAGTAAGTATTATCCATTGAAGGCTAAGGCCAACTGAAGCCAGAAGAGGCCACAGAATCACCAAGGGGCAGAGTACGGCACAACTGCATGCTCCAAATCCTGTGAGAGCTGGTTTGGGCTTCATAGTATCACTTGGGTGTTTCCTCAAAGGTGAATTATTTTCCCTCTAGTTAAGCCTACTAGGATACTAGTCCATTAGCAGGAAGCTTGAATGCTAAATAGAAGAGATATCCTGGAGCCCACTTCAATCTACTTGCAAGAGTTGATTGTGCACATCTCTTCCTAACTCCTTGTTCAGGGATGCACTGGTAACTTGTCATCAGCTATGGTGGGAGTGTTCCCATATGGAAATTTGAAATTGCCACAGATCAGGGCTTTAATGGGGGGGGGTTGGTGGTAGGGAGGGAAGCTGGTAGTTACAGTGATTACCATCATAACACCCTGATGTCAGGCGAAAATGTTAGTAGAGAAAAGATATTACTAAAAGTGAACACTTATTCTATTAAATACACTAAATAATGTACACAGTAAATAACATTAATGTATGTGAAAGCATTCTTAAGCATGAAGTGCTATATAAATGTAATTCTTGAAATCACTTGTTACAACATATGAGACATATAACATTTCTCCTCAGTGCAACTAAACTGGCAAAATACTGTAGAAATAATTGTGAAAAGGTGATTCTTCAGTCGTTCTGATATAACTGTTGCTGCTATTAGGCTAGAGCGGTCCCAGAAGAGAGTGCCCTTATCACTTTCTCCTTCTCTTATTTCCTTTCCCCCTACATGTCTGGTTAATGGCATTATGACTCATGTCTTCTATTTTTGCTTCTCTCATAGGTAGATATAAAATGTTTTATTGGGAGGGGTCACCACATAAACGTGTAATACTCTTTTCTGGTGGATATTGTGAGGAAAATAGACTAGTCCAAGAGAAAGAAACCACAACAAAAAACCCAAGAATTTCCAGCCTGCCTGAATATTTTATTTTTTTTTAATTTTATTTGTTTATTTGACAGAGACAGCGAGGGAGGGAATACAAGCAGGGGGAGTGAGAGAGGGAGAAGCAGGCCTCCCACCGAGCAGGGAGCCCGATGTGGGGCTCGATCCCAGGACTCCGGGATCATGGCCTGAGCCAAAGGCAGATGCCCAACGACTGAGCCACCCAGGCGCCCCTGCCTGAATATTTTAAAGGAACATTACAAACTTTAAAAAAACCCATCAACAATTTTTTTTTTTTAAGTGCTATGTTATGACACCTTGTTTGACGGATGGGGGAGGTCACTTCAGTTCATTTAGCAGTCCCTAACATGCCATGACTAGTACCCAGGCCCTGGGGAATGCAGTGAAGAAAACTGCCCTGAAAAGATTGATTCATACCCCCTCTCCCATTCCAGAAAGTCAATGAGTCCTATTTGATAGCTGAGATGTTGAAAGCTCAAGAATGGTAGACAGAATCATGCCCTCCCTTCCAAAGATGTTCACATCCTAATTTCTGAAACCTGTGAACATGTTACATAGCCAAAGGAGCTTTGCAGATAAGATTAAGCCAAGGATTTTGAGATGGGGAGATTATCCTGGATCATCTGGATTGGCCTAATGTAAATGACAAAGGTCCTTAAAAGAGAGGCAGGAGGGTCAGTCAGAGAAGGTGTGTTGATGGAAGCAGAGGTCTGAGTGATGGGTGATGAACCAAGGAATGAGGTAGCCTGTAGAAGCTAGAAAAAAACAAGGAAGGAGATTCTCCCCCAGGGCCTCCAGAATGAGCACAGCCTGGCCAACATCTGTTTTAGACTACTGACCTTCATTCAGAACTGCAAGATAATAAATTTGTGTTGTTTTAAGCACTAAGTTTGTGATACTTTGTTACAGCAGCAATGGGAAACAAACACACCAAGGTTCTAGGCTCTAGTCTCTCCTCCGAAGGTACCCCTTGGGCCTCCTTTTTCATAGTGCTGTTTAGTGATTCCCATGAACTATGCAGGGGCAGTAATAAATGCAGCTCCAGAGAGGGATGCTGCATGTGACTTTTAATGAGCTTAAAAAACTTTTCTGCACTGATTCATTTATCCCAACAGATTTTTTTTTATTAGAAAGGATTTTATTCTAACTTAGCACACAAAAACGTTAATAGTTTCTAATATATGAAGTCTTTTCAAATTTTATTATCTTCCTGCTAACCTGATTTTAACAAGATAAGCATTTTCTATTATAAATGAATTAGGTATTCATTATAGAAAATTGGAAATAGAGGGAAAAGGAAAAGCATCCATTTTCCCATTATCAGAGAACACCATTCAACATTTTTTCTTCCAGTGTTTTATGCACAGTTTTAATATTTATTGCACTTATTTAACAACATTTTGTGTCCTGCTGTTTTTACTTAACACTATATAGATATTCACTGTATGCTTATGAACTTATTGTAACTATAATTTTTTCTGTTCTCCAATTTGGATTCTTGAATAAACCCAAACCCAGTGAGGGGTTCTTGCATGCAAATGAAAAAAAAAATCAACTCTGGCTAATGGAAACAGAAAAGAATTATATTGAAAAGGTATTTGGGTGACTTATGGAACTAATGGGCAGACTGGAGAATCAAGGGAGATGAGATGTAGCCAAGATCATGCTGCTCCAGGGCACTTAAGATCATGGTCGTGGGGCTTTCGCTTCTGACTATACCATCTTTCAAAATTGCCTCCAATACACAAAGAGGCCCAAGAAGCATTGTGCCGATTGTTGTGGTAGGAGGCTGCCTGCATAGCATAGTAACCTTGGAGAGAATATTCTGATATTGTCCTCCATAAAATTCCTTAAACAATCAGGTTTCTATATTTTTAAGGGATTTATATGCCACTTTGTGATATGTAGGTATCTTCCCAAGGTTTCTAGGATAACTTCTACTTTGATTTCCAAATCATGTCAAGATATCATCCATACAGGGGACAAATATGATGTCTGGTGTAGGGATGTGATGTTCAAAAGTTTGTTTTGTACCAAACTGTGGCATGGAGCTAGAGATTTCATAAGAATCTGAGGCGGGATGGATAGTAAAAATATACTGTGTTCCTTGCCAGATTATAGCAAACTGCTCTGGACTTTTCTGCTTTTAGTGATATATAGAGAGAAAGACACTTTTTAAAAATTAAAAGCTACGTACTAGATAGCCAAATTTGTGTTTATTTGCTTCAGGAAGGACAGCACATGTGGAACAGCACCTTCACGTAGAGCAACCAACTAATGAAGTGAACATGTCGTCACTACCTTAAATTCTCTAAGACCCTCATGTCTTCTGTACAGGCTAAACTGAAAGTTAAATGGAATTTTCCATGTATTTGTTCCACAAATATGTATTAAGTACCTAATGAGTGCCAGGTCTATTCTTTTTTTTTTCTTCCTTTTTTTTAAATTATGTTATGTTAATCACCATACATTACATCATTAGTTTTTTGATGTAGTGTTCCATGATTCATTGTTTGCATATAACACCCAGAGCTCCATGCAGAACGTGCCCTCTTTAATACCCATCACCAGGCCAACCCATCCCCCCCACCCCCCTCCCCTCTAGAACCCTCAGTTTGTTTCTCAGAGTCCATAGTCTCTCATGGTTCGTCTCCCCTCTGACTTCCCCCCCTTCATTTATCCCTTCCTACTATCTTCTTCTTCTTCTTCTTCTTTTTTTTTTTATACATGTAATGTATTATTTGTTTCAGAGGTACCGGTCTGTGATTCAACAGTCTTACACAATTCACAGCGCTCACCATAGCACATACCCTCCCCAATGTCTGTCACCCTGAGTGCCAGGTCTATTCTAACCTCTGAGATTGGTAAGCAAACAAAACAGTTAAAGGTTCCTGCCATCATGTAGCTTATATTCTCGTGAGAATCACCTCATCTGCATTTTTCTAGTTTGGAGGAAGACACTCATCCCAGAGATTTACTATTTGGGCAGAGAGGGAGGGTGCCAGGAGCTTCCAGGTAGCCCTTCCTGCTCTACTGGCACTTTCTTTCTTCTTTCTCTCTCTCTCTCTCTTTTTTTTTTTAAGATTTTTTATTTATTTATTTTGACAGAAAGAGACACAGTGAGAGAGGGAATACAAGCAGGGGGAGTGGGAGAGGGAGAAGCAGGCTTCCCATGGAGCAGGGAGCCCGATGCGGGGCTCGATCCCAGGACCCTGGGATCATGACCTGAGCCGAAGGCAGATGCTTAACGACTGAGCCACCCAGGCGCCTCTCTACTGGCACTTTCTACACTTGTTTTCAACCTTGGTACCACCTTGAGGGACATTTTGAAAACTTGTGGGTGCATTTTTGATTGCTGAAGTGATTGATCAGTGCTACCAGATTTAGTGGACCAGGGCCAGGAATGTTAGTCACCCTGCCATGTGCAAGGCAGACATCCACAAGAGAGGATTGTCCTACTCTTGCACGAATTGCAAATGGTACTCCAGGTATTCTATAGCCTAAACTAATTACATCCTTCACAAAAATACTAATTATGTTTGGACAATTTTGATACTCTTTGAATTTTCCAGGAGTATAAATTGAAAGTTGATTTTACTTTCTTTCTTTGGAACTTTTTAAGGCTTGCACACAATTTTTCAAAATCACAACAATGGCAGTACTGCTTCTGTCCCTTGAGTTACCAACACGACACACATATGTCGGTCTTCATTGGCAGCTGTAATATTCACAGGGTTTCTATGTATGGGGCAAGCATCTGACTAATTCATTATGACTTCTAATGTAATCATGCAATTGCATAATTATAAATTAATTTCCTTTTATTTATTCTTCATATTATAGGTAGGCCATTCTGTTGTTCTGTTTAAAACTATGTGTGTAGATTGGTTATATTTATGAATTTCATTCCAGGAAAGTAAAGTAGGCTTTTAAAAATGTTTCTCAAGTTTTATTGACTTGAGATGCACCACTTCTTTGGTTCCACAAATCAAGGAGCCAGGAAGGGGATTCTGTCAGCTGATGAGTTGGCAATGGTATACCCAGGATATAGGGAAATAACCCGTGTTATTGCATTATTAATTGGGTTATTATACCCATGATATTTTGGGAGTTCCAACAGGACTACTGTGATATTTATTCAGAATTTATCTGTATTTATTGGAAGACCTACATAAGCCCCTATCTAACAGGTGAACTCCAGTGGTATTCTGGGCAGCTAAGATTCAGAAGTTAGCGTTAGCATGTCACCAAAAGTCCCCAGTGCTACAGGTCCCCTTTGAAGGCCAGGGGGAGTGTTCACAGTGAATGCTTCTATTGAGTTCTCCTCAAGGACACCCTACTTCCCCTTTAGTTAAGAAGCTCTTCCCCCATGAGGTATTGGGATTGTTGACACTTGTGGCTCAGGTTAGGTCTCTCTTCACCAGCCTGGAGACTTACCATTTATACAAATTTAAGAAGCACTTTGGTGATCTGCTCATATATTTTGGTGCTGTAGACTTCATGGTCAGTTGATCTCTGTCAAAGAGAAAAAATGCAAGTCAGCCACTCCAGTTTTCACCCTGGCCCTCCTTTTGGTTTGTGGTAGCCTCTCTTGTGTCAGGTGGCTCACCAGTGCCCCTGAGTCTCTGTCATCTCAGAATCCTCCTATCCTCAGAGAATTTAAGGGGTCCATTTTGCTGCAATGTCTCCCTCAATATCCTGACCTTAGGCAAGAACCATTTAAGTGCTCTTCAGAGATGCTGGCGCTCTCCTCACCACATATTTCTCAAGGCCTTGGTGAATGGTATTAGGACCATTCTTGAGGGACCTAGAGGATTGGTGGTAGATGAGTTGCACATGATTAATCCATTTCATTATTTTATTTCATGAGCTGTTTGTATCTATTCCTATTTATACACCAAGTTATTTTTTTTTACTTAGCATCTCAGCTTCATTTAGTGTTGCCCACTGTCATGTCTAAGTTTCAGGAAAAGCCTCCAAACACCAATTAAAACAGATTGTAACTGCTTGAATTAATATCTCAAATCTAGACTCTCTGGTGAACATACTTGTGCCGAGTATACTTGTTTGAGCACCTTCAGAATTCTTTCCACACATATTCCCCAGACTTTTCTGACTTTAAATTGTAGAGTCCAGAAATTCTTTTGGTGTAGAATCCTTTTCTACAAATGTTTGACTTTGTGATTGTATTCCCAAAACATGCTGGGATCTGACACTAGTTATAAAAGTAGTGGTAGCAAGAAGGGAGGGATAAAGAGAACTGGCTTTTTCTTGCAGAACAACTCTTTATATGAGGTTACTAGAGGGCCTTCACATACAGTAGGGACAGCTTCATCACACAAGGGTGGCAGTTGAAGGTTTAAAGTACTTCGAGTTCTCCAAATCTTCCCCATATGTACTAGTTGGCTTAGGTTGCTGTAACACAATACCATAGACTGAGTGGCTTAAGCAATAGGAATTTATTTCTTACAGTTCTGGAGGCTGGAAATCTAAGATCAAAATGCTAGCTGATTTGGTTCCCAAATGAGAGCTTTCTTCCTGGCTTGCAGACAGCTGCCTTCTTGCTGTGTCCTCACACAGCAGAGAGACAGCGAGTCCTCTGGTGTCTCTTTCTATAAGGGCACTAATGCCATCATGAAGACCCCACTCTCATGAATGGTCTAAATTTACCTCCCTAAGGCCCCATCTACAAATACCATCATACTGGGGGTTAGAACTTCAACATATGAGTGTTGGAGGGAAATGATTCAGTCCATAGTGCCATATATCCTCAGTATAATTTTCAAAGTCCAATTACTTTCCAAAATTAATGTCCTAATTTTCACATATGACACAAGATGAACATATGAATTTAAATGGTGTGATTCAGTAATTTCTAGGATAAACATTCTCAGTTATTATTGATTTCCAACTGTCACCTGGTTTTTTGTGTCACACTTTGAATATTCAAAATTCCAGGTGTGAGTGTGTAATTGACTGAGACTGTGTTGTAGGCATGTGCCCTTAAGTCACAAGACCTTGAATTCTTTACCTCTTGGGATTTCCCCGAGATGGAAAGGATGTTCAGGTGCTGAAATCCCAATTGTTTTCTATAAACATGTTCAGATATTTTTCTTCAATGTTCTTGCTATTTTAATGACACTGATAAATAGCAAGGTTTTCCTGGTTAGATTCTCTGAAGTAAAGTTTTGAGGGTGTTGAAGTTTTTATAAAAAAATTTAGGATGTGTGGTATATACTGTCAGATTTGTTTCTAAAATTTTATACCAATTTATTCTTACTCCAGCAATGTTTGAGTTGTTCTGTTTCACTGTATCATTTTCCCCACTGACCCAAGACATTTCCTTTTCTGTCAACAGTCCATTAATTTTTTTCTTGAAAACATCGACTTTGTGTCTTTTAAAGAAATTTGGTGGGGCGCCTGGGTGGCTCAGTCAGTTAGGTGTTTGACTCTTGATTTCAGCTCAGGTCATGATCTCAGGGTCGTGAGATTGAGCCTGGAGTCGGGCTCTGTGCTGGGAGTGGAGCCTGCTGAAGATTTTTTTTCTTCTTCTCCCCCTCCCCTCCTCCTCTTCTCTCCGGCCCGCCCCAGGCATGATTTCTCTTTCTCTCTCTAAAAAAAAAAAAAAAAAAAAGCTTAAAGAAACTTAGCATTTCCCATGCCAAAAAAAGAGAAAAAGAAGAACAAAACAAAACGAAAACCCTCCTCAAGCCAAATAACATTCATGTAAAGTTACTCTTGGAAGAGCTACTCACAGCATCAGACCAATTTAGATATTTCTAGATTTTCCAGATTTAGCCAAGGTACACCCTTGCCATCCCTTTATGTCTTACTTGGTGCCCTTATTTTTCTTATGATGATTAAACATTCTGAAAGGTGCTTTCTTTTGGATTGCATGTTTTTTGTCTCTGAGGAGATACCTCTCTTAGCCAATACTGGGAGTACCTGCTAAGTGACTGCACTATATACAATATCATGAAAGACACAGCAATAGTTGGAAATGCTGATTGGATTCAGTAACAGGGAGACTTTTCATTTCCCGATGTTTTTTATAATCCTCTTTTCATCAAGATCTTTGTTCATCCACGTATGGTGGACTTGGCCATTTCCCTTAAACCTATGTTCAGGCTTAAACTGTCAAAGTCCTTTATAAAATCCATCAGTGAAACTCTCCAGCCCAATAGTACACTTTCCCCTCTGGAGTCATTCTCTATTATGCTTCTGCTGGTTCATTATGCCCTTCTTTTCTCCAACACATCTCCACCTGTCAACTCCACCCTTTTTAGGGCAGCTCCTCAGTGTTTCCAAGAAAATGAATAAAAGTTCTTTATGAAGCATATTTGATTATATTTTTTGTTGACTATTAACCTTTTCTTTGAAGAAATGAAACACACTTCCCACTGTGGGGGACTTTCATGCACTCTGTGTCTGACCTACGACAGTTTGTTTTGCGTACAGCAAAATGATTCAATCTTTGTATATATTGTGAAATGACCACCACAATAAATCTAGTTAACAACTGCCACCATACTTGGTTACACAGTTTTTCTCTTGTGATGAAAACTTTGAAGGTTTACTCTCTTAGCAACTTTCAAACATGCAATACAGTATTATCGTCTCTAGTTCCCATGCTGTATATTACATCCTCATGACTTTTATAACTGGACCTTTTGTTTCCCTTCATCCATTTTGCCCACACCCCACCTCCCACATCTGGCAACCACCAAGAAATAAGTGTTGGTGTGGATGTGGAGCAAAGGGAACCCTTGTGCACCGTTGGTGGGAATGTATACTGGTGCAGCCACTTTAGAAGACCGTATGGAGGTTCCCCCCCAAAATTAAAAAAGAATTGCTATATGATCCAGTAATCCACTTCTGGGTATTTATCTGAAGAAAATGGAATGAAATGAAAATGAAAACACTAACTTGAGGGGTGCCTGGGTGGCTCAGTCGTTAAGCGTCTGCCTTCGGCTCTAGTCATGATCCCGGGGTCCTGGGATCGAGCCCCGCACTGGGCTCCCTGCTCAGCAGGAAGCCTGCTTCTCCCTCTCCCACTCCCTCTGCTTGTGTTCCCTCTCTCACTGTGTCTCTCTCTGTCAAATAAATAAAATCTTAAAAAAAAAAGAACACACTAACTTGAAAAGATATACACACCCCCATATTGATTGCAGCGTTATTTATAATAGCCAAGACACGGAAGCAACGTAAGTGTTCACCAGTGGATGAATGGATAAAGAAAATGTGGACTATATAAGTATGCCAGACAAAGACAAATACTGTTTGATCTCATTCTTCTCTTATTCTGTATTGAAAGTTTTTCTGAATATATAATTGAAAGCTGAAAATACTGTTTTCTCAGAATTTGAGAAAATGTTTGATGGCAAGAATTTCCTGGGCAAGGTCTTTCTTTCTAAACCTGGAAATGTAACTGGAGAGATAGAAAGTTTGAATCAGAATCTCTTGGTACGAAAACAAAGAATCTGTATTTTTAATAAGAATTCCATATTTTTATTATTTTTTGTTTTGTCTTTAGCCAAAACTACTTCACTCTATATTTTACTTTTCTGGACTTATTTTCACAGTTCCATTTCATGGAAAAAATACTTGGTTTATTGTTTTAACAAACATTTCTTCACTGAGAATCAACTTTGAATTATACACTGATACAAAGAAGAGCCAAGGTCTCTACTTGCAAGGAACGAACACTTAGAAGGGAGAGACAGACAAGTAAACAATCAATTGCATGCAGCTTGAGAAGGACTGTATTAGAGGAGGTCACCCAGGAGGGGTGTCAGTTCAGCCTGGGGATTAGGTGGGTCTTCCTGCAAGGAGGAACACCTGCGCAGGCAAAGACTGAGGGCACCAGTGTCTGTGGTTTCTGCTCTGTGTGCACATGCATGCCTCTCTCTCTTTGTACTAATCTGACTTTAGCCATTTTCTCTCTACTATTTTCAATTCTACTAGTTAAATATCATTTGTTTCTTGCATCCCTCACCATCTCCTTTTACCCTCCCCATTTATTTGTTTATTTGCTTATATATTATTTATTTTAATTAAATTTCTTGTAGATGTGGGCCAGAAGTGTTTATTGCAGAAATTTGTCCAAGGTTCCAATTGGGCAGCCCCAGTGGGGTTGGGCTTAGCCCCCCTTCATCTTTTTAATTAAACCATTCTGAGGTGCCAAACCTCTCATCTCCATTGGCCTTGACCTGCCAGATTTCTCGTCACAACCACTTACTCCTTCTGCCTCTATTTCCTATGCTGCTCCTTTGTTCTTGTACAACGTGGACTAGAAAATGGATTTGTTCCTTCAGGATCCCTGCATTCCCACAGCCTGTGCTGTGGGCCCATCAGTGACTGAGAGACTATTTCTAACATTGAATGAGGAGGTATGATGTGTCCAAGACATGCACACTGATTTCTCTCCACTCCCTACTCAGGAGACTCAGGAGCAGGTGGTTTGCCACCGTTCTGACATCAAGTTCTCCCTAACTACATGCTGCCTCATTTGGATGAGTGAAGGTTGGATACTGCCAGCCCTCTGGAAAGACTTAAAAGACTTTGTTCATAAAGTATCTCTGGATTGAGTCTCTTGGAGCACTTAAGGTGACAGTACTTTGGGTTCGTTTTTGAGTCAGTTGCTGCCTTCTCCAGGGTGTTCTTAGCCCAGTGACAAATTATCGACTGACTGGGCCTCTTTGTTCCTTCTTTTTCTTTTAGAAACTGTATACATCTCAATTTTCTTCATATTATCTTACTTTAAGGCGGGCTTCAAGGTAGGGCAAATGTAAGATATTGAAACATTGAATACTTGGGAGGATTTGAGCTAAGGGAAGATCCAAATACGGTCAGGAAGGGGCCTTCACTAGTGTGCTGGGAATCTGTATAGCACACCTCTTCCAGACCACTTTGCATCCTCTTAGCCATGTTTCAGTGACTGGTTCTGTGCATCATTCAGGTAGCTTCTCACAGGTGTCATCTGTTAACACCTCACCTCAGGTGCTAACATCTATCTTCCTTCTTGCTCCTGAGCTTTTCTAGTGCCAAAACCATGTGCATCCTGAAAGTGCATCTGTGGAGTCATCCTTGACCACTGGAAACAGAAGCCAATGGATAAAGTACATCGGCCTCTCTTTTGTTTCCTGGGTGAACAGTTCTGACATTTCCTAGGGCTGCTCAGAAGGTTACAGCAGGATCAACCACAAGTCATATATAGCAGGGGCAAACTGTAATGCATCTTTGTATTATTCTTTCCTCTTTCTCTGTTTCACTCTCATTGATCCCTCACTGCTGTTCCATGAATCATATTCCGTAAAGAAACTACCTGTGCTTAAGACTTTAGATTAGTCTTTGCTTTCAGGGGAAACTCAAACAGTGACGTCAGGATTGAGGGGCAGAAATCCAGCTCACACTGTTCACCAAAACTTAGGGCTTGTTGCAGGGCTTCATTTGTCCAAAGGAAGGAACAGTCTTTTCCTTCTACAAAAGTGTTATCTGCTTGCCAATCCCTGCATGAGGTTCTGCACCTTTCTAGAGGAGGGAGCCTATTCTAATTTGTCTGCTGAGAGGGGGGAGCCTTTAAAGATTTATAGGCTAGTACTGGCTCTCATTTCAAATCAGGTTATCAGATGAAGTGATTGGCCAAGATTCAGTTCACACTAAGAATCCAAAAGTATTTTTCAGATGTTGGGCAAGGGTTGGGGTGGGCAGAGGGAAGAAGGGAGACCGAAATGGATAGTGATTGAAAGAGATGGTGGTGGAGAAGGAGGAGGGTAGGGTGGCTAATGTACTAGTGATGGACCTAGTTGACATACCTACTCATGAGCCTGGCTTCATTCTCAGGTCGTTTTTATAATTCCACATGGGCTGAGCTTTCTAATGGGTGTAAAAATGCTCCGGAATGCTCAAACACACTGATTGACATTTTTATCATTCCTTCTCTACCAAGGCTTCTTAACTGGGTCCTTAAATTGTACCCCAAATTTAGAGAGTATGGAATTATGTGCATTATTTTTTTTAAATTTTTTATTGTTATGTTAATCACCATATATTACATCATTAGTTTTTGGTGCAGTGTTCCATGATTCATTGTTTGTTCTATGTGCATTATTTTTTGAGGGACGTCTTTAACATCAATAAAATTCTCAAGACGATCCAAGACCAGAGTAGATAAGGGACCTGGCCTCCTCCCTCTGAGTCTCTGCAGTCTAGACACATGTATGTTTTATTCCACTGCCTGTATCTCAGCATGCCCTGTGGCTCCCGGAGCTCTGACTGATGCGCTCCCATGGCCCAAACACCCTCCCGGCTCTCAAGAACACCAGTTCACATGAGTAAAGTGGGTAAGGTGATTCTTCCCTTTCTACTAAATTGGTCTTCAAAAATTTTCGCTTGCATTTTTCCAAAAGGAATTTGGAAAATTTTTGCAACTTCACATCTAAAAATGGATATATAAAATTTTTTATCAATTTTAAATAGTTGCAGAAGATGTATAATCTGGCATATTGTATACACTTTAAATATATTTGAATCAAAACTTTAGAGCTGCTAAGCTCTTTCAGTAGATTCAAATGTCTGACATATCATTTAATTAGTGAAGTCAGTCCTTGCAGTTGAACTTTTCAGCCAGATCAAAGTTATTTTCAACAAGAAAAAAATGTTAGACTTTAATTCTTGAAAAATTCAAATCAATACATTACCACATTCCTGTGATAACCTTTTTAGTTCTGAATTAAAATTCTTAGGTTGGTAAGTTTATGGGAGTAATCAAGGAAGTACGTGGGGGAGAGAGACAGAGATTTGCTACAGGTTAAAAAAGTTTTAGCTCTGGTCATTATTCCTTCCTGTACTCTCTGCTCTCCCTCAGAGGCATTTCATTTGTCCCCTGGTGTGCTTCGTAGGTGGTGTTACACCCCAGGGCAATTGACCACAGCAAAATGAAGTGTGGGGAAGAAGTGTTTTCTTTTGTCAAGCGGGGAGAAGGGTTGTTGTGAAGGGAAGAAGGTAAAAAGAAAATGGTCCGAAGGAGAAGCGTTCTCAAGCATGTCAATTAAAACATGTTTTATTTTGAAGTAATTTTAGATGTATAGCCGAGTGGCCGTTGTCCAGAGAGGCTCCCTGTGCCCTTCACCCTGCATAAGAATGCTGAGCTCTCTTCCTAGCCGTGCCTGTAGCTGCAGAGTCCTGTCTCACTGTGGCCTTCAGATCTGCCTTGAAGGGAGAAGGCTAGAGGATCTGTAAGTCCTGCCAGGAAACTAGGGCATCCTTGTTCGCAGCACAGAATGGGTGGCTTGTGGCCTGCTGCTGTTTTGGGCCCAGTCAGACAAGCAAATCTCCTCCTCATAGAAGCACATCTTGAAGTTAATAGCCTGGATCCATCCTAAGCCAGTAACTGACCTCTAAGCACCTACTGTGACGCGCTACTGCTACCTTTCTTTTTTTTTTTTTTTTAAAGATTTTTTAAATTTATTTGAGAGAGACACAGCAAGACAGGGAACACAAGCAGGGGGAGTGGGAGAGAGAGAAGCAGGCTTCCTGCTGAGCAGGGAGCCCGATGCGGGGCTCGATCCCAGGACTCCGGGATCATGTCCTGAGCCGAAGGCAGATGCCCAATGACTGAGCCACCCAGGCGCCCGCACTACTGCTACCTTGAGAGCAGATCACTACTCTGTAAACCAGCCACCACCAAAAAGGGAGCAAAGGAAAGGAAGGATCGCTTTAGCTATTGGGCATATTGGGTAATACTAAATCTTTCCTTAAGCCACTTAATCTCAGAGCAAGCATACCATTAAGGTTAAACCTTATGTAATTTCTCATTTTACTCTCACCTTCACTCTAATTCCTGGCTTCTTGTCTCTTAGAGTAAATGGTTTCTACAAGTTTATAAGCATTATTACAACTTTTTAAAACATATTTTATTTTTTTATTTATTTGAGAGAGAGCAAGAATGAGGGAAGGGGCAGAGGGAGAGAGAGAATCCAGGCCAACTCTTTGCTGAGTGAGGGTGGAGCCAAAACTGAGAGTTGGTCGCTTAACCGACGGAGCCACCCCAGGCACCCCAGCATTATTATTTCTGATGAAAATAAAGGTGTTTCTTTCTTCAAAACAACAACAAACAAATCTTGCTTCTGCTGATGTTAACAGCTCACACAACCATGGTGTATTTATCAAACCTGAGAAATTAACATTGGTACTGACATTATAGGTTGGTACACATTTCACCAGTTTTTCCTTGTGTCTTCTTAAACTCTTCAGTCTGTGATGGTGTTTTGGTGTTTTCTTGTCTTTCATGACCTTGACACTTTTGAAGCACACTTGTCAGGTATTTTGTAGAATGTTTGTCAGTTTGGGTCTGTCTGATGTTTTCTCATGGTTATACAAGGGTTATGCATTTTTAGGAAGAACATCCCAGAGGTGAAATGCTCTCATTGCATTATATCAGGGGTGCATGATATCAACATGACTTATTATGGGTGATGTTAATCTTGATCACTTGGATAAGTGGTGTATGCCAATTTCTCCACAGAAAAGTTATTCTTTTTCCCTTTCCATTTTTTATTTGATGGAATCACTAAGTATAGCTCACACTCAAGGGGAGAGAAATTAAGCTCCACTTCCTGGAGGGAGGAATATCAGAGAATGTGGATATATGTTAAAACCACCACAGTAATTACTACATATTTTGGGAGAGATTCTTTGAGGCTATTCAACAATCCTGTTTCTCATTAAAGTTGGCCCACTAATTTTAGCATGCATCAGTGGATCTTATCCACAGTGATTATTGCTGTGGCATTCTGATGGTGATTTTCTCTTTCACTCATTTCTTCTTGGCTTTACTCATATCCAAGCAACTATATAAGGAAAACTTGTCCTTCTCCATTTATTTATTTATTCAGTCATTTGTTTATGTCACGACAGAATCATGGATATTTAATTTTATTCTTTGGATGATAAACCGATACTATTGTTGTGTATTTTGTTGCTTAATTTCTAGCTAAGCAAGTAAGTTTTAAGAAAGAATATAAGTGGAAGTTGAAGACCTAAAAATGGATTTCCTTAAAGCTATCTATATCCACATATGCTATGGAAGTTCTTATGTGTTGAACATTATTATAAGGCTTAAAGAAATAATGTGTCTAGTGCAGTCTAAATACCTGAGACATGAGGTGCCTGGGTGGCTCAGTCGTTAGGCGTCTGCCTTTAGCTCAGGTCATGATCCCAGGGTCCTGGGATCGAGCCCCACATCAGGCTCCCTGCTCAGCGGGAAGCCTGCTTCTCCCTCTCCCACTCCCCCTACTTGTGTTCCCTCTCTCGGTGTCTCTCTCTGTCAAATAAATTAAAAAAAAATCTAAAAAATAAATAAATACCTGAGACATAAGGTTTATGAGATGCTAAAGCAGAGACTATATGTTTACAAGCTATGTTATATGTGATAGCTACCGTGCTTTAGTAGAAATAAGAACAATAGCGGATCAAAGCTGGCAAAGAAAAATGAAGCCCGCTAACTAAATGCTACGAATTAACCCTATTTGTTTGTTCATAAGATTCCTTAAAGCTAATCGAGCTCAACTCTGTAATTAATTAAGTGGCATTTCACTCCATGAATGCGTGCTCTGAACCTTTTAGCCTCTGTTGCAGGGGCTTAGGTAGTTATTAAAATCTCTGCATCTTTGCCTGGTATCTTCATGGTTCCTCTCTTCCAAATTTGTTGCATTAGCAATTTCCTGCTTCACTGCTCTTCCCTATAAAACAAGCTGTAAGGTCTCATGGTCTTACAGCAGAGTTGAGTAACGGTACTTCCATTTCTCTTTATAAAAATTGGCCTTTATTTTTATTTATTTTTTTTTTTGCCTGGTGCCTGCCTTAGCACGGTCATTCAGGCTTTGAGGATATTTAAATGGGAGCAAAGGAATCCAAGAAAACCACCCCATCAGGCGATGATAGCTCAGCCCCCCTGTAATTTCTCTTGACACTGCACTGCCTACACATGCCCCTGATCTACACTATGGGAAATGTCTGAGATTGGTGGCTGAGACTGAGTAGACACGTAAAGAAACTGAGGGAGCATTTTGGCTATGCTTAGCTTTCACCCTGAATACTGGGGGCTTTAGGAAAATGTCAGCCTTGAAGGTGGGTATTATTGCCACTTTTTTCTTTTTTAAATTGTTGCAGCATTCCTCATTGAAAGAAGACATTGCCTGAACTTCTCAGAAAGGGATAAGATAATTAAATTTTTACCCGGTATAGAACACAGGCTGAACAGGTTTCCTTTGAATGAGATTTGGATTAATGTGTTCAGTAAGTGCATACCTTGCCTAACATCACCAAATTGACATGTGTACACCTATTTAAGTAATTTCCAACAATTTTGAATATGAAGAAATGTTTTTAACATCGCCTAATCTCTTAAGTCTTCATAATAGCAGTTGTATTTTTAGGCTCTTTTGAGAAAACACTTGAATACAAAGTTATTATGAATTTAGCAATGTTCTGAAATAAATTTGTATTTTTCACCACAATATATGCATACTTTGGTAAAATAGTCATCTGTGTTTATATGACACATAATATTTATTCAATCTATAAATAACTCTTGGTTCACATACTGATTCTGGGACTCCTCACGATAAGCTTGGGGTCAGGATCAGAGCATGATAGTCCAGCAACTGCAGTTAAAAACAAAAGTTGATTTATTTAACCGATACTACCAAGAGTTCTTACTTAATTAAGGATGGTAAGCAAAACAAGATTAAGCCTTAAGGACAGAAGCATATTCTCTCAGAAAATTTACTGATAAGAACAATACGTTACAATATCAAGTGACACACACTTTTTCAATGTTTAATCAGAATCCTATCAGAGAGCTTAACTCTTTTTGGAATCACTTGGTACCTGGAAGTAGGGGTTGAGTAAATTAAATTGTATTTGGTCATGATAAGAACAAGACTCATATGGCCATTTGTAGAGATCGCTCTGAAACAATAATATTAAAATGTGACAGTGAAACAACCACTCTGATAATATTAGAATTAAATTAGTACAATTTCCTATGATAGCAATTTGGCAAAATGCATTGAAAACTTAAACACTTTGGCCCAGTAGTTCTATCTCTTGGAGATATGAAATGAATTTCAGGGTTTTTTTCTGTTGATAAGGAATATAAAACTTGTCTACACTTCCAACAATAGAGACATAGTTAAGCCGATAATGATCTATTGACTGGATGCAACATTAAGTCGTCATTAAAATTATATTTACAAAGTATACATTAGGTATAGAAACACAAAAGTGTTATTTAAGAAGAAAACAGTGTACCAAACTATACATATAATAGGACTATATAAATAAAATCTCCCAGGTTTTTATAATAAACCTGGATGTCTTTTATAATGAAAACTCAGTATGTTTGTTTATTTTCAAACTATATATTACAAACTAGTTTTCCCCTTTTTTATAATATTGGAAGCAATATGTAAAGTAGCAAGATCATTTGCTTTCTAAACAGACAGAGTTGGGTTAACATTCCAGTTCCTGGCTTGGTAGATATTATGTGACCTTGGGCAAGTAATTTAAAAGCTCTAATTTTAGTCTCATTTATATATTGTATTGTTATGAAGACAAGATATAAATATACATATGTAAAGTGTGATGTAATGTAAAAAATGGTAGCTATTTGGGTTAAAAATTCAGAAACTGCTATGTGTGCGTGTGTGTGTGCGGGAATTGAACAAATGAAGAAGAAATGAATGGTGAATGATGGGAGGCAGGTTTCTTACTGTTGAAGAGGGAAGTTACAGATAAACAGGGAGGGGGCATGGGAAGCTAGAAAGAACTGGATCAGAGACAGAACCATCAGTATGAAATCTTGTTTAACTTAAGATAGATAAATATGGATAGATACAGAAATAACTATAGCTATGTATAACCCGTACATTTATTTATTTTTCTAGTTTTGTCTGCTGAGAGGGCATAGAAGCAGTAACAGCCCAGGAGCAACACACATACTCAGAACATAGATCTTGTTTATTATACTATATTTTTCTAATAAAAAGGAGTCAGGGCTCTGTGGAGGGATGGCTGATTCTAGCGTCAGGATAGGGAAAATAGAAAATGAGCCTGGACACAGTGACTTCCATCTCATCAAAGAAGGAATTAAACCCATGTGGGAGGATGATGCAAATAAAAATGGTGGCAAGTGGATTATTCGGCTGTGGAAAGGCTTGGCATCCTGTTGCTGGGAGAACCTTATCCTGGCCATGTCGGGGGAAGAGTTTCTGGTTGGGAGATCTGTGGAGCTGTGGTCTCTGTCTGGTTTCAGGAGGACGTTATTTCAATATAGAGTAAGACTGCCAGTGACCACGCAACCACAGCCCAAATCCGAGATACACTTTGGCAAGTGCTTAACCTACCTCCTAACACCATTATGGAGTACAAAAACCCACACCGACAGCATCTAAATGCCAGGCAGGCTGAGCCCCCAAAGGCTCCTTTTTCAAAACCTCTGGAAGCCACAGGTGAATGTGCCATGACCCTCTCCCTCTCTGGATGGCACCATCATTGAAGCTGGCATCACTGGAGTCTCTTGTTCTCTTGGTGTGCTACCTGGAAGATCCTTCTGTCCTGGACAAGAGGAATTGGAAGAGCATTTTATGTTTTAAAAACAGGCTGACATGCAGCAGCTACAACAACAGCTGAGATCACTTAATAAATGGTGCTAAACAGGAAAAAAAAAACGATAGAAAATGAGCCTGGAGCATCTCGTAGTGTCAGAAAGTAAGAAATTCTCAAAAAACAAAGAGATAAGACCATGTGTAAGTAACACAGGTGCCAACTTGAAAGAGTTCTCCCATGGCCAAAGCTGGAAGAGTTTGAGCAACAAAATGAGTAATGGTAATACTGGATTTTCATCTGATGAGTAAAATAAATATTTATGAGTCCATACTGATATAAATGATCGAATGAATAAACAAATAGGGAGAAGAGACACATCTTTACAAAAGAACTCCAAATAATTTATGTAGATATTACCTCCTCCAGGAGGTGGAGCTCAATTGCTCCCACCCCCGAGTGTGGGCTGTGCATTGACGTGTTTTCAAAGAGTTGTGTACAGGAAGAGGAGGAAAGTGTAACTTTACAGTGGAGAAATCTGACAAACACTGGTACAGCCAGGTGATCAATGTTAGTATCAGTAGTCATAAGTCATGTTGATGACATGTGCTTGATATAATGTGATTAAACATGACACTTTACCTCCATGGGTCTTTTTCTCCCAAACCCATAACCACAGTAGATTTATGAAGAAAACAGACAAATTTAAATAGAAGGACATTTTATAATATACCTCAAAATATATCCTCAAAATTGCCAAGGTCACCAAAAACAAGTGAAATCTGAGAAACTATTAGAGTCAAGAAGTACCTAAGGACGCATGACAACTAAATATCACCTGGTATCCTGAATGGGATCCTGGAACAGAAAAAGGACGCTAGTGGAGAAGCTAGAGAAATCTGAACAAAGTGTGTTTAGGTCATAGGAACACACCAATGTCCTTTAGTTGTGACAAATGTACTGTAACAATGTATCTTGGCTGCACCCTAGCAAGGGGTCATAAAGTGCCTTCTTGAACCTTCGAATGCACAGATGGAGGAAGCCTGTTCTAGCTTTGGTCAGCTTTGAAGATTAGATTATTCACTCTTCATTCTGATTCATCCATTCAATGAAGGCCCCATGCTAGGGCATTAAAGTACATTGGTGAAGAAAATGAATGTGGTCTCCCCTTTCCAGGGTTGACAGGAAAGTGCATCCCTGCAATGAGCAGACATCTATTTCCATGTAATATTTACTTCGTGATCCTAGTTCTACCAGTTTTGGTGCCACAATGTATATAGAAAATCTCTCTTGCTTAAAATAATTTTCAAATTTAGGAAAGCAATGACTGTACCTCCTCTGGGCTTCCTCTAGGCAAAAATACCCTCTTTCCCTTCAATATTTCCTCAAAGATATATCTTTGGTTTCTCTTTAAATTCTGTTTGTCTTTCAGTCTTTCCATGTTCTTGGGGGATAGAGTTCAGAATAATTTTAACCACTACGCTTTACCTGTTCTTCTCACGGCATGACATACTTTCTTGGACTGTTTTTTTTTTTTTTTTTATAAACCCCACAGTTGATAATATTACCTTATGTTACCAATGAGAAACTGATATAGTAGTCAAGGATGTTAATTCATTCTGCAAATGTTTAAGGAACTACTTTGTATCAGGCCTTCCTCAAAGGGATGGAGATAAAATAGTGAATAAGGCAGATTATGTCCTCGCCTAAATGGAGTTTATTATTTGAGAGCAGGAGTTAACAAACTGTCACCCATGGGCCAAACTCAGCACCTGCCACCTGTTTTTGTAAATAAAGTTCTATTGGAACACAGCCACACCCATTCGTTTACAATTGTCAGTGGCTCCTTTCCAACTTCTCAATAGCAGAGTTGAGAAGTTGTGACAGAGACCCATATGACCCACAACTCCAAAAATATTTACTAATTGGCCTCTTAACGAAAGTTTGCTCACCCATGTCCTAGAAGTTTGAGCATATGGGGAATGGCGGTTGGGCATTGAAGGAGATAGAGAAAAGTGAACTACAGAATTCTGTATGTCAGATGGTGATGGATGCAGTGCAGAACAATGAAGCAGTAACAGAGACGGGGAGTGCGGCAGTGGGATATGCAGGTGTATGTGGTGTTATTTAGGATGGAGAGGGGGACTCTCCGAAATGGTGACCTGGGAATAGACTGGGAACTGCAAAGACCCTGAGGCTCGGGAGAGTGTCCCTAAGTTTGAGAAGAGAATCTGAGGGAGGAGGTGAGGTCCAAGAAGACCGGGGTCTGAGAGGAAGTGGTGCTGGGTCTGCATGGCTTGGGGCCATTTTACTTCATTGGCTTTCCTGCTGGCTGATGTGAGAAGTCATGAGAAGTTTGGGGAGTGAGGTGATAGAACCTTCAGTGCTGCTCCGGCGGCTGCACTGAGGACAGACGGAGGAAGGGCAAGGGCAGAAGCAGTCACTGGGCTACTGCAGGGATGCAGGCAGCAGGTAGAGATGGCTCAGACTAGTCACCTAAGGAGTGAATGACGGAGCAGAAACTGCAACCTCAGATCTGCTTCACTGCAGAGCCCATGCCTGTCAAGCATGGATTTTAATCACAGAACCTGATACTTTAAGACTGGGTCATGCAAGACAGCACTTACCTGCAAAAGATCTAACTTCCTTGTGGATTTTCTATGTCCTGTCAGGAGAGTTGGGTAACTCTAAGAGATAAATCTGTAATAGTAAGATAATTGGAAGAGCTGGTTAAATCCTGTGGACAGTGCTCATTAGCTCTTTGAGTCAGAGCAGGGACACTCTTGAACATCTAATTAAAGCTGTGGAACACACTTTTCAGAAACAAAAAGGGGGTCATATATATAAATAACACAATATTTTGCATACATTTTTAGGGTGTTTACAACCTCTGCCTCTAGGATTTAAAACAGAGGACTGATTCTTTTGAGGTTATCTAAATCAGAGTTCTGACTTTAAAATTGAGAATTTGAGCTTCAGCAAGAAAGGAAGATGGCACCTCACTGAGCAAGTGGGGAGATATTAGGCACATGTGAATTTTAGGACATACTTCAAATCACACAGAGCAAGTCATCTACACGAAGGAGTATTTGCACCTGGATGTATCTCCTAATGTATTGAAATAAAATGATATATTTACTAATTATTTTCAAAACAAATTTATTAATGTTAGAAAATATTGTAAAATTACTTTTGTATAAAAATCAAATGTCTCTGTTGAAATTTTTTTTTTTTTTGCAGTTTTATACCTTTATTTGACAATCAGCGATTAGTTCTCATCCACATTAACTGTCTGTAGATTTTTGAAAGTGGTGACAGGTACATAGGTAACCAGTGTGTAGAACTAGTTTGGTGAATCTTCATCCTCATTACGTTTTCTGGACAACCGCACGCGGATACGGTATGGAACATTCCTTATTCCTTTGGCCCAGACAGCTTTGTTGAGCCTGGTGTCAATGCGCACATCTGGAGTTCCCATCTCCTTCATGGCAAATTTCCGGATCGCTTTGAGTGCCCGAGGGGCACGTTTCTTTTTTTTTTTTTAAGATTTTATTTATTTATTTGAGAGAGAGAGAATGAGAGACAGAGAGCACGAGAGGGAAGAGGGTCCGAGGGAGAAGCAGACTCCCCGCTGAGCAGGGAGCCCAATGTGGGACTCGATCCCGGGACTCCAGGATCATGACCTGAGCCGAAGGCAGTCATTTAACCAACTGAGCCACCCAGGCACCCAGAGGCGCACGCTTCTTGAAACCCACTCCATGGATGCGCTTGTGAATGTTGATGATGTATTCTCTGGTCACTACTTCGTTGATGGCAGAACGGCCCTTCTTCTCGCCACCCTTCTTCGCGGGAGCCATTCTGCCGGGCCCTGGTTGGAAAGGAAGCTCTGTTGAAATATTTTTAAAATACTGAGTACAAGGTGATGTCATAGCTCCTCTTAAGCATCAAATGCCTTTGTTACATTTCTGCTCCAATTCATATTTTGTAAACGAAGAAACTGAAATTGTTATATAGGGAATCTAGATTCCACTCCATTCACTGACTTGGCTGGAAATGGCTAGTCAGGCCTAAATGATGAACTTTCTCCTTCTTCCTTTATTACCTGACTGGAATTGCACAGCAATGTTTGGCTTTTCCATGAGCAGACCAAGCTAGTTTATTACCCTGGTGTATATCTGGATTAGAAAGATCCAGATTGTAATTCTGTTTTCTTAGACAATGCTTTTTATCTGACCCAATCCTAGCACTTCTTATCTAGAAGCAAAGACATTTTTCTGGTTGTTGGATTACTTTGATAAAGAGATTTGAGAAAGAGAAAACCAGAATAATAGGATATTTCCTGGAGGCACATATAGAAACCACCTCATTTCCATGTGTGTTAAGAACAAGGGAATATTTAGTTGTTGGTGGTGATGGTGCTATTCTGGGACATACCCAACCTATTTGACACTTGGTATGGATCATATTTTTTAACACCACCTTTTCTCTGTATGACAAAGTCATTTTCAGCAATTATCATAAAGTAAAATTAGAGATCTATAGCTTTCTTCCATAAGGATGGTGCATAAAGCTTTACCTCTAAGTGGCCTTGTGTCCAGCCATTGGTTTAGAATGATATCTGGTTGCCTGACGCTGATCATAATATAACAAAATTCTGCCTCAAGGATGTTGCCATATTTGCCTCTAGTGAATCCATTATACAAGGCAGTTCAGTTATCACTGGGAAGAATGGAACCAGGATTTTGTTAAACTTATAGACTAGACTATATGAACAGTTTTGTGTGTGCTTGCTATTGATTATTTATTTACTACATGTCCATAGGTGTGGCATAATATGATCTGAGATATGCTTTCCATTATCATTTGGTAATGAGGTTGTGGGGAAGTAGATGTCACCCACCTTAACCTTTTGTGATCACTATTTCTAATAACAAGAATCAGAGAGTGTTCTCAACCAAGTCAGTTCACAAACATTGGGTGTTCAGTTGTCATCCTTTGTTTCCATGTTTCCTTGGCTGCTTCTGTAAACCCAGTTCGTATCTGTGTAGGCTTCTACTCTAAAATCTCTTAAATATTCCACTGAATCAATCATAAAATAACTTCCTTTTATGAGAAAACAAGGTCAACCTTATAATTACATCAGTTTGCCAGAAAGCAATAGTTAATGAAACCTTTATCAATAGGAATGAACTCCAAAGATATAAAAGACTTTCACTTCAACAAAAAATAGCGAGACCTTCAGCAATTTAGAAGTATTAAAAGAAGATAACAGAAAATATCTTGACTATAAGATTTGAAAATCAAGCTATGAAGTCTTCCTGTTCCTTTACTTTAGGATGTATGAATGCTTTTGTAAGAAATTGTTAGTTTGGTTGAATAGGTGAGCTGGGCAACATAAATATGTGGAAAACGCTAGGTGGCGCTGGAGGACTGTAATAATTGACCACAATTAAGAGTCCTTTACAAATCACACTATTGTCAGAATCAAGGAGAGTGTGAAATTTTACATTAAAAGTGATGCAAATGATCAGATTTCTTCCTCTTCTGACTATGGCTTCACTCACTAAAAATCTAAGTGCAGTTTTGTTATGAGTGAAATAGGGTTTTTAACAGTGCTCACTGGGCAATAACTTTTCAAAACACATTACACTGGAGAAACAACATCCCTTTGTTTTGGATGCTCCCATTTTCAAATTTTGTTGATCCTCAAAGTCATGGTCTTAGTTTTGTTAACAGTCATAAACTCTTTGTAACCCATGTTAAAATGTACTCAATAGTCACGACTCTAGTGACTGACAGTTTCCTTATTTTGTGCAGGATTTTTTTTTCTTTTTTTCCTTTTTTTGAAATTTAAAGGGTCACTGTAAATCTTGGAGCATAGCAGAGCACATGATGAAAGGTAAAGGCGTTCCTTCACCCTCCATTTACTCATGTTGTAAAAAAGAATGAAAAATGTCTGCTGCATAAGCTGATGTTTTTCATGTTTCATCTTCACTCTTCAACAGGAAAAATCTTCTTCATAATCATTCCATTGAGGGTTATTTTTGTCAATTTTCATTGAAAGGTATGCACTTTCTAGTAGTCTGTTAAGATTTGGCAAAAGAGAAAATAGTATGCAGGGTTAATTATCATTACATTTCTATTCTCTTTTTGAAAATGTTAAAAGAGAGAAAGCATATACCTGCTGTTTCAGCCAGCGGTTTGTCAAATTTCTCCAAAATACCTGGAAAGATTCTATCAACTGATTCTAAAACCTTAAGACATGAGTTAGAAGTAGTAAACTTGAGACTTAAAATATAAAAATACGTAGTCTAAAGATAAATAGTATCTTAGTCAATTGGAAGATCATTTTTCACAAAATTAACATGTGTCTAATATAGATCATCTTCTTTTGAATTATAGAAACTGAAATCCAAAATCTCTACATTGCAGATTCACAATTTGCCACGAAACCAAAAAGCATTTAATGTTATATAAAATGAAAAAATAACTAATATACAGTTAAATTTAAGTTAACTTATACCGATTTCATATTTGTCAAAGGTAACTTTATTTTATTAAAGATTTTATTTATTTTAAAGAAAGAGAGCCTGAGTGGGGGGAAGGGCAGAGGGAGAGAGAGAATCTCAAGCAGGCTCCACGCTGAGTGTGGATCCTGACACAGGGCTCTATCTTACGACCCTGAGATCATGACCTGAGCTAAAATCAAGAGTTGGACGCTTAACCAACTGAGCCACCTGGGCACCCCATGTCAAAGATAATTTTAAAAATTAAAGCACTTTGGTTTTATATACAACTCCTCTGAATATCTCAACATAACCTCAAGTTTGGGGACAGATGATTTTAGGTTATAAGCTACAGACTGAAGGCACCCTGGGTGAGCACTTGGGATGCTAAGTGAACTACTTGGCTGCCATAACTAGTTGGTTCTTATTTTTAGAGAACATACTTCTTTTATAGTATCATATAACTTTCCTTTCTTAGTTTTTTACTTAGAGCCCATGACCAAAAGTAAAAAGTAAAAGTACTTTTACCAAAAGTAAAATAGGATTGCCAGATTTTTGTTGTTAACCTTGAAAGATTTAATCATGTTGGGGTACCTGTTACTAAATTATTCACTCAGATCTCATGGTGCCCCAGTGACCTAAGAAGGTTAAGAAAGCTTTCAAAATTCATAAGAGTTTCATACTAAGGAAGTAAACAGAACATCTTTTTAAGTATATCTGAGGTGGGAGTTCATATAGGCTCAGAAGGCACTTGCTTAATAAACTATTCTTTGTTTTGTTCTCTTAAGATCAGAAATCTGAGAGGAAGGTCTTGTGGTAGAAAGAAGTCCACTCCAAAGAGGAAATGTATTCCCAGAGAATATTTTTATCTTGATTTTCAGAAATTCAAACTTGTAAACCATTACTGCTGGAGTCAATGGTAGTCTGACAAAGCTTTGAGATGTAAAGGGGTCAAAACCAGAGTTGTTTAAGAATGGTGCACTTTGTTTTGCTGACACTTTAAGTTAAATGATCAAACCAATTGTGATACTAGTAGTTCATATGTTATTGAAGAAGAAAAGAATAAAGAACTACAATTTCATTGAAAAACAAATTCAGCAAAACCTCATCAATTCTATCTAAGTGAAGAGGTTGGAAAACAGCTTTGAATTAGGTTTTGAGTGGTTTTATATTTTTATCTAGCAAACAAATATGAAGGAAACAGGACAGGGCTGGATTCTAGAGTCAGAGATTTAGGTTCCAAAGTCCTGGCATTAACCTTGGGCAGGTAAACCTCTTTGAGACTATTTCACCATAGGGGCGCCTGGGTGGCTCAGTTGGTTAAGCATCTGCCTTTGGCTCAGGTCATGATCCCAGGGTCCTGGGACTGAGTGCCAGTGTCTGGCTTCTTCCTCAGTGGAGAGTCTGCTTCTCTCTCTTCCTTTGACTTTTGCTCCTGCCCCCCCCCCACCCCTGCTCATGCTCTCTCTTGTTCTCTTTCACTCGAATAAATAAATAAAATCTTTTTAAAAAAGACTATTTCATCATAGTCTTATAAAAAGTATACTACCCACATCCTATGGCTCTTGAGAGTATTAAAGAAGATACTGTATGATAAATGAAGTAACTGTAGTGTAAAGTCATTTTCATCTATCCATTCATCCCTTCATCATTTATCCATTCTCTCATTTTTTAAAAAAATTTTTATTGTTATGTTAATCACCATACATTATATCATTAGTTTTTGATGTAGTGTTCCATGATTCATTGTTTGTGCATAACACCCAGTGCTCCACGCAGAATGTGCCCTCTTCAATACCCATCACCAGGCTAACCTATCCCCCCACCCCCTCCCCTCTAGAACCCTCGGTGTGTTTGTCAGGGTCCATCATCTCTCATGGTTCATCTCCCCCTCTGACTTACTCCCCTTCATTCTTCCCCTCCTGCTATCTTCTTCTTTTTTCCATTCTCTCATATTAATCTTTCATTAAATGTCCTCATGTGTGGTGATATTTTGTTTCTCATCTGATTTTTCATTGGTCTTAAAAGTGTTATTTGATGGATAGAATAAATAGAAAACTAAAAATGCTAAGATTGGTCTAAGATATTTTTTTTTAAAAAATGGAATGTATATAAAAGTAGAATTTTTGAATCCAGTAGATAATATGAGAAGTCATGATGTTTAGGTATCGATGATAAGCTTAAAATCTGGAGTAACTGTATATTAAAAAAAAAAAGCACCAAAAGTTGAAATTAGGATCCTTTCTTGGTTACTTTCTGAGAGGAGAAAAGCCCTTGGGTTGGAGGAGGAATTTTCAGACAAGGATAATATTATAATTAAAATGACAGGTAAAAATAAATGTCCTCTTTTCAGGAAATGGTCAGTAAACCGTCTTAACTAAAGCAGAGGGCTAGATAAGAAAATACTAAAAGATACATTTTGGTTAGGACCATTTCATGAAGGTCCTTCAAGTTCAAAGTGAGGAGTAGAAATCTGACCTATAATTAAAATTATAATCAGACAAAAGAGCTAGAAAAAGGGGTACAGAATGTCCTTAGATAAATATTTATTAGTTCATCATGTGTTTTCAAATACTATAGGTGCAGAATTATGTAACTCACTGAGGGGGGGTTTTGCAGATGTAAAAGTTGATCTTGATTTTCTCCATTAAGATCTTCCAAATTAGTTAGAAAGAAGATATAAACATAGTATCATTGAGGGCAAAATATGATAAAATGTCAATATGAGTACACTGATACTAGATGGTACAGAGACTCAGGAGGAAGGAAATTAAAGAGGGATGAAAGAACATCTGGAAAGACTGGCCCATACTCACTTGTGTACACACTTATGCTTTTTATATTTCTTTCTTGAATTTGCTCCATTCAGCTTCCCCATATTCACCCACTAAAACTCCTCTTGTTAAGATCGCCAGAGACTTCCTTAGTTCAAAATTCAGTTGTTAGTTCCAATCTTCCCTGACTTATCAAGGTGTTTGACTGAGTTGCCTCCTCCTCTTTCCAAGCTTCCTCCAACATCAGTGACTACTCTTCTCAGTCTGTTTTTTCTTTTTTTTAAATTAATTTTATTTATTTACCAGAGAGATTGAAAGCATGAGTGCGCACAAGCAGGGAGAGCACCAGGCAGAGGGAGAAGCAGACTCCCTTTTGAGCAAGGAGCCTGATTCGGGACTTGACTTGGGACTTGATCCCAGGATCCTGGGGTCATGATCAAGACCTGAGCTGAAGGCAGACGCTTAACTGACTGAGACACACAGGTGCCCCTGCCTGAATAGCTCTTACTCCAAATATCCACATGGTTTATTCTGTTACCTCCTTCAATCTTTACTCAATTGTCATCTCATGAGGCTTTGACTTTAATTGCTACCACAGGAGTTTCACACGTCACCCTGTGAGACAGGGTTTTTATATTCCAATCTACCACTTTCTAAAGTAAGATTTCTCAAAGTGCATTCTTCTGACAGTGTTTATCAGGATCACCTGGATGCTTTTTAAAATGCATCCTTTTCAGGATCAAAGCTTAGACTAATAAATCATAATAGAAAGTAGGGCCTGGTAATGTGCATTTTAATAAACCCTCTAGGTGAAAATTAAGCAAACTAACATTTGGAAACTACTGTCTTAGGGTACCCTAGACAGTTACTAGCTCTAGGATTGCTTGGGGATGGGACAGAGGAAAGGTGGCATAGAGAAGGCTATAGGTGTAGATCTAGCTTTCTACCCCATATTTAACCAGAGACACTTTACATTTGTGTTTTGCTTGTCATGTTTCTGAGTGAGGGCTCTCTTGAAGAAATCGTTGATTGGAAAAAATACACAAAAATAGCGCTGCTATGGACATGGGAAGATAAAAGAAATTGTGTGTGAGCTCAATGGGTAATACGGCAAATATGTTATTGAAGAAATAACCTGGAGGTAGTGTAAAGAACTGATCCATGCATCAGGCAAGTATCTATTGAGAATCTACTATGTGCTGGCAGTACACAGATGAATAAGACATAGTCCCTACCATTATGGTGCTTGCAGTGATGAGATTAATTTGGGGAAATAGATTATAGCCAGGGAAATCAGTTAGGAGGTAGTTGTCCAGATACGAGATGATGAAGATGTGGTCTACAGTGGCAGAAGGTGGGTGCAAGGGATATTCTGAAGGATGACTTGACAAGACAGTATGCCTGAATGGTCCAGGAGATACATACAAAAACAATGAGAGTTAATTCTAAGCTTTAAAGGCCGTGTACAGAGAAAAATTGGATCCCACTAATGAAATTAGGTTGGCTGTGAGTAGGAACATGTGTCTGTGTTACGGGGTGATTATTGAGGGTATTGGTGAGTTCATTCTTTTTTTTTAAGATTTTATTTTAGAGAGGGAAAGAACAGGGGGGAGGGGCAGAGGGAGAGGGAGAAAGAGTCCCAAGCAGACTCTACATGGAGCGCAATGTGGGACTCCATCTCATGACCCTGAGATCCATCCATAAGCTGGAAGCAAGAGTAGGACACTTAACCAACTGTGCCACCCAGGTGCCCCATGGTGAGTTCATTCTTGAACATTGTGTGTCAGACAGCAGTAGGACATTTGAGTGAAGATGTCCTCTGGTAGCTGAAGATGTTAGAGTGCACTTTAGGCCAAAGGGAAGGGCTTGAAAGACTGAACACTGACAACCCTGGGGAAAGTTGGTAAGAACAGCCAGCACTAGAGATAAGAAAGAACGGCCAAAGACATAGAAAAGAAACCTGCAAAGGGCGGTTTTGTGGAGAATTGATAATGAAATTTGAGAAAGGCCACCAAATCCAGTAAAATGTAGGCTACAGGTTACCTTAGAGTCCTGTCAATGGAGGGAGGGAGACATGATTCAGCGGTGTTTAGTGAGACCTCAGAGATCATGAAGCAAGAGCCATTGGTGTTTATCATGTCAGGAGTTTAACTGTGACAGAAAAAAGTGCTAGTGCTTTTCTTTGACCAAAGGTCTCATAGTTCTACTTTCTGCTAAAAAGATTCATTCAGAAGCCTACAGTCCTAAGGCCTAGTATCCTGTTTTTCTATGGGTTAACTGCATTTACCAGGTCCAGAATTGGTAGTGCTATGATGATGGTGTTCATGTTCCTCTCTTGAACCCTCCTCTCTCCATCCCCTGGCCTCTTTCAGCTGGTCCTTACAGCACAGGGGATAACGCAGGGTCTGATTATAATACATCTTTGGGTAGGAAACTAATTAAGAGGTGAAACAACTGAAATTTGAGATAGGTTCTGGGGTATACCTATGCAAGATGAAACTCAAACTTAGGGATATCTGGGGACTTTTTGGTACCAAGGTATTCTTGGTCTTAGAAGTGACACATTCAGACCCGATTATTCATTTAGCCCCTGATTCTGAGAAGACTGTTTGGGGTGAAGGAGCTATGCCTTCTGGCCTAAGCCTCCCACACTGGTCCTGTTCTTTTACTAATTTCACTAGGCTGAGATTTGCCTCAAAACCTTCTCCAATTATGTACTATTTATGTACTTCATAGAGGAAGACTTGTTATTCCAGAGTCTCTGATATGCTTTCTTTTAAGAGGTGCACTAGGCTGTTCTCTGGGCACTGTGCTTTCCAAGTGTGGCTGAACATTCAACTTAATCTAGTCCAAGGTAAGGCAAGGGGTACAAAAGTGAATGCCAGGGGCACCTGGGTGGCTCAGTCAGTTAAGCGTCTGCCTTTGGCTCAGGTCATGATCCCAGGGTCCTGGGATCGAGCCCCACATCGGGCTCCTTGGTCTGCAGGGAGCCTGCTTCTCCCTCTCCTCCCCGCTTATACTCTCTCACTGTCTCTCCTTCTCTCTCTCTCACACATAAATAAATAAAATCTTAAAAAAATAGTGAATGACAAAGTCCAGGAGGGAAGACAAATGTATAAACAGCATGATGTAATTGATTTAATAATATGATTTAGTGTGCAAATCTCTGAGACAAGTGGAGAGGATGGGAGGTGATCTCTGAGCAGAGATTTGTAGGAAGATTAGGGGTTCATCTAGAGGTTGGGGTGAGAGGATTTAAAACAAAGGGAAGAAGGTGCAGAGGCCTCAAGTTGAGACATACATCTGTGTGTTGGAAGCTCTAAGGATCTTGTAACTGATGAATGTGAAGTATGCTGTCAAGTGGGGGCCAGGAGGCAGGAGATGAGGATGAAGGAGTCGACAGAGGTCAGCTTAAAGCAGTCTTCCGTGCTGGGCTAAGGAATTTGACTTGATTCTGTCAACGGTGGGAGGCTGTGAAGAGATTTAAACAAGTGTATGATGATTTAGCCGTGTCATCCAGGTGGCACTGAGGAGGACATATGTACGGAGGTACAAGCTGAAAGGGGGTGGTTAGTTAGAAAACTATTGCCGTTAGACCAAGTGACTGATGATATGAGCCTCAGTCAGTAGCAGGAACAGAGGAGAGGAGAGATAATCACGTGAAAAGTTGAGAGGTGTTAATAATTTTATTTTTGCTGGGTAGGAGAAAAAGAAAGCATAACAGAATCTGATACTTTTGTTTTCCAGTATAGTAGTGGTGTCACTAATTAGTCAACTTTGGCTGCAAAACGAATAACCCCAACATTTTGATAGTTAAGCAATAAACATTTATTGCTCACTTTTGGATCTGTGGGACTGCAAGTCAGCTTTGGTGGCTATACTTCAGGTCACAGGTCAGGTTCTGGTCTGCTCCAAGTGGTTTCTCATTTCAGGATCCATAGTGAACGACGCAGTTTCTACCTGGTGTGTGCTATTCTCCCGATGGCCAGAGGAACAAGTTGGAAACATGCTATACTCTTGAAGACTCTGATTAGGATTGAAAGGAATCCTAAAGAAGGATTTCTTAGGAAGTAAGGAGACGAAAGAAAGAAGGAAGAAGGAAGGAAAAAAAGGAAGGAAGGAAGAAAGAAGGAAAGAGGAAAACTTTCCCATTCCACCGTGAGGTTACTTGGCAAAGTACAGGAACTTATTCCTATTACAAGTAGAGAACTCTAGAATCTGTCACACCAACTAACAGACTATGTAATGTGTGATGTAATGGTAATAATGTGTTCAGTTTTAGACGTCTTAATTCTAAGTCTCTCTAGGATATCTAAATGGACAATTGGATAGTTGGGTCAAGAAAAATATCAGAGCTGGATTTATGAACTCGTTGGTCATTGGGGGTAAACAGTAAATACAACCAGTAAATACAACAGGAATAGGCAGGATTGCCTAGTCGGAGTGAAAAGAGAAAGAGAGTTACTGATGGAGCCCTCAGAAGCACCGGTGTTTAGTGTATACAGAGGAGCATGTGGGTAATCTCAGAATGAGTGGTTAGAAGATGACTTGAAAGGTCTGGAGAAGGAATGGTGATACTGAAGCTGAAATGCAGAGTGACAAGCAGGAGGGAGCGGCAATGAATGGTCCAGCGACTCTCAAATTTCAAGTCAGCTTTGATGGAGAACAAGTGTGAGGAAGGAGATCTTCTTATCTAACGTGAGAGGTTTCCTTTCAAAACTAAATTGCAGGGCGCCTGGGTGGCTCAGTTGGTTAAGCGACATGCCAGGGTCAGGTCATGATCCCGGAGTCCCGGGATCAAGTCCCGCGTCGGGCTCCCTGCTCAGCGGGGAGTCTGCTTCTCCCTCTGACCCTCCCCCCTCTCATGCGCTCTATCTCATTCTCTCTCTCAAATTAAATAAATAAAATCTTAAAAAAAACCCAAAAAACTAAATTGCAGGGGCGCCTGGGTGGCTCAGTCGGTTGGGCGTCTGCCTTCCGCTCAGGTCATGATCTCAGGATCCTGGGATCGAGGCCCACATTGGGCTCCCTGCTCAGCGGGAGGCCTGCTTCTTCCTCTGCCTGCCCCTCCCTGTTTGTGCGCTCACTCGCTGTCAAATAAATAAATAAAATCTTAAAAAAAAAACAACCTAAATTGCAAATTAAGGCTCCCAGAATCACTAGGGAAACAGTGGGATAAGGCAAATAAAACCCAGGGCACGGTTCCAGCATGTGTCTAGCACTCCCTAAACGGGTAGCTATTATTATCCTATTGAAATCTGTGGACCTTTGAGAAACTACACCCCAGTTTAATACAAAATTTGATGTTACACCATTTTGCTTTGAGTTTTATCAAAAGCATTTTATTATTAGAGCTAGAAAAGTGGAAAAATGTAAGATTATGAGATTCTTATGGCATCAGCCTTGAAGTTAATTATGGCAAAATTCTGGTGTAGTTGTTTTCATTAATCTGATGTTAAAAAGGGAAATTGAGGGGGTCATTGCATCCCTGTGAAAGTTCTAATTTAAAAGATGTCTGATCCAAGACATTCTTATCATTATGATATTTGGGTTGAAGCAGCCATTTGCTCCTTGCCTGTAGCGGTCCTATAGTTTGCAGTTCCGTTTTCATATCACCAAATCAGGATAAAAGCTGGAAAGATGTGTGTTTCAAAGTAGCCATGGACTTTAGATTATGGAGATGAAATATGCATTCGCAGCCTCATTTTCAGCATTCAGGCAACCACAGGGCTTGCAACCTTTGTCCTCATAATTCCTTCTACCTCTATGGGGTTCAGAGCCCCAGTGTTCTTTCTGGCTGAAAGCATAGACTGTGTTTCACTTTGTTAACAGAACATTGGTTATCAAGTTCTTTGTCTTTAATGATTCTGCTTCAGGGAACTGTCAATTAATAATCCCTGGAGGGACCATCATGAAGAATTTTTGTAAGTAGATTATAATGCAAAGGTTTGCTTAGTCACGATATTTTTTAAAATTTTGGTTATGATTTTTGGGCGATGACCCCAATCTTCACATCTTTTACATTCAACTGCCTTTTTAATGCTGACTTTCTTCAGTTTCTCTTATTGTGCTCGTTCTCTTTTTAAAGTTTGTGAGTATAATTAAAACTACCCTACCTTTGAGAACCCTCTGTTCTCACCTAGCAGAATAAATGAAATATGGATACAAAGACTGAGCATATAAATTACCTCTAAAAAAGAAAATGCCTTCTACATAAAGCTTTTTGATTCTCTTTAATTTTTTTTTATTCCAGAGTTTGATGGCTATTTTTTCTCTCTAGTCCAGTGATCTTGTTATTAAAGCATTCTTGTAAAGGTAATTTAGCACACATGCCTCATAGTTATTAACCAAGTTCTACTACATTCAAATCCCAAATCACTTTGCAAATGATTCTTCCTTCCTTCCACTAGCAAAATAGCTTGGGGTGTGGAAGGGCCAGGGAGTTTCTTAGTTGTCCTGAGTGACATTTAAAAATTTTACAAAGGTAGTGGAAATGGCTATGGGTCTTTTAAACAAATATTCATAAGTCTAATAGGGATGCCATTCTGAGTGTACATTCTCATAAATCAATGACATTAAAAACATGCACAAACAATTTATCTTAAAAAATGATATAATTAATACAATAGAGTCAACCCTTAACCTAGAAGAAAGGTTATGAGGGTGGGGCACAGAAGAAATGCACGAAAAGGCCTCAAACCCACAAACACACTTGCCTAAAATCTTTGCAGTGCACTGAACAAAATATATTCTTTTTAAATTGTTAATATTTTTGAAAATCATAAATACAGTTGACATTTGTGAAGTTTTTTAAGGCAGAGATGACTTTACATTTATTTAATCATACAAAAATAGAATAAAGGCATTTTAAACATCATCTAATCCTACTTCTTCATTATAGAGGGGAGGGTATTGAGGCCAGAGGAATCTTCAGGCATTTGTCCAAGGTCATCAACATGCAAATATCAGGTTATACTGAGGTCAAGGCAGAAGGATAATTCATGCCTTATAAGTTTTGTGTCACTGTTAGGGAAAAAATAGGTACAGTGCAGTTACTATGTACAAAGTGATATAATTTGGCCTGAAGCTTAGGCAATACCACAGCTGGGTGCTTTATAACAACTGTTTTCTGTTTTTATTTGGATTTTGGGTGAAAGATGATGATATTTATTCATTTTAAGATAGGTTCATTTTAGGACAGAGTTTTATAGAACTCAAAGTTAATTTCTTTCTTTTCCCCAGCCCCAAGATAATTCAAACTTTCAACTTCTGCCCTTTCTTTCCCCCTCAGAAAAAGAGTCATACAGGTGAACCCAACCAAATCAACCAAAACAACTAATTGCAGTTAACAGAATTATCAGTATATCTCAGATGAATTCTAATTTTAATTTTTTCTGGTTTTAATTATCAGGAAAATTGCTTAATATCACTGTTTCCTTTTGTTAGCTCATTTTAATTCTTTTAAAAGACATATTTCTTGGAGAAGAATATATATTGCTTTATACTATTCATTTCAGATTGGATCAGGTAGACTTGGGGAAAAGCAGAGGGCACAGGATTGTTTTAGACCATGGTTATAACTGATGCTGAGTTTACATGTGTATTGTTGCATCACACACAAAATTTAGAGAGTGATTTCTGAAAGGATTCTTTTTTTTAAAGATTTTATTTATTTATTTGACAGAGAGAGACACAGCGAGAGAGGGAACACAAGCAGGGGGAGTGGGAGAGGGAGAAGCAGGCTTCCCGCAGAGCAGGGAGCCAGATGCGGGGCTCGATCCAAGGACCCTGGGATCATGACCTGAGCCGAAGGCAGACACCCAACGACTGAGCCAACCAGGTGCCCTCTGAAAGGATTCTTAACAGAAACTTTTCAAAAAAAAATTGGCACAAATACTATACTCCTTAAGGGTACACTTTTGTCCTGTCCTGGTAAGGCTGATTGTGGATGTAGTCTAAGAGTATATTTTAGAGTGGGATAACACTTTAAACAGAAGGATGTCTGAAAATTATGTCCTTATTGTTTTTACTTTTTTTTTTAAAGCAAATGATAGGAAAGAAAGAGGGTGAATGAGCCATCCTTGTCTCCCATTGTCTCCCACCCCCCAAAATTATGTCATTAAAATTGGAGAGGTTTAGCAGAAACAATGATAAGTCTTACCTGGCTTAGTGTCCTTTTCTAATAGAGTACTACAGGAAATGAAGACTCTAGCAAAGATATAAAAAATGACAATCCACTGCTGTTTCATATCTCAGGCCAAGTGTCTCATAGGATCCAGTAAGAGTTGAATGGGCAGAAGGTCTCAGGTCATTACCATAAAAAGCTCTTTGGCACCCTCTGTCACAGAACAAAGTGTCAGACCAATTCCCATTACTAGGTGCCTGTGGTGCTTTTCTTAAATAATCAGTCCCATTCAGACAGAGATTTTAAGATCCTTGATCGTCTCTCTATTTCGTAAGCAGTAATTTTTAAGGCTAAATGGCACTAGAGGCAGAACGTTTTTGAAGTAAGGTTTAGAAAAAAGAACTTGGTATATCCCAAAGCGGGCCTGACTCTTTCTCGTTTTCCCCAAAGGTCATATTCCAAGTTCAGCCCTGACTGCATTGTACCTGGGCATCTGGAGAGAGGCAGGCAACATTTACTCCAGCTCCACACTCCATCCTGGGAGGGCCTGGGAGCTCATGCAAAAATGGGGACCAATTTTAGGATTGATCCCCATTTTTGAATCCTAAAGGGTGGAGACAGACAAAGCTTCCCTTGCTCTACTTTGACCCTTCAGCCTCAGATATGGGTGCCCTAAAGTTTATTTTTCTTCTTCAAACTTTTTAAGAACATGAAAAACCAGGTAAATGAAGATAGCCAGGATAACACTGTGACTATACTATATATAAATGTGCATTTTTTCCAAAGTGCATTTTCAGAGTCCCACTTAGAAAATGTGCTTCACTGCCTTACTCTGCATATGCCCCAATGAATTCCAAGAGGTCACAGAAGCAGATTAGAGAGTTTGCTCTTTAAAGAGCTATTTTTAGTTGGAAGGGAAAGTGTAGGCCTCAAAGTGCCTGGCAGTATGTCCTCCAGTGGGGATTTAAATTGGAGGTCTGATTCCAGGGGAAGGTCTCAGTGGGGTTCTTTCTGCCTTTGTTCCAGAAAAGGGTGGTTATGCTGATTGTCGGTGTTGGGGGCTGGGGATTAAGCAGCTTCTCCAGGGGAGCTCAACCTATAGTTCTCCAGGACCTATTGTGTCTGGGCCCCCAGACGGTCAGAAACGGTGGAGCCTGAGGTGTCCAATAGCCACACTGGAGGAAAGGACTCCCTAAGACTCATTAAAAATCACCATCATATTTGGATGCCATCAACTAGGGCTCCTGAGATAAATTTCATCCCAACTCTTACAGATTACTAATTTTCATTGTGTAGAGGGCAGCATTCCAGGTCAAGCTCTGGTGAAGGGCGAGTTTGGAGAGATAACCAGCGAAGTGAGGGGAAGAAAAATGCGTTCAGCGGTGCTCAGACTTTGTTGACTGAGCCTGGGCACCCTGAGGAGGCGCTGGTGGCACAGCCGGCAGTAGAAGGGCCTGGTCCCGGGATCTCGGATAACGGCGAAGCTGGCTTAGGGCTGTGTGCTGGAGAGAGTGAAGGGGGGGGGGGGGGGGGGGAGAAGGTTTGAGAGGAATGTGGGGGTGAGGTAGAGACAGAGAAATACAGAGATGGAGAGAGTCGGAAATCCTGAAAGACACACACAGAGAGGTAGAAAGATGCAGCCGAAGGATAGGCACAGAGCACAAGAAAGAAAGGAGATAGAATGAGAAAGATGGAGAGAGAGACAGCAAAGGAGAGATGGGGAAGGACAGCGAGAGTCAGAGCAAAGAGGCCAAGAGTGGGAGACGCTGGTTGGTAGGAGGTATCAGGAACGAGGGAGGTGGCAAAGGCTCAAAGCCTCTACCCGCGTCCCCCCTCCACCCAATTCTCGCTCGGCCCAGCCCGCGGCGAGGAGTCGAACGCGCAAGGTCGCCCGGTCCTCTCGGCTGTCGCGCGCTGAATGGCTGGCGGTCCGCAGCGCCCTCACATCGGGCCCGGTAGCCACAGGTCCGCGGCGCCTAGAGTCTGCGCCCGAGGCGGGCCGGGGGGCCCTGCTCCCTCCTGCGCCCATTCCTGCCCTACGCACCGCCCCACTACGCTCCCCACCACTCCTCTGGCGGTCGCAGTCCTCCTCACGCCCCCGGGGGACTGGGCGCTGCGGTCACCAGAGATACCTCAGGAGCCACTTCTCCCTACGGGCCTGGCCTACGGAGAGCCTGGGAGTGGGATCTATTTATTCGGGGTATTAGTCTCTGAGGAATCGTTCACGCACGTGCCAATGCAATTGCCCGTGTCGGGAAGGTAGGCGCTGTGAGCGGCAGACCTACGGAGAAAGCACCACCTCGTCGGCGCCCGGAGCCCCAGCGTGCTCCAGAGCGTCCCCCAGTGGCCGGGCAGGACCAAGCAGAGGGCCTGCTTCTCCGCTCCAGAGTGGCTCCCTGGCTTCCCAGTATCGCGGTAGACGTGCAGCTGCTCGGTGCGCCAGGAGCCTCCAGGTCTTGCCACCCACCCCTCCCTCAGAAACTCGGACCGTTTGCGCTTGCCGTGTTGCTTTTTTTCTTCTGGAAGGCCCGTGTTTTATCTCTCGAGTTCAAGTCCCGAGGACTTGCCCAGTCTCCTCCCCTTAAGTCATTTCTACCATCCTTCAGCAGCCTCGGAAAGCGAGGAGCCCCGGACTGCTCGTCCAGGAGCCAGCGCTGGCGGGTCCCAGTCCGTCCGGCGCATTCGCCCAACGCATTGGCCTCTCTCCCTCCCTCTCTTACTCCCTCCCTTTCTCTCTTCCTCTCTTTTCTCCTCTGCTTCCCCCTCCCTCTCTTGCCTCTTAAGTTTCCTGCACCGTGAATCCAACTGTGCCAAGCCTAGGCTCCCACGGAACCGATCTTGAGCGCGACCCGGGCACTGAGACGCCGACTCCGCCGACGCTGGACGAGGCAGCGGGACCGGTCCGCGCCTGAGCATGGAGATGAAGCGCCAGGGAGGGCATGTCCGGGGCGCCGGAGACGCCAGGCCCGAGTAGCTCCTCCATGGAGCCTGCCCAGAGCGGTCCCTGCTCGCCGGTTTCGCCCCTAGTCCTGTGCGGTACGTACACTTCGCCTCCACAGTCCCGGAGAGGATATCTTGGAGCGGGGTGGTGGGACACGGGGAAGGGGCGGCGGGAGGGCCACTGGTTGGGGGACAGAATGAGCCTGGCGGGTGACCTCACAGACCCGGGTAGGCTTCCACTCTAGAAGTTAGCGACTGACTCTGCCCTTTGGCTCGAAAAAAAGTAGTGCCAAAGATGTGCTTGTATGCGCGTGTTATCTCTGTGCAGGGGGCTCGAATGGGTAAACTGAGCCCGCTTTACTGTATGCAAATTGCATTCCCTTTCCCCACCCCCACTCCATGGAACGTGTGAAGATACCCAGCACCTAATCCCGGTCAGCTCTACCTACCCCTTCCTCTTCCCGCGCCCCCCTCACTCAGTCTCTCCAGCCCGCTTTCCCTCTCTCTTTCTCTCTCCTCTCTCTGCTGGTGTGTACGTGTGTGAGCACTGCCAGGGCTGGCGAAGAACCAGCCGCCGCCTTTAAGTCCGAGCCGCCCGGCCATCAAACACTAGGGCAGGTCTCGCTGCCAGAGACGCTTGGGCTCGGAACCAGCCTGCACGCGGCTCTGTGTGCCCCTCCACCTCCTGTCTCCACTGGCCGGGAACTCGCACCCGAGGAGTGCAGGGCGCAAGGAGCCCCTCATCCTCCTACCCTCCTGCCCGCCTGCCTGCGGACAGCGCGCTCGCTGGTTTCAGGCGCTGGATTTACTCGCTTTTCAATTTTTCCTGCCCCCCGCCTCCGGGTTTTTGGTCCACCCCTCCCCTCCACGACCCCCTTTCCTCGCTTGGTCGCCAAGCCTAACCTTGCCCGCGTGGTCATGGGATGTCTAATTTCATTTGTATCTAGGCTGCTGAGAGCGCTCCTTGCTCTGTAAAGTGGATGTCAGGTGGATCTATGTTTTTGAAGGAACAAAGACTCAGCGAAAGCACCGCCGAGGAAGTTTGAGACGCGGGAGGATGCAGGCTGCGTGCTGGTACGTGCTTCTCCTCCTGCAGCCCACAGTCTACTTGGTAAGTCGCTGCCGATCCGGCGCCCCCGCAATCCCACCCTGGTCGCGAGGCCAGACAACCAGGGGCGCGCGGGAGGAGGGTGAGATCGCCAGTTCAGCGAGAGCAGCGTTCCTAGCGACCGTGTTGGAACAACTTTGGCAAGCTGGTCTTTGGTTCCCTGCGGGATTTTCCGGTTTTCCCACCCTCATTTCTTGCTCCAGTCCCCCTTTTCCTGAGCGTGATTCTGAACAGAGTCTAGGGCGCCCTAGTACCCAGAAACCGAGGAGCTAGTGGGACGGGATGCTTTATGGGGAGAGAGGGCAAAAGAAAGGGTTGACTATACACGGAACTCTCATTAGTTCATCCACAGAGTTTAAACGAAAGGAAATGGAGGTTGAGAGTGTGGAGCACGAATTTGCCTAGGTCTGTGACTTTGAAAGTGAATCCACCCACCTGGTCCCCCAGTTTGGAGATATGACACATAAAGAAGTGCAGGTAACTTTGTTCGACTTGTAGGGTTCACAGAGGACAAGTGTATCAGACACGAGCACCACAAGCGATTAGAGTTCGGTCTGGGTTGCCCCGGCAAACATGTAGCGGCTCTCCTCCCTCTCCTCCCAATCTCTTCTTTCCACCAGATAACCGAACCCCAGTTCCAGGGCCGAGCCCCTTACTAGGGAATGGCAGACCTTGTTGTCAGGAAAATACTAAGCAAAGCCACTGCCTGTCTTTCTGGAGTGGGGTTTCGGGGGTCTGGATTTTGCACACTGTTGGAACTGGGGGTGGAGATGAATTGGTAGCTGTGGGCACCGCGTGGAGCCAAGACGGAGAGAGCGATTTCTCCTGTCTGGCTTCAGGGAGGGCCAGGGACACTCGCACCCTGCTGGCGAAGTTGTGTTCAGTGCACCGACTCCCCATAGCTTATTTCTGAGCCACAAGAGCGCACGGAGGGCTCAGTGTGTTCTGACGGGGGCGAGGAGCGCTGGGGCAGCCTGAGCTCTCTGACGGGGCTGGAAAAAAGGGATGGGGGGGTGCCGTCCCTCAATCCCAAGGGCTTCAGAACCCACAAGCCAGGGAGCAAAGGTGTTGCCAACCCTTCAGTTGAGAGCGTTTCCCAGCTGTTGCCCTGGTGCATATGACTGCAGGGCTGCTAGTTGTGTGAACTCTGTGTATGTTAATGAGTGTGTATGTATACGCGTATGTGAATATGTATGTGAGGGTGTGTGCCTTTCACGGGTTTCGGCTTCAATCCAGGAACCCTCAGTGTTGCCTGTCTTTGCATCTTTATCGCCTGACTATCGCAGCCTCGGACGCCAGAGGGCGCTGCGCGTCAGTGTCCTCGCCTGCAGGACACCTTGGGGTAAACAGGTGAAAGCCAGGGCAGCCAATCCAAAAGAACAGCCATTCTGACTCTGTCACCGAAGTCTGTGCCTTCCCGGGCTGGAACGCAGACAGAATGTAAAAATTGTCCTTCCCATTTTCCATCTTCAATCATTCTTGCCCCCACCTGTGTCCAGTCTACCCACTGACATTGAGAACCGAAAGACCGAGGGCAGAAAGTTTGGCCAGAGGAAATACAGAAATTGTTTATTGAAAGAAGGGGCGGGGAGCAAAATGAAAGCTACAGAGGAGGGTTATTAACGATTCCCTTGACCATGGAAACCCTCCTGCCCCTTTCCTCTGCATACCTTTACGGATGACCTGAACCTCAAGACTGTTCTTATGTCCTTGGACTGTGCTCACACACGGCAAAAGGCTTGGGGCTGTGGTGCAGTTTAGTGCTTGGAGCAAGTATTTCGATAGTCTGGAAAATAATCTATCAAAAGCAGAAGTGAAATCAATACGTTGTGTTAAATTTTAAATGTGTTTGTTGGCAGTTAAACCGTTTTCCACTCATTACAACAACAGTGCTGGATTTATTCTAATGCGCTGCGTTCTCAACAACAAGCGCATTAATTCTCCTTTAATTGTAAACTGGGAGCATTTGAAAACCATTCAGTGTGCAAATTATGCTGATTCAATTACCGCTTAGTTACAGACTTCATTACCTGAATGCCTTTTGGCAATACGGAGAAAGGAGACAATTTTTCCAATTTCACTCAAAACAATACGAAACGTGAACAATAAAATAGAGATGGCGATTTAGAAGTCCATTCTTTTCTCTCCGATCTAAAGTTGTTTTGTGTGTCGGGGATTAGAAACCACACGGCACCACAAAAACAAAAGGCTGGTGGCTGTGACCCAAGGTAGTATTTCCAGGGATTGTAATCCCATGGTTATTTGCCCACAGAATTCCAAGATATTTTCCTGGAAGAACAGGGAGCTGGTTTTTACCATGGAAATAAACTTAAAAGGGTGAATTGGGCAGTCAGGACAGGTTGGTTCTAGGCAGGTAAGGAAGTGGAGAGCCTTGATTAAAACTCTAGGGCAATGAGACAGACCAAGAAATGGTCAAAGCTTCTTTCTCCATCTATTTTATTAAACACCACACACTGTGACTGAATTTATCATTTATTTGTAGCTGATCTTAGGACATCCCAGATCTTTGCAAGAAACTGCAATAGATGCATGCAGTTTGTCAGGAGCTGCAAGGAATACTCCAAGAAGGCAGGAGTGGCAAAACCATTATTTTATTTTATTTTTTTCTCCTTGAGTTGCCATAAACCAAGAAGGAGTTTAATGAGTAATTTTATGTCTTTATGAGCTCACGCCACAAGTTAAGTGACAGGGTACTCTATTTATGCATTGCCTCCCAGCTGATAGCCCAGTGCACCTTTCCCTTTAAGCTCCTGGAATCCCAGTTATGTTTTCCAAGCAGTGATTGCCACATTATATCCAGGGGAACAAGATTTGTGTAGATATCTCTTATACAAAAATATTCCTGCTTCTACTTATAGAGAAATACCTTAAATATTCCCAAATTGGGGATTTTTAATTTATTTTTTAAGTGAAAAACAATTCTCTATCCAGCAGTTCAGTGCTCCATTCTTAAGTCACACTCTTCTGCCTGTATTTGAGTGAATGTTCTCAAAATCTTTCTTGGCCCAGGTTTTTTTTTGGATGCCTGTTCTAGGTTGAGGATTTTGAGTGTTTTTGTGTTTATCGAGAGATGAGTCTGTTCTTATTTCAAACTGGAAGCTTACTTAGTACTGCAATGGGAAGTTAATTAGAAATGTGTCTACAAAGTAAGCTTCTGAAGCATATTAGCTAGCCGACTAAAAAATCACCACAGGGCTAACTCCATCCATAAATGCAGGGAAGAAGGAAACCATTTAA
The DNA here is from genome assembly GCF_003265705.2 of Callorhinus ursinus. Taxonomy (NCBI): domain Eukaryota; kingdom Metazoa; phylum Chordata; class Mammalia; order Carnivora; family Otariidae; genus Callorhinus; species Callorhinus ursinus. The sequence continues at coordinate 26,052,161 of NW_027397074.1, forward strand.
AAAAAAATAAAGTCAAGGAGATTTTCTGTCTCCTTGTTTTGTGTATTATAGATTTTGTGTATTATAGATTTAAAAGTCTCATTTCATCAGGAGACATACCTATCACATAACAATACTTGTTTAAAAATAAAAAAAAAAGGTCCTGCAATCTTTATTCTCCTGTCAATTCTGGACTGATACCAGGATGTTTTCAATATGATAGAATGGGGGTAACAGGACGATAGCATTTTAACTGAATTGAAGCACACACTGGATAAACTAGGAAAATGTGATTTCTGGTTCTGAAGAAAGGGAGTCCTAAACTGGGTTCTTTTTGGTGGATCAAACTGAAGGATAGGCCAGGGCACACAGGGAGAGCACCTCCCAGCAGAAAGCAGAGGTGTCCTGTTGGCGGCTCACCTGTGGCAATTTTCAGAGTTGAGAACTGAATCTAATGAGCACTCCCTGGGCATGTCAACAAAAAAGTTACTCAGAAATTGAGTCCAGAGAATCTGGCAAGGGGTTGAATGATGTTATTGTGATCAGTCACACATCCACAGTTGTATCTTCATGAGAAGAGGCTCCTTACCCTCCAATTTAGGTCCCTCCAGTTCTGCTAGGAATTAAAATTCTAATAATCTAGTTGCTTTTTAAACCAATATGGGCAAGAATTGAAAAAATTCTTTCTAAACTTTGTCCTTAAAAAAAGATTTTGAGTCAGTTATTCCCTCGAATTTAGAGCGTCTTTAAAATGTGAATACCACTCCAATTGTTCAGTAGAGATTAAAGAGTGATTAATATATCCATGGAATACTACCTCTGCATATTAGAAGCCAGAGCATTTGGGTGAATTTCACTCAGCATGAAGGTGGCTATTAAGAACTGAGGAAGGTGAGGGAAAAGCAGCAGGAGAGAGACTACCAATGTCTATCCTTTGGACTAGGTATGAAAATTAAGCCTCTGCCCACTGAAAATTTTACAATTTGAGCTTATTCCTGAAAAGAAAAGTGCATTAACTATCTAACAGTGTCTTATTCGGTGTTTTCTATTAAGGCCAGTTCTTGGTGGCAGTACTAAAAGTTCCCCAACACCACTGCATTTCCTGATTTTTCTATCCCAGACCAGCCTTCCTGAGACAGGATTAAACCTAGATTTTTGAAGGAGCCTATGCCCCAGCAGCACAACATGAAAACTTATCAGTCCAAAGACATGTTCTAGGGCTCTGTGTGTGTGTGTCTGGGGGGGGGTTGCTACTATTTTAGGCATTTTCCTGAAGTGTTCAATTTTCCATTGACCAAGAAAGCAGCTCCCCTGGTGTGTGGGAAGCACTTGGATGGGTTGCCCTCTGCCACACTTCAGGAGGATGATGGTAGTCTGGGGCCTTCTAGTGATAGCTTCTGGGAGAAACTGCCTTTAGTATTAGAAAGGGAGAACCAGAATCACTACAACTTTCTCAGCTGTATTTTCTCCGAAAGCCATTAAGTTTCTGGCTCCTCTTTGTGCGAAGTTGATTTCTATTTGGCTTTGAATTGTTGACGGCTATTTCCTCCTTAATGAAAGTGTTATCTGGGTGAAAAATATATCCGGTGGCAGGGAAATTGGTTGATTTTTTTGAGATAGGCGCCCAATGTCCTACTTTTCTATCTGAGGGAAAATTTTCTGCAGACTACAGAAATTGACAGCATTGTCCAGGTAATAACCATCATGGACAATATTTTCAAAAGGACATTTGAGTGATGAAAGCATTTGGATATTGCTTTTTCAAATATGCAATTTTCTGTCTTGGCCTTCTTTGATTTTATAGGGGGTGGGTGAGAAGGGACCAGGAATTGGCAAAGGGACGCCTTCCTGGTTTCTCCCAGTCCTGAAATATCGAGGTGCTCCTCAGCTTCGCTTGGAATTCCTGGGTCTGAAGAGCCCTGAATGGGTTTGGCTGTCGCGGTGATGATTTTAAGAGTCGAAAGGGAATCTTGGGAATGAGGAATGACACTCTTCTTGCGCTCCTCCGCCCAGAAATAAAGCCGATGGAAGCTCTGAAAGTTGCATGCTCTCAAGTAGCCAGTTAGGAAGTGTGTATTCTTTCGGAGTTGTTTGTTTAAGTAAGGTGCCTAGCTTTGATTCGATCCTGGAAAGTTCCCTTAAAGCAACCAAGTCCTTCTGGAGCTTCCAGATCTCATTCTAAGACCTAACCAGTCTTCGCCATTTTAATTAATAGGGGGAGGCGGGCTAGTCAGGTTGGCGAGCCGCTGGTCGGGTCAGCTGCTTACAGGAGCAGCGGGGTGGCAAGGCGAGTACGCTCTCTCGCCTCGCCGTGCAATCTCCTCGCTACCATTCCTTAAGTCCAGACGCCTGTTTGCAGGAAGTTGCGGTCTTGATTTATCCGCTACTCAAGCTTGCGACCAGCTCTTTTTCTCTATGTCAGCACTAACCCCTCCCGGAGCTTGGTAAACAAGGCGCGCACATTTTTTCTGCTGTCGATTGGCATGTTGACGACTCTGCTTGAAGGAATGTGACAATAAAGTGGGAAACCAAAGCTTGGCAAGCACTTAATCAAGGATAAAAAGGTTCCGCTGTAAGGATGTCACTCAATTTATTGTGAAAGTCGAATGAATTACGTTTAATGAAAGTGCTCCCCAGATGAATTTTACCGGCAATTTCCTGAGTTGGCTCTGTCAGCTCGAGATGAGGAAATGCCAGCCCAGATCAGAAATGAGCGCCCATCTCAATTACTATGCAAGCTTTCCAAGAGCGGCTTTTTATTGAGATAATATATACTGGCGGCTTCTTGGTGCCCCTCCGCGCGCCTAGGAGCGCGTTTGCGCATTTTCCAAGTTTGCCATCTGCCCTCAAGGGTTGCTGGCTGTTGTTTAAACTTCTAATGAGTGCGCCGCGTTTCTGCTGCGGACTGAAAACCTAATTACCCCCTCTGCAAACAGCTTTTTCTGGAATATTTTGTTTACTATGGAGGTGCGGGCTGGCGGGGGTGAGGTGGGGGTGGGACGGAGAGGAATCCTTTCCTCAGGTGCCCTTCGTTACAGAAAGTTCCTTTGTCGTTTAGTCGGGTGCTCTGGGTGGTGGAAAGCAAGGTGGCGCCCAGAGCCGCGTCTCTGGGATAGAGAGCACCGTGGGGTCCCAGGAGCAGTGAGAGTGCATCGGCTTGCCTCTCCCGCCGCAAGTAGCGAGAAGACTTCTAACGCTCCTACTTCCTTTAAATTAATGAGAGTATTTTCTCGTTCAAGCCGGAAATACGCTGGGGAGGGGGATACACAGGCCACTGCCGGAGCGCATCACCTCATCTGCATGAGAATGGAGAACCGAGAGGCTTTTCATGTAGTGCTTCTTTCTCCCACAATAAGACAAATTGCTGCTTAGAAATACCGAGTGTTTCCTTAGAAACTGGCTCGTGGGGGCTCTGCGCGTCCCCGTTGAACCTGACTTCGGCCAGGCCTGGCCCATCACCCTCGTAACCCTAATGGATTCTGACGGGAAGGATACGAGGCAGTGGCGGTGAAGGCCGCGAAGGGAGGTTGGGCGCCCTCGTCCCACCAGAGGGAGGGGGCGTCCTCTTGACACAGAGGTCTCAGAACCCCTCCCCATCCATTGATTTTAAAGGCCATTTCAAGTCGTCTTCTACAGTTAGAAGCGAGAAGCTTTCTTCGACGTAGGCTTCGTATCCTAGACTTGGAAACCCTGTCGTTCTCACCAAAGCCGCAGAGTGTTCGGGCCCCGGGAAGTTTGCCAGCCGGAGTCGCTGCCGCCACAGCTGCACACTCTATTGTCTTCTTTTAGCCTGAGATGACCTCGAGCAATCCCAACTGGTTTAAGAAAACATAGGTACAGCCCTCTCGCGTCTAGACCCCAAGCCTTCATACCAAAGCGTTGCTTCGGGGGAACTTTTTGTCGACGTCGCCGAGCTTCGGTGCTTCTGGGGCAGCAGGCAGGAGTGCAGCAGTTCCCCGGAGGGAGGTCGCGGGCACCGAGACTGAATGGGTCCGTGGCCGGCGGCTGAGTAAGCCCGGCCCGCGGAGCGGTTCTTCAGAACCACGGACAGAGCCACAGGCTCCGCCCCGCCGGGTGTACGCAGACCGGCCCTACTCCATCGCGGAGGCGCGGACTCGGTCCCTCTTGAAGTAGAGTTGGCGCTTTCCGCAGACCCTTCTCTACCGCCCAGTCGCGACTCTAACGACCCGCCTCCCTCTCCCAGTCTCTCGGGAGCACTGAGCTCAGATCGCTAGGTCCCCAGTGTTTCCTGTGGCCAGATCGGCTCGTTTGCTCCACTTCCCCCCAACTTCCGTGGCTGCGGCGTCACATGATTACCGCAGAGTTTAGGCTGAGGGGAGGTGAATCCTTGTTTCCCCCACTTTCTCCTCGCCCGTCCGCATTCCCTCGCACAGTTCGTTAAATCTACCCCTCCTCCCAAACAAACACGAATCAAGTGATGTAGAGCTTTAAGTGTCTTTAACAACGTAAAAGGCCCGTTTGACACACAAGGAAACTGAGGTACGGAGCGGGATTACCTTTCTCGCCTGAGTAAAACCAAGTGGGGAGAAGTGATTCATGCCCTATCTCCCACCTGCGGGGAACACGGCTGGAGACACCGAGACAGCCTCCAGGATCAGGCGCTCTTAAAGAGCGACGCGGGTGGAGGGTGGGAAGTCGTAATTATTATGAATTTCTAAAGGACCAGTAATTATTCACGGGAAGCAGGACAAACCGCGGCTCGGGCAAAATAATCGATATATTTCCTATCGAAAGTGCTTGGCTCGCCTTTAATGCAGACGAATTGGGATGCAGCCTCATTATTTTCCGTGTGGTTGGGCTCCCCGGCGTGGGGCCTGATGCAGCGTGGAATCTATCATCATTAGAACCAGGATGGGGTAGGGGGAAGTTTCTCCTTATTTACTTAACAAAACAAACAAACAAAAAGCCCCTAAACCCCGAACGACCCCCAAGCACAACCACTGTCCCGCCTCCCCTTTTCTTCCTCCACCCCTCTTCCCCGGCTGTTGTTGCATACTCTCCCCTGGCCTTTCTGAACCCTCTAGAGCCAACACTGCGGTCATTTAAAAATGTGCGCAGTTCCTCCTTGGCGGTAGTCGCACGGTTGATTTGTTCCAGAAATAAGCCGGGGAGTACCCAGAGTTGGCGCTAGGGGTTCTCTGTGTCAAAGGCGAAGGTTGGCTGGAAGTTCTGTCTGTTTCTCTCGCCTCGGTGTAAGAGGTAATCCTTTCAGGATACCCGATTCTGCAAATCCCCGCAGTGTTAAAGGAGCAGAGGTCTGGCAGGCAGTTCTCCATCAACCTGTGTGAGAAGCCAGCTTGGAGAAAGGCAAACCCGTGAGAAGAGAACCAATCTGGAGGTGAAGAGAGGCCAGGAATTGAATAGGAATAGAAGGGAAGGTTCAGGAGCAACGCCTTCCAGGGTCTTCTAGAAGGCCTGCCTGAGACCAGCCTTCCTCTTTCCAGCAAGAAGCTGGCCTTTTGCCCTTGGGTCAACCCACTGCAGTTTTTAAAGCCTGGGAATGGGTCCCACCTTAACCCACTGAAGTGGCTCTAGTGTCCAGGGTCCTGCCTAGTGAATTGCACAGCGTTTTCCTATTTCTCCCCACTTGTGCATCCCTCGCTCCTGGGCACAGTCTTTCTCCCTTAGAAGTTGCCTGCCACCCCTGGTGGGCAGCTGCTGGATTGGAAGTTGATTCTTGTGTGGGTGTCTTCACTGTTTCCTGCAATGCCATTGCTCTTAAGGTCAACAAAGTGAGGTGTGTGTGTGTGTTGTGAGTGGTTGTGTATTTTTGAGTGCTTGGCCTTCATCTGGCTCATCCCTTCTTTATAACAGATCAGTCTAGCAGGGAAGATAGGGTGTGGCACTTAAAAAAAACTAACTCCACCTCCTTAACTGCATTAAAATTATCACAATTATAATAACATCTATAACATTAATGAAAGCAAAAATTAAAATTGTGCACTTCTAAGCACTAAAGTAGAAATAATACCTTTCACCTTCACTTGAATTTTCTTTTCCTCAGGGCCCAGCCTTTCATGGTATATTGTGATTACCTGAGTGTCTTTGTTTGCATGCTGTCAGAGATAGCCAGCTAACTCAATACCAGGACTGTATGATCTACTGACATCATTTCCTCCCACCATCTTCATTTTTAGAGGCTTTATAATTAAACTCTGTGAGATATATGTAACATGCATCCAGTGGAGAGGCTTTTTGCTTATATTTATGTAGCATGCTGAGGAAGGAAAATTAAGGAAGTGCTTATATTGAAGTAATAAGCTTGCTTTGATATTAGCAGGAATGTCCTTTTAATTTACTTTTCTCAAGTCTAAAAGATTATCTCTGTAAGACCAGACCCCACAGTCATGCCTTTTAAAAGAAAGATTCCAATAAAGTGAAAAGACATTTATTAGCTTGTTCTAACTTAGTGTAACAAAAGGCCAGGCTAACCACTCACTGAAAATGTACACTGGGCTTAGCATGGCAAAGTTGCAGTATGATGCAGGAAGCTGAGCAGAAAGCGCTAGCTGGAAATACCTTCAAGGCCCTACATTTTTCTGTCTCTCCCTGTACCTAACCCATCACAAGATACACATGTAGACATAGTGTAACATGGCCTTCCGGAGCCAACACAAAGACGTCACACTGCAGATTGGGAGGAATTTTAATAAAATTGAAAGTTACAGTCTAAAAAGAAGGAGACACATATTTTCTTCTCTAAGATAGGTTATTACCAGGAAAAATTATGATAGAAAAGCTTGGAGAAAATTTCCTGACTTAGAAGAGTCTTTTTCATTTCCAAGTTAAACATACACATATGCACACATAGCAGAGCAAGATTGGATATACATCTGTGCATCTCTCTTTGAAAGATTCCCTGGGAAATCATAGTGGGGAATTCTTAGTTGCTGGTCTTGAAATTTCAACTTGAGTTTGACAGTAACATTTCCTTGATAGGAATCTGGTAACTGACAGTACTATTGTCCTGTTTATGTCAATATTTTCAGGAGAGCGTGAAAGCAGTTTTGGAAAAGAGAGACTGCTGGCTTGATAGATGGAATTTTAGTTATGTATATATAATATACGGCAACCTCTCCAACCGAACTTTAGAAGATGATTCTTCTCCTTGTAACCTTGTAGCTGAATGTTACTAGAGGCCCACAGCTATATAAAACAGCTTATATAGAATTAATGGACTGCTTTACATTCAGTCTCTTACTTGTGAAGCCCTTGTAAAATATCACATGTACTTAAAATAGGAAGAATATAAAGTCAGGTTTTGTGTGCAATCAATAGTTGTAAATGGTTCGGTGAAATATTTGATTGTTTTGAGTGAGTTTGACAATGTGATGGAAATTTATTGTCCTTCTTTGTGCACTGATGTGCTAATCATAAGGCTGCCCCTTCTTTTATGTACTTGACCGGTTTTTGAAAACTGATTGTAAGACTCCAAGGCTACATCTAAGTACACAACCAAGATTTTAGGAAAGATGCATTTATTAATTTGCCAAATTACAAAGAGATCCATGGGCCACTGTGAAGAATAAAAGAACAACCCTCCAATATTGTGTTATTATTTTGTTTAAAATGATCAACAATATATTTTTTGTTTTATTGGAGTTGTGCATTGTGAATATTTAAGATGCAATTTTGAAGAAGAAAGTAAGTGGAGGGTTTAAGTTAGCCTCAAACTTCATAAAAACCAGACTTTCTGAATATAGTGAAATTATTAAAATAAATCTCTTCAGCTACTTTCCATAAGTGTGGGCAAAATTTAGAAAAATTGGAGGGCCTTATTCTTTTCTTCCTTTAGACATATATTAAAGACTACAGTTTTCTTAATTCTTTCACGTGGTTTATGGATTTTTGAAGATACGCCATAAGCCTCACTACGAATTTCATTCTTCTATTTTCTTTCTTTGTATTTTCATTTAGAGAATAAAACATTTCTTTTGCCTGATTGGACTGAGAATTATCATGGCCAAAAACCATAGTTACTTTTTCAAAAGCTTCCCCCTTCCCCCTATTTCATTTAAAGATTACCTAGAATAGTCAGACTTTTTTTTTTTTTGTCCTCACTGTAAAAATGACCCTTATACTGTTGTTAACATCTCCTTTAAATAAGGAACAAGTGCCCTAAGTTACCAACTGGCTATATTCATTGCTGATGCTGCTCAATGCATGATGGAAAACTCTTAAAAACCTGAGCTGGATTATGTGAATTCCATTATACTTTCTGTTTGAGAAGTATTCAGTGAAAATACTATAATTAATCCCAGGTTTGATTCTAAATCTATTTGTAGAATGATGAGTTGTGATTTGTTCTTGGAGCAGCTGTGGTGTTGGTAATAGGGCTGACTATATGATCTCTAAAATTGAAAGTATAAAATACCTTTATTCACATACCTTTTTCAGTCATTTGTGTGTAGTTTGTTGCACCAGAGCACCATCATTTATTGTTTTACAGGACTAAATTTAGAGAAAGATGCAAACCATTGCATTTGAAAGGAAGTTATTCATCCATAGTCAGTGTAGTATTTCTTTGGTCTTCATGTGAAACTTAATTGCTATTGATGTGGAGATTTTGCAAAACATGGCAGTGTTTTTGCCTCTTTCACAAGAAATACGTAATTGAATGATGAATGCCTCATGTTAGATTTTCAACCTTATTTCTTTAGGTTTAATAAGGCAGAGTTACGAACAGCTGCACCGAAGAGCCAGCCATAATCTCTAGCCATTATCAAACCAATGCAGATCTGGCATGAACACAGATGAGCTGAACTGCCACTTTTGGATCTGCAGCTCTGCTCTCTGAACTGTGCTGGAGAGTGGAAGCATGAAAAGTGAATGATTTGGCTCAAGATGTTTAATCCTGCCTTGCATTCTTGACTGAAATCCTTTACAGTTAGAATGGTTCTAATTAATGTGTGGCCAGATGCATATGCACATGTCTCAGATTGCTGGATTCCACACCCCCCCATCCCCACCTCCCACAGCCTGCTTCTGTTCTTTGACCAAATGGTGAAGAAAACAAGAGGCTTTAAAGGCAAATGCACATGTGGAAAGATGGCTGATATCCTACCGAAATATACTCTACTCTACTCTACTCTACCTACTAGGTGGGTAATGTCATGGTGTCAAGTGTCAAGATTGAATTCTTGGTAGAAATAGAGGAGTTCTGATGAGAAATTGGAGGACTTCTGGGCTCCAAAGAGGACCTGGCCCCTTTTCAGTCATCCCAGGATCTTCCCCCGCCCCCCCTCAGATCACTCACTTCACTTCTTAAGGGAAGCAGCACTGAAAAAGACTTGTTAAGAAAAAGGAGGGGAAGAGAATGGCAGTGTATTTTCTTAATTCTGTGACCTTGGGCAAACTTTTTAACCTCTCAGACCCTGATTTCCTTGTCTGTAATATGGGGTTAACGATACTTTCTACCCCATGGAGTTATTATTGAGAATTAACTGAGTTAATGTGCTATAAAGACTCTGAAAGGTGCCTGACACATAGGAGTGGTGAGCTAGTAAAGAAAAAAGTCCCGTTACCCATTAGACAGAAAGGTGTCTGGGCCAGGGTCTCCTGCTCCCAGCAACAGTCCTTATATGGGTGAAATGCAAGGACTGACTCTACCCTAGGACCATCCTATCTTTGGTTTCCCACTTGCTTATTGCTGGACAGTTGCCCAGTGTTGCCCAGAGAGCTGTAAGTATTTAATGTGAATAGTAACCATTGTGACTAAAGCCAGGAAAAGATGGCCATTTCCTTAGCAACCAATCAAATGTTTATTGAAATGAAGACACAAGCCTTTGACAGGCCTAATGAACAGATTGCCTAGTTGAGTGAGAATTCTTGTGATGTTTTAATTTTAGGTGGCAAACAATATGAACATTTATTAAGATCTAATTTAAAATATTGGTATTTATGAGCATTAATTGCTTTTAATTACTTTAACACTTGAAATTCTCTTAAACTTTGCACACAAGGTAATCAGAACATCTCGCCTACTAGTTTTAAAGTGCAGGGACCTTTGGGCAGGGGATATAGACTACTTTCTTCCATTAAAGTTCATTCTAACTGAATGCCTAGATGTGGCAGCACCATAAGCTCCCAGTAGTACTAGAAGAAATAATTTGATAGGATGAGAACCACAGCACCTCTCTCCTATGCCGCCCAAAATATCTCCTGTCTGCCACCATATGCCTCCTTCTAAGGCATTGCTCTGGGTACCCAAGAAGAGTTCCTATATGGAAACACTATTTTGTGTCTTGGATTTGACATGAGAATTGGGAAAGGTATGGGTGACTGCTGGGGATAAAATGTTCTACATTCCTATTTATACCCAGAGCCAAGCACTGTGCCTGGACTTTAGCATGGATTTTCTTTTTCATTCTCACTTTATTTTCTCAATCCTCTGAGATTTGTATTATTAATATCAGTAAAGTTTTGTTAATATCATTAGTGTTAAGATATTACTATGCCCATCCTAGTCATATCATTAACAATACACCATTTTATAGATGAGGAAATTGAGGCATTGAGAATGTGTCTGGTGCAAGGTGGTGATATTCTATCCCAGACAGTCTAATTCTTTAAATTACTGCACCACATTATGTGTGTGTGTGTGTGTGTGCATGTGTGCACATGTGCATGCATGAGCACACATAATGGAGCGGGAGGAGAATGAGACTCATTTTAAAAATTTTTGAAAGAAGTAACTGTTGCTTTCCATTTTAATGCACAGTTCTTCTTATTTGGGTAGCTGGAGTGTACATAAAATTGCTGTGGTGTTACCATAATGTAGTAGTTTTAATTAGATGTTGTTACTCTTGAAGGGTTTCCCATCAAATGGGGGATACAAGGGTAACAAATGCAAGTTTGATATCAATGGTTGTGACTTAAGCTTGTGCTGATGGCATGTGGGACACAATCTCTTTAGGATGTCTGCATCTATTGACCTGACTGATATGAAAAAGGATCCCTGGGCCTCAGGGTAAGGTAATAAGTGAGACCAGGGCATAAAGCACAACCCTCACAGTCATCTGTGATGGAGTTTAAAATGATCCATAACATCTGTATCTCTCCTAGCAAATCATACACCTGTTTTGTGAATTACTTGCCAGTCTGGACATGAGGAGGTGGGGAGAGGAGAGTAGAGCTTATTTGTAAGGGGATAACCACATGTAGGAGGCATAAACTCCAGTTTCTCCCGTGGCATTTACTCTAATGAATCCTGTGTTCCGACAGCTTACCAGATATAAAACAGAGATGTAAACCGGATTCTTTTAAGAGCAAAATTTTTGTGTGATGATATAAAGTAAGAAACTTTAAAACATCTGTTTAGTTTAATACCTTATTGTCAGAATAGTCCCAAACATTCAACTAGTTTAGCTTAGGCATTTTTATCATAGTCTAGATATATGATTTTAAAAATAAAATTGAAAAATGCTCTCAAAATATTCTATAGAATTACTCATGTTGGATTTAGGAATTTTTCTATTTCTGAAGAATAAAAGTAGATCCAAGATATTTCTGCCCAAAGTAGAAGCCCTCTGGCATGGAATGGCAGGGGGAAAGCCTGGTTTCATTTCAGTCTTGTGCTACATTTGACCTTGGGAGAGCTCAGTTATGCCTTGGGGCAAAAAATTAAATGTTCCATTTTGCAGCACTGTCATCTTTCACCTTTATGTGGATTTAAAAATGTAAATAAAATTGCTTTCTGTAAATGGTATACATGAAGGTCATATTCATATTCTCTGCAAGAATTCAAAATGCCATTTGACCCATCATTGGCTCAATAGATAATAATGTGTTCTATTCGTTTCTAGTAATCTACTTTTTAAGCATTTTATGGCCCAATATTTTTATGCCTAGTTCCTAGTTTGTGAAATAAGAAATCAGAAATAAACCTTTTAGCACTTCATTGTAGATTTATTTATAGAATATATGTTTTCAACTTTGAGCTTTTAAAAATGCCACATCTTCCCAGAATACATTTCCTTAGTCATAAAAGTGGTCTGGCTGAAAATCTACAATGAGAGAAGAGTGTACTCTTGAAAAATTTTGAGGGCTCAAGCTATTCCAGTTATAATCTGAAAAGCAGAGTGCAACCAATGGATTTAGAAAGTAAAGTAACTGCTCTTCTCTTTGGGGAAGAGGGTGTTTGAATTATTTTCATTGAAATTTCGATAATAAGACCCTAATAGATCCTTGTATTTAATTGTCATGATTTTGATTGTTAATGACTTTTGATTGCTTCTTCTGGAGGCACCTGTTAGCCGTCTCTGAAGCACAGATGGCTTTATCAGCAGCAGTAGGAGTTTCTTTTTCTTACTAACCTTGAGCTGAACACATTTTTTTTTTGGAAGATGAGCAGACCAGTGTCATCCTAAGTTTTTCTGTCTTTGGGAAATTACTTTGTTTATTGAATAATGAATTGAGATCACTGTTTCAAAAGCTTCTAGTTGTTTTTTTAATTGCAAGGAGTGTTGGTCCTCCTTCTAAGTAGATATATAATGAATATTCAGTGACCAAGGCCATAAGACTATGATGATAATATATCTCTGTTTGCTTGGGATAGTCCTATTTTATGCCTGTTGTTTATATCAAAAATATTTTCTCTTACTTTCAAAAGTGTCTTGGTGTAGATGATAAATTATACGGTCGTCTTACATGTAACTCAGTGTTCAAATGGCTGACTGAGAAAGGTTGATTAGAAGTCTTTTTATGAAAGTCTTAATGATTATGAAAGATTGTTGACTGGGAAAGAAGAGCATTTCCATCTCTTCTACACTCCCTTTCTCATGAAGCGTTCAGGTTCTTCATGAACTTGGGTAGCCAGGGTCTACTACCATGATGTGCTTCATGGAACATATCCCATACTCTTTTATTTAAAAATCTGGTAAAATTTTTTATTAAATATTATGTATTACACGATCATGAGAAAAGTTGATAGAAGACTGATTAGTTGAGGTCCTGCAGAGTGGCATCAGCTTGGTGAAATTGTTTTGGCCCAAGGCCTAGAAACTAAACTTTACCAGTGCTTTTAGAGTTAACAGTCAGAAATAGACTCACTCTAACCTGAATATTCTTTTGATAATGCCCTTATCCTGTGAGAACAATACCTGAAACACTTATCAGAGCACATTTCTTTCATTATGGTAGCTCTGGAGAGTCCAATTAGTAATCAAAACTTGATATATATCCATATATCTATGTATCTTTTTATATCTCTATCTATCTATCTATATATAGATAACTTTGAGATTATTTCACACGAGGACATGGCAGAACCCAAAGTAGAGTAAAGGTTCTCTTTTTCTGTCTTGTGCCTTCCTATCCTTGAGAGTGGTGAGCATGTGTCACCCTACTTGCTTCTCTGAATCCCTATTTTCTATGCGAACAAACCCATTCAGTCTTTTTGATACATTTTTTTTCTCTAAATATGTTACTATTACTGATGACACTTCAAACAGCAGCTCCTACTGAATATTCTTCCTATCCCCATTTTCTATTAATTTTATTACATTCCCTGAAGGCGTTGTTTTCTCCTTTCATATCTTGGTTCTTTATGGGCTAGAATTTCATTGACACTACCATCTTTTACATCTCCCTTTTTTAAGGCTCTGCAAGGCTTGAGACTAGGATATGTGACTCTATGATGTTGATTTAATGTTTTTTTTTTCCTTTCATACCTTTACTCGGGAGTTATTCGTGATGGGTAACTTAAACAAGTAGATAGGCAGCTAGACAAAGCCATTTAGTGCATGGTGGGGAGAGGGGAGAAGAAAACATTTTCCATACCTCTGTTTAAATGCTTGACCTGTTTTTACAGTAGTCATCTTGTAGACATGTCTTGCTTTTTCTGAATTTCTTGGGATTGTAGAAGTTAGTGCCTAGTAAAGCATTAAAAAGAGTTGGGGGTGAGTAGGGTGAGGTGGCTATGGGGATTAAAACTAGAACCACTGTACAAATTCTCCTCTGTTTTGCAAATGCACTGGCAAAAGTTAACTGGACCCTCCTTGGTAGGAAGTATCAATGTGGATCGCTCCTTCTAATAGTTCAGGAGATGAGTATGCTTCCTACTTTGCTTTTCTTGGAAAAAAATCTCATGAGGAATTTTCCCTTAGAAATCTAATTTGTGCAGGTCTCTGGCAAGGACAGAGTTTAAAATTAGCTTTTAAAAATTTATTTTTATTTTTAATTATGGTAAAAAATGCATAAAGTAGAATTTACCATCTTAATCATTTTTAAGTGTACAGTTAGTATATTCACATTGTTGCGCAACCAATTTCCAGAACTCTTTTAATCTTGTAAACTGAAACTCTGTACCCATGAAATGACAACTCCCCATTTCCCTTTCCCTCTAGTCCCTAGCAACCAACCGTTCTACTTTTTTTCTCTATGAATTTGACTTATCTAGGTACCTCATATAAGTGGAATCATACAATATTTGTTCTTTTGTGACTGGCTTATTTCTCTTAGCAAAATGTCCTTAAGCTTTATCCATGTTGTAGCATATGTTAGAATTTCTTTCCTTTTTAACTAAAAAGATTTTTTAATGTGGCCTTTTTATTGACCTTTTTATTGTTTGTTGGTTTTGAGTCATAGAGAACCTTAGCCTATACCTATTTAATACAGGAATTCCTCCATATTTGCTTGTACACATGTGGTTTTATTTTTTTATATTTAAAACCCTGATCCATTTGGAATTTATGTCTTGGGTATGGTGTAAAGTATTGGTTTAATTTTGTGTTTTCAAATGGCTAACCAGACATCCTAGCATCATTTATTTAATATCCCATGTTTGCTTCAATGGTTTGAGATGATGATTTTATCATATACTAAGTATCCTTACATCTGTTTCTGTTCCACTGGTCTGTATACACCAGAAACACTATGTGAATTTGAAAGACTGTTTAGCTTTATTTAATATTTGTAGGAGCCTTTCAAAGATCTTTTTCCAGCTTTATTGAGATATAATTGATATACAATATTGTATAAGTTTAAAGTGCACAAGTGATGATTTGATACACATCTATATTGAGAAATATTTACCACAACAAGGTTAGTTAACATATTTCTCACCACACATAATTACCATTTTGTTGTAACTTTTGTTATGGTGAGAATATTAAAGGTCTGCTCTCATGATTTTCAAGTATACAACACAGCATTATTAACTGTAGTCACCATGCTGTACATCTAGTTATCATGCTGTAAATTAGACCCTCAGAACTTACTCATCTTGTGACTGAAAGTTTGTACCCTTTGACCAACATATCCCTATTTTCCCCACCCCTCAGCCCCTGGCAACCATCATTCTACCCTCTGTTTCTATGAGTTCAATGTTTTTATCTTCCACATATCAGTGAGATCATACAGTATTTGTTTTTTTTTTTTGTTTGACTTTTTTCACTTAGCATATGTGCATTTTATTAGACTCCCGAAGGCATTGTTTTCTCCTTTCATATCTTGGTTGTTTATGGGCTAGAACTTCATTGACACTGTTGGCTCTCTACCATCTTTTACATCTCCCTTTTTTAAGGCTCTGCGAGGCCTTGAGACTAGGATATGTGACTATGTGATGTTGATTTAATGTTTTTTTTCTTTCATACCTTTACTCAGTGCCCTTAGAGTCCATCTATGTTGTCACAAATGGCAGGATTTCCTTCTTTTTTTATGGCTGAATAATACTTAGGTTGTTCCCATGTCCTGGCTATTGTAAGTAGTGTTTCAGTGAACTTGGGAGTGCAGGTATCTCTCTGTGATAGTGATTTCATCTCCTTTGGATGTATACCCAGGACTGGGATTGCTGAATCATGTGATAATTTTATTTTTAATTTTTTGAGGAAACTCCATACTGTTTTCTGTATAGACTGTCTTAATTTACATTCCCACCAACAGTACACAAGCATTCCCTCTTTTCCATAAACTCACCAGCATTATTTTCTTTTTAATAATAATCATCCTAACAGGTGTGAGGTGATATATATCACTGTGATTTTGATTTGCATTTCCCTGATGATTAGTGATTTTGAGTACCTTTTCATGTACTTGTTGGCCTTCTGTATGTCTTCTTTAGGAAAATGTCTATTCAAGTCCTCTGCCTATTTTTTAATCAGACTTTCTTTCTTTCTTTTCTTTTCTTTCCTTTTTTTCGCTGTTGAGTTGTATGAGTTCCTTAGATATTTTAAATATTAGCTTATTATCAAATATATGGTTTGCAAACTTTTTTCCCATTCCATTGGTTGACTTTTCATTTTGTTGATTTTTTTTTTTTTTGCTGTGCAGCTTTTTAATTGAATGTAGTTCCATGTGTGGATTTTTGCTTTTGTTGCTTGTGCTTTTGGTGTCATATCCAAGAAAAAAAAAACCCAAAACCAAAACAAAATATTGCCAAGATCAATGCTGAGGAGCAAGGAAATAGTTAAGAGTTAATATAATATGTCAGGAGTTTCATTCCAGCCTGGAAACTAGAAGGGACTAAAAGATAGAAATCATCAGGTTTCTTTTCAAAGATACTTCCCCCTCCCCCATAGAATTAGGAGGAAAGAACGAAGGAGAGAGAGAGGAAGAAAGAGAAGGAAAGAAAAATATTTAGTATTTGCAATTATTCTATATTTAGAAACTATCATCATAAAAATGTTGCCCTCTCCAATGAGCTGAACAATTGACATGTGCTTTCACTCAACATCTGAAAATGATTCTAAATATTTTAATCAGCAGAAAAGAGACCAAAGGGAAAACACCCCAAATAAACAAACAAAAAACAAACAAGCAAACAAATACCATGTGCAATCACCAAAAAATTTTATGGACATGTCTCTGATTTCCAAGATGGCTGTATATCCCAAATGGCATTTCACAATGGGGTGGTTTTTCTAAATATAGTAAATGGGCAAATATTCTCCTAAGCAAAACATTTGCTTTAAGAAACCTCAATGTTTTATTAATTAAACTTCTTCAGCTGAGGAATTTCTGAATCATGTGTTATAATTGCTCTGGAGACTATCATGATGTTGGTACTAATAAATTCCAGAAGTGAATGACTTTTTTAACATGTGCCTTATATATAATTTTGAAAGAAAAAGTCAGAGGACTGCCTTTGGAACTTGGCAGTGAACAATAAGCTATAGCTGAAATAAGAGATTATTTTCTATGTCTTACGAGTTGAGAGTTTAAAGGAGATAGATGGTCACTTCTAACTACCACACGTAGGGAACCAAGCATTTCTCCCGCGCATTGTGTGACAAGCTTCCCTTGTTACACAATCCATCTTTTCCATACTTGGCTTCTAATGACTGGGGAAATGATAGAATTAGGACAAGAAGGATGTAAAAGATTCTCAGATGATGTGTTTTTGCCAGTAGAGCCTCTTTTTTTTTTTTTTAAGTGAAATAGGCTGTACACCCAACGTGGGGCTTGAACTCATGACCCTGAGATCCAGAGTTGCATCTTTACTGACTGAGCCACCCCAGCGCTTCATTAGCTCCTCTTTTTAACCACTACTGTGTCTCTCCTCCCTCTATCTAGGATATGCTCAAAATTAAGAATGAGTGCAAAAGGGTTCTTTAGAAAGGGAAACATGGTTCTAGAGACCCACTGCTGGTTCATGGTGAAGGTTAAAAGGATGAGTCAATTTTTTTAGTTATCAGTGTTCACTGGAGTCCCAACATTGAAACCAGAGTTTACATCCCCATGGAGCAATCTAACACTTTTTATAAATCGTGAATTTCTCTATTTTTGTTATGGTACATTGTGTTCCAGACAGGAGATAGAGATAGGAAGAGAATGTGTAGAAGTCTTTGTTTTCTTTGGTAAATACAAAAGACAAGGACAATTAAAAAAAAATAGAGTCTAGAAGTCTAAATTATGCTACTAATGCTATCATTTGAGTTGCTCTGTACTGTGGAGTGAATCATGGGCCAGAGAGGCTGGGTGTTCGTGCCACAAATTATCAGCAGTAACCTTGTAATGGTATGTCATGCTATTACTTTCCATAAGACCTCAAACGGATCAATGGATTATTCCATGAACTATATATTGTTAGTTCTCCTATATGTAAATTTCACAAAAGGAGACTACAGCTGTGTTTGCAGAACTGTAGTATAGGGCTGAAAAGAGAACGAATTGGCTTAAAGATCAACTTGTGGCCACTTTAAAAGACTAATCCCGAGACTTTAATCAGTTGGTGTAATCGTCCATGTATGAAGAAAATTGATGCACTGTACATTGTATCTTGGTGAATAATCTCTGATCCTGTTTTCCTTTGTGGTGCCATTGAAAAAAGAAATAAGTGGATCTTTTAATGGAAATCAGGGCTCTTCCAGCTTTAGTGGAAGGGTGAAAGGTAAAGCTTTATTTCCAAGCCAGGCATTTCAGCTCACAATGAGAACAGACTTCCCTCTTTCTGTACACCATCTGCATGCACAGCCTTGTGGCCTGGGTTGCCATTTACTGTCCGGAGAGAGAATGGCACTTCCCAGAAAGGATCAGAATTTGAGCCTGGAATTTTAACATTCACAAGCTGTCTGTGAGCACAGGTTGGGAGGAAATTGACTGATGCTTATCAGCGTCCACTTTTTGCCACTTCTTCCAAAAGTGTTTGGGCCAATATTTGATATCAGATGCTGTTGGAAGTCACTAACCTATAAAATATTAAGTGGCTTATTACAATGCACATTGATGTACTTGTCATTTGTTCAAACCAAGTGTGAGATGCAGGTTTGTTTTTCTTTTCCCCCAAAGGCTATTTTTTTTTTGCCAATCAGTTATTTGCTGACCCTTACAGGAAAGTATAATTCTTTGGAACGGTATGCACCATTCTTGTGAAGTCATCAGACAATTTTCTAGATGTAACCTCTACTCTGAAATGGGGAGGTAGGGAAGCTGGGTATTGGTAAGTTATTTTATAAGTGGTGGAGCTGAGGCACAGGATAGTTAATAAATGCCTTACCTGAGTATCCCATGTTGGAATTAGAACTCAAGTCTACTGACTTCCATCTTGCCAGCAAGAGAAATTAAGAGCTACAGGATTTCATACTATGCCATTCCCTGTCTAGATAAGGGTAAAAGCTTAATGTATTGACTTAGGGGGATCTTACCTAAAAGCACAATATTTGTAAGGGAGATAAAGAATTCTGGTTTATCCTGGTGGGAGCTAATTGCAATTCATTGATTCCTGGTTTGGGCATAATAAATAATAAATAATTGTTGTGATTGTTTATCATTATTTCTTGATTTCAAGGTTGCTATAGTTTGAACAATTTCATGGAATAATCTGTCCATCTCTTTAGAATTCACAAAGGCTGTGGAACCTTGAGTCTGGTCCAAGTGTCTGTGTGTGCTCAGCATGTGACAAAAATGATGAATGGAGATGTGGGTTCAAGGAAACAGAGGTCTTATTGGAATGACATCTGCTTCTCTTCTAGGCCAGACATGTCATACCAGGGATCGGTGAATCATGGTGGAAGAGGAATTCGACAGGCTTAAAAACATAACATTTTTTCTGGTCTATTTGATTTTGAGCAGAAAAATGAACAAAAACAAAAGTAATTGATTTTTCTATTTCCTATACTTTTTACATCCAAACTCATAAAGCCACATTAAATTAACTGCAAAAGTGAACAATTTTTGCCTTTATTTTAATTTAAGCCATGATTGCCCTTTTATATCTATTCACTTATTAAGGTCCAACTTGGTGAAGACGACATTTTGATTTTGTATTTTCAGATTGTTTCTTTGCCAGTGATTTCTAACTCTCCATCCACCACTGTCTAAATAGACTCTCCAAGTTTCAAATTATATTAAATTGTCAAAATGGTAGCATATTATCCTAGGTAGACTTCCAAATACTACCTCACATCTAGAACAGAGAATCTCTTATTTCTGTAAAGATCAACTGAATATTTATGCTCAACAGGTGGGCATTTAAAAACACTTTGTGGGACTTTGTGGGAGGGGCATTTGGGGGGCTCAGTCAGCTGAGCAACCAACTCTTAGTTTCAGCTGGGATTGTGATCTCCAGGTTGTGATCTGGGTGTGTGTGTGGGGGGGTTGTTTATGGGATCCAGCCCTGTGTTGGGCTCCTGCTTAGCATGGAGTCTGCTTGTCCCTCTCCTTCCCCCTCTGAACCCCTCCCCTCATGAACACACACACACACACACACACACACACACGTGCACGCGCGCACTCTCTCAATAAATAAATTCTCCAAAATAAACCCACTTTGTGGAAGCTATGGGTTCTTTACATTTTAGAATGGCTTTTAAGAGATATTTTCAAGTTCTTTAGTTATGGAAGACGCATTACATCTTGACTTTCCACTTAATTTCTTGTGGCATTAAAGAAATGTTCTTTGTTGTGCAGCCTTTTACAATGCCAGTGAAACAGATCTTCACTTCTCTGGTCTAAGTAGTCTCATTTTTTCAGGCAGTTGCAGAGCCTCTTCCTAAATGGGGAAAAGAAACAACCTACAGATGCAGTCTGACTGGCATATGCTGGATCAGAATTGGTACGCTAGTGGAGAAAGAACATTTGTCAAGCTGTACAGCTAAGAATCATGGTATTTGTAACATCTCTGGCCTGGAGGCCCACATTCTTAACATAGTTGAGAAACTGAGGGTTTAGTCACATGCCATATTTTTCACTGGTAGGATGCTTTCATTGCCCTAATTTTTATGGCCTTAAAAAAAAAGTTAAAAGGAGCCTCAAAAGGCAGGTATGCCAATTTCATTAGTCCATTAGTTCTCATAGCTACTGGCACTCTCCTCTATTCTTCATATTTAGATTTCCTCAGCATTCTGTTTGGACTGAGCTCTTAGGATCCACATATCTATCCTTCGCTTCTCAGCCCTCTGGCAAAGACTAGGTGCAGGCTGTTTTTCTCCCCTTTCTGCACGTGTGTGTTTCTTTGAAGACTAAGGTAGGCATTTCTATCATCTTTGTTGCCATTCATCAAAATAATTTTAAAAAATTCTAGAGCTATGAAACATTTAGAAATGATTCAGAACAATTCCAGTTTGCTCACTTGCTTAAGATCAGACAGCCCGTCAAATGCCTGAGCTAGGTTCCTGGAACAGTTCTTAATGATGTCATACTAAATGTCTTCATTAGTTCTTTGAGACCTGTTTTAGTTAAATTGGTACATTTTTAAAAATTACGAAAATAAGTGCTGGCTCACAAAAATAATACAGTGGTCCTAATTAGTTGATGTCTAATGAGACTGCCCCTAGTCTGCTCTTTTTCTTTCATAGTTTGTAGGACTATGCTGATGTGACATGAGGAACAAAATGTTCCAAGGAGGCATGGGGGATCTTTTACTTTTAGGTTTGTTGGCTTGAGAAGTGGAGAGAGAACCAGATGAGTAATCAAAGACACGTACCCTAATTCTGATTCTCTCAGTCTCGGGCAAGACTTAGAACTGAAATACACCCAGAGTTCATTTACACTAGCTCCTCATCTTACTGGAAAATGAGCAGAATGATGATGTGACTAATTCAGGAATATACAGCTAGTTATAGGAGGAACAAGGAATCGGATCCTGGTCTCCTGAATTCAAATCCTTTAGTATTTCTCCTACAGTAAACTGCTGTTAAAATCATTCAGCTTCTCCAAGTCTCCATTTTCTCATCTGTGAAGTGATGATTGTGGTATTTGTTCAACTATTAGTAATAGGGTTGTTGCAAAGAGTAACCTTAGATGAGAGAGAGAGACAGAAGTATATATGTTAACAATTTAATGCGGTAGGAATTTGGTGGAGTAGGAATTATGAGTGAAGCATTTCAAATTTAGCAGGTTGAAATAATCTTGATGGAAAGGACCACTTTATGCAACTATTTGAAAAGGTGCTTTCTGCTATAGAAATGGAATTTTGGGGCAAGGGACGCCCTGCTTTTCTTCAACTAAATTTATAAATTGATTATTGTCTTGGAGTCATTCTTATCCATAAACTTATAATTACATAAAACAGCCCCATCTCATATAGTAACTTTTTGATGTTGATCTAGTAATGATTTTTCTTTGATTTTTTTTTCCAAGCAGGAAAAAGTTAACTTAATGAACATCTTGGGTCATCTCTGTGGTCTAATGATTTAATGCTTATCTAAGAATTTTAGTATTTTCCAGGCAAAATAGTTAATGAGGACATAAAATTATTCATTTTTTACCTGCATTCTAGATGAAATGATATGAAAGAAGCATGATTAATTTCATCATGTAGAGACTTTACTGGCTTTTACAAATTAAAGCCAAATACCCTTCATGAAATTTCTTGGAGATGTGACAAGCTGATTTATATTCCATTAATTTAACTCTATTTAGGCAGAATCATGGACTTTTATACTAAAACACAAAATTAATTAAATTGCCCAGTAGTATAATTACAGTTTCATCAACAGAGAAAACAACTTTGAATGCCAGAGTTTTGAAATGTTAAACTGAATTTTCAGTTTAATTTGGGTACCCTGCCATCTTCTTCCTTCTAGATATATTGATGCAATTGCATGCACTATTTTCCCCTGCTTATGACTTCAGCTTTGATTCCAGTGTGTTAGACTTGTCCATGGTGGGTCATCAAGACTGGAGGAGGCTATGAGGTTGGGGAGACAAAAGCATCAAAATGGAGTGGAAAAGGTAAGGGAAATTTAAGGGGGGAAGAAACGTAAGGATGGGTAGTGGATATAAATCCCATTATGAAGTCTGTGTGTCTGTGAAGAGAATGACAGAAAGCAACATAGAGCTAGATAGGCAATAAATATTTGTTGCATGAATGAATTCATCAATGAATGATATAGGGCAGGAGACCCCTTGAAAATGAAAGTAGCCATGAGTTAGCCAGACCAAGCTATGCCATAATGACCCACAAAGTTTAATAAAATAAGTGGCTTTCCTTAGGATTATGGTTTAGTTTGTGACGTTTCTTATTTTCATATTTGGTTCTCTTGTTAGTTTTGTTCACATAAGTAAATAAAAAGCTTCCTTGATGTAAAAGGAACTTAATAAATATTTTATTTATAAATATAAGAATGAAAGAATATACCATTTTTTAACCAGGATAAGTTTTTGAAGTGGAGCTTTTATTAATTTTACCTGACATTTATCATTTATCAATTTTGTATATCTGTTCTTTTTCATTTATTCTCCCTAATGGCCCCAAACGTCCCAAAGGAAGATGAAAGTAAAGAGGGGTTCTCTTTATATCTTTTCTTGTCCATCCCATTGTTGTTTTATACTAGATTCAATTAAGAATCAATTGTTAAAAAAATAAGTGGCAGTGTACATATGAATTTGGGTGTTTGAACCTTGATAGTAAAATTGATCCCTCTTTGCATGATACTTTGCTTCAGAAGCAGACTTGAAGCAGGTCTGTTTCTTTAGTAGTAGAATGGGATCAACGGGAAAGTTATCAGTGGGAAGGCTGACTTTCAAACCTTGCATTGCATTGAACATGCCAGGTGCTGTGCTTCCCAAATGAATAGTAGGTTGGGGGAAATAAGTCCACAAGGTTTTGAATGGTTTTTACTTCTTGCACTCAGGTGCTTTGTCCCCTGGCATAATGTAAAGCAGAGAGTAGAACAGCATGAGCCTTGGGCCAGACATGCTTGAGTTTGAATTTCAGCACTCCTAATTATTGGCTGTCTGTCTTTGGCAAAATTACTTAAGAATAGCCAAGCCTCTGTTGCCATATCTGTAAACCGGGAGATCAAAGTAACCATCTCCCAGGATTTTGTGAAGAATAAAGTATCTGGCATGCAATAGGGCTTCATTACATTTCTTCATCTGTTTCCTTTCCTTTTGACTCTTTGTGTCCAAAACTTTGCTATATTAGGTATGAAAAATGACTGGGTTACACTGTTGACAGAGTACCGGACTAACTAAAAACATGGTGACTATTGTGTATTGAGAGTGCTGGGAAAACACAAGGATCTGAGTGAGGGCTGTTTGGGAGGATGCCAGTGTTGGTTTGCAGAGGAGGGGGGCATTTGGAGAGCAAACCTTGTTCCCCAGCATTTGCTGTCTAAATGTTCAACTTTCAGTTCTCTATCCTCTCTCCCACATTACCTGATCAGGAAGAGATGCTAGTTGGCACAAATCCCTTTCTCACTCTCCAGTTCTCTCCCTCTCTCTCTCAGTCTCTCCCTCTCACTTTGTTTAAAATACCAGTTGAGCAAAAAACTACCTTTAGCTACTACCAGCTTCTATGGAAGAGGAAAAGAAAAATAGAAAAGGTAGGTGAAAAAAACTTAAGGAGCCTAGAAGACGAAGGAAGGCCTCATGACTCTGAAGAGTAGCATTAATTTGAAGTAGATAGTATTATCTAGGTCACAGAATTTCCATCAAATCCAAATGACTTTATTGTGTGCTAACTTTAAGGATAACACACTGGGGCGCCTGGGTGGCTCAGTCAATTAAGCGTCTGCCTTTGGCTCAGGTCATGATCCCAGGGTCCTGGGATCAAGTCTCGCATCAGGCTCCCTGCTCAGTAGGAGTCTCCTTCTCTCTCCCTCTCTGTCAAATAAATAAAATAAAATCTTAAAAAAAAAAAAAGAATAACACACACACACACACACACACACACATGCTTTCATGTGCAAATATACCAATATA
Source organism: Callorhinus ursinus (assembly GCF_003265705.2). Lineage (NCBI taxonomy): Eukaryota > Metazoa > Chordata > Mammalia > Carnivora > Otariidae > Callorhinus > Callorhinus ursinus. The sequence continues at coordinate 26,076,746 of NW_027397074.1, forward strand.
ACAAATTCCTAGAAGTGGAATTGTTAGGCCAAAAGACACACAAATTAAAATTATGCTAGATATTTCCAAATTGCCTACCTAAAGTTTTGTCCCAAATTATATCTCCACCAACAATGTACAGGTGAGCTATTTCTACATTTCTCACATCTGCACTGAGTTTTTGATCACTAGTGCTTTTGTAGAAGAAGTATATTTTTATTATTTGCACTTACTTAATTTTGACTGAGTTTGAGTACCTTTCATGTGCTTAAGCCATTTGTATTTCTTTTTCTGTGAACTGTTCAGGTCAGGTTAGTCACTTAAGCTTTTGAAATTTCACTTCCCTCATTTGAAAACTGAGGGTTCTGAGGACTGAGAATGCAAGGGGGTTTTACATAGCATCTGCCAGAAAATAGGCAATTAATAAATGTTGACTGTTATTGTTGTTTTATTATTTCTGCTACTCCATATTAGCACCTTTTTTTCTCTGTCATTGGGATCTTTCTTTAGAATTCCAGATTTACATTTCTGTCTCTCACTTTTGCTTTAAACACTATCTTCCCACAACCTTTTCTCCGCTTCCTCCTTCCCCTCCTTTTTGGTCTCTACCTTGGTGGCTGCTTCCTGCTCCTGTGTAATCAGGTTTGACAATTATCAGAGCTTTCACTCCTCCCTCTTCCTCCACTCCCATATCTAATTAGCTGCCAGATCTCATCAATTCCGCCTCAATAAACAATCCACTTAATCTTCTTCTTTCTTAGCCCTCTCTAGATGTCTTCTTTATATCCATTGATAGAGCCTTTCCTACAGCCCTTAACTGTGAACTCTTGCCTCTTCAATCCATCCTCCTCACTGTTTTGGTAATTTTTCTAAAAAACAAATGAGTTATTATGTATCTTCTTCATATTATTTGAGAGCTGCCTGATGCCCACAGGCTAAAGTCCAGACTCCTCAGTCAGGCCTTCAGAGCACTTCACAATTTCAGTCTTCCAGACTTTTAGCCCACTCTCCTAATCCTTTCCATGACCCCAGAGGCTTCCTGATATTTAACCATTCAAATCCCTCTGTTCCCTCTTCCCTGAACATTCTCAAGCTATTTCCACATCTATCACTTGCTTGTTGAAGCCTCACCCATTTCTTAGGGACAATTCCAGTTCTAGTCTATTAAGTGGCATTCTTTCATGTTTGGGGCCAGAACTAATCTCTTTATATGAAAACAGCACTTTGTACCTATGGGGCCTTTTGAAATAACATGACTTGTTTAAAAGAGTCAAGATGATCTGGAATTGAATCCCTGTTCCGTTAAGGTGACTTGGGAAAGTTATTGAGATTCAGTTTCCTTATTTATTAAGATCCAGGATAAAAAAATGAAATGATGATTGTCAAAGAGTTTAGTAGAGTGGGAGGCGCATAGTAGATATGTAACGCATGCAGTTTGCTTTTCTTATCCTTGAAGACTGTCCTTGATAGCTCACCTGGAAGTCTACTGAGAATTCATATAGTGGGTGTACTGCTCACTGGGCTGGCACCATTTGTGGCCGAAGATTCATATGCACATGCTCTGGAGGGCCTTAAAGTTAGCCTAAGTAGTTTAGACTTTGGATTTTTGATGTTTTTTGAGTAAGGGAGGGATATAATCAAAGTGTACTTTGGAAAATTGATCTGGCAGTGTGATATAGGCCAGATGGGAGAGAAGGAGACACAGAGACCAGTTCAGAGGAGTGGGTGTAGATACTAGAGCTGGGGAGTCTGGGGCAGGGGAAGAAACTTTAAGTAGGAACGGTGGCACTTATAGTAGAAAGGACAAAAGGAAAAGAGAGAAGACAGGAGGTCTTCCCAAAGCCTAAAAAAACTTTTTCAATTGCATGAGGAGGTCTTGGTTCAGTGGAAAAGTGTGAGTGGAATCCAATTAAAATATCCAGAAGATTAAAATGACATCCTTACAGAAACACTTGGTTTACCTTTAGAAAATCCTGATATAGTCCCCTTTCAGTGTGATCTCCATAAAGAATTTAGGATAATGGAATTTCCTACTTGCTCCTCTCTGCTCAGGTGACATTGGGGATTGTGCCTCCTGGAGTGTTAAGTACCATGAAAGGTCTCTCACCCTTGAAAGGCTTCCTTTTAGGTCATGGTCTAGCTCAGCCTGGGTCGAGCTGGGAAGGCTTGTATGTAGGATGCCTGCAGTGCCCCTGACAAGTAGATAGATGAGCTCTCATTTCCCATATTGTGCTATTAGATGCCAGAGCCAGTGTGGCGCAGGATACCAGGAAAGTTTTGCGAGGCAGGGGGCATTGTCACAGTCCCTTTCCAGCTGTTGGCTGTTAGCAACAACATCCATTCTGCTGCTGACACCCGGCTCTCCCCAGTGGCACTTATGCTTAGGAATTATTTAAACCACTTAAAGACAGTAGAATATTTAAAAGTCAAAATGCCTGCTTTCTAATTATTCCCTAGACCTCACTTAGCAATAACTGGCTTCATGTCACACAATGTGACTCTCATGGGGACTTCAGCAGCCCCCTGAGCAGAAGTGATGGTGTTGGCATGTTATTAACAAAACTAGAGACTGCTCTGCCCCAAGCCTTGAAGAGGAAGGCGAGAAGCCCGTCTTCCATCCCCATTCACTCCCATCTCTAATCCAGTGGACAGGGCAATTTCAATGGGCTGTTCTTAAATATTTAGAGGGGATCTTGAGGCTATTCCTTGGTTTGCTTTAATTCCCTCAGGTCATTTCTCATGAAATGATCTGTGAAAAATGGGAAGTAGTGAAAAGGGGATTTGGTACTGTTGGCCTTTCTTGACCCTCCCTGACTTTCGTTAACATCTTGAAAAGTGGTGACAAAATACAAAAGAATTAATAAGTTATAGGAACTCAGGACCAGGACCATCGTATTGTTAGGAAGCTTGTTGAATGGGCTTTTGAATTTGCTTTGTTAAATCTTAAAAATGGCATTAAGCAGCTAATGGGGTTGATATATTAAATACAATCCTAGCCTGTACACAAAATGGACACTAGCTAATCAGTGATTTGGTACATCAATTGATATGGGAAAGATGAGTTCTTTTTATTAGGTCAGCAGAACCAGTGATGTATGGAGGCACTAAAACGAGGGAACAGATTAGGCTGCTCTTTGCAATTTTAATTATGAATTTTTATGAACAGAAAAATAAAATGTAGACATCTTTGACTGGGAGAATGAAGGTGTCTGCAACGTTTGTTGGAGTTCTGATCTATTCATGTTCCATTTTCCTTTAGTCTCATATCTAGATAAAGATTTGAAGGGACATTATAAATTTACATATTCTTAGTTTTTAATATTTTATTAAGGAAGATGAGGTGTGAAAAATACTTTTATCTGATTTCCTCTGATATTACTCGTATTACCCATTAAAAAAAAAGAAAAGAAAAAGAATTTTAGACCCAGAAAAAATTTAGGAGATACTGAGTTCTAGTCTTTTGTTCCCTAGTCCTGAAAATTCATTTTTCTTTCCATTTGTTTCTCCTGGTGATGTGCATGGCAGGTGGTGTAAAGTAGTGATGAGCCCAGCACCTGGATTCATTAGGGCTGATGCAAGTAATGGGCTTTGCCACTTGCTAATGCTGTAACCTGGGACCCTTTCCTTAATCTTTCTAGATTATAGTAGTTTCTACATCTATAAATTGGAGACTGTAACATGCCTAGGGCTATTTTGAGGGTGAATAGTATAAATGAGAGAAATATAAAACATTTAGCACACTGCCTGATATTTATTGTTGAGTGAATTCTTTTTATTATTTGGGTTTGAGTCCTGCAAAATCCTCTGCTTATAGAGTACCTGTTTCTATCTGGAAGTCTGTGACTGCTTTGGGCCTTTTCTAGTATGACCAAATTTAACTCAAATCTGGTTTAAAAGGTCAATGTATTTTATAGGACTATGAAAGGGTATTAATAGCTAAATACTGCTAAATGAGGAATCATAGAAGCATCAGGTGATGAGGCCTCTTCTAGAATCTCCCTAAGGCTATATCATGCACATTTGCATATAACTGGTATATGATTTACAGATGCTTCCTATCTGTTCTGAGATATTTTCAACTTAGACTTTTATTATGGCTCCCCTCAGGACACTAATTTCCTGAATTTCTCTAATCTTCTTGCAGAATTTTGTATGTTTTACACTATTTTTGTTGTTCATTTTCTAAAAGCATGAGCCTGAGACAGCAGATATAGAAGCTAAATGAGGATAGAGTAGGGGGCTGGCATAAACCTTTGCCAAGGAATTTTAGCCTAGATATGAGAATGTTGTATTTTAAATAGTCTAGCATCTTTAGATCTTACTAGAGCATCTTGGAACTTCACTGGTATCAGGTTGTAATGAGGACCAGTTGGTTAATAGGGTGATCGGTAACAAGATAACAACCATTCTCAGTTTAGAACTTTTTGATTTAAAGTGAATAATTGTGAATAGACATTTTCTTGGAAGAAAGGAGTTACTGGATATTCTGCTTATATTTTTCTAGAAATTTATTACCAAGCACTGCTATTTATTTTGAGGCCAATTCCCAGTTTTTTGGGCATCTCATGCTATCGGAGTTATTGATTGCACTCTATAGAGATGCCTGTAATTTGTGTGTAGTTAATTAATAAAGTTTATTGAGCATTTAGTTGGGAAATAAATTGTACAAAGTAAAAAATAGAAAAGAAATTGTGATCTGTGCAAACTCTATTTAAATGAAGCAGAAAAAATAAGTAAGGAAAGTGTTTTGGACCATGTTTTAATAAGCTTTCCCCAAAATTTCTAAAACAGACGTATCAGATTATAGGAAAAATGATAAACATAAATCCTTCTAGAATGTAATATATAGGATACTGTATGAAATCAAATCTAGAAGTTGGCTAGAGCATTAAAAATAAAAGTTGGACAAATATCTTATTAAATGGTTAATAATCTTCTACAGTTTCTTCTAAAATTGGTATGAAGATGAGTTTAGAGAAGTTGAAAAGGATTTAAAACCAGTTCAAAAATTTAAAGCCTATTTGCAGTTTATTTTTGAAAGCCTCTTTTCTGAAAATACTGAGCATTAGATAAAAGCCATATTTGTTATAATCTGCATTTATTTTCATGTATCTCATTCTATCTATGAGATTTAGTCTTTGAATAGGAAATCTGCTCTTATTTTGGTTTTGAACTTGTGTTGTATAACCAAAGATAGGTCCCATATCCTCCTACTCTGTTTTTCACCATTCCTCACTATAAATCAGGGAACTATGGCCTAGAATGCTTCCCCACACTTAACGTTGTGCCCTTGGAACCTCTGTTGTGCACCCTGGAAGCCTCTGAGATCGCGTTGGCCTTAGAAAGTTCAGAGCTTTGGGTTAAGTTTCTGTGTTGCTTACTGTTGATCTGTTGAAGATACTTCTTTATTTATTTGTGACTTTTCCCCTAGTAGTTACAGCATCTTGATAATTTCAGTTTTTAGATTTGAGCTATAATTCTAATTGTGTTACTGTAAAAAACTACCTGAGATAAAATTCTGGGAAGATTTCATCTAGAAAGATTTCTTCCTATTTCTGGAAAAACACGTAAGGCGGTTAATCAAGTTTTAAAGATTATTACATTTTATCTGTGGCTTTAAGACTATTTCTCTTCCATGATATTGATATAATAATCTTGTTTTTAAATAAATACTTATGTTGAAGTGCTTATTTTTTAATTCATAAATTCGAAGTTTACCTAAAAGTAAATATTTAAATCACAAGTATCTTTAAGATAGAGCAAAAAGAAATGTTAAAATGTAGAAAAATTATTTCAGCTTCCTTACAATTTCATATCATACAAAGAAAAAGGTGAACACATTAAAAATATATTTTTTAAAGCACTCATATGAATTTTTGAGATCCTGCAATGTCTGGAATTTTAAGACTTGGTTTCTCTAGACTTGGACAATGAATTTATCTAGACTTTCAAAATGACTTCTCTTATAGTGACCCGTAGACTCTCCATGATAATAGTCATATGAAGATAAAGATAATCTTTATTTGTCATTACATTTTTATTGAGTACTTATCAGGTGCCAGACACGATGCAAGGGCAAGGTCAGGAAAGGAAGTAACTACCTGGAACTTCTTGGGTTTCCTTTTGGACAGTTAGTCAGTGGACAGATGGTATTTGGGTTTCCAGGGTGTTTGTATCTGAAAATTAGAGCTACTTCAGCAGGCCTGGTTTTATCGGATTTGAAAAACTTATGTGGAACTGTAAAGCTTAGCATCTCAGAATTAAAGAGAACAAAGCAATGGGACATGGTCATCTTTGAACTTCACTTTTTAAGATGGGTATCAGGTCAGTGAGGCAGCATGCTACAGTTAAGATTGCATTTAAGGGAATTTATAAGTAGAATGAGCTCTCACTCTGTGAGAAAGGATTGTGAGGAGTAAAACTTCTGGGTCAGGCATATCATTAACATAAAAGATATATTTTCATAAAGCTGGCCTTTTATTTAGAAGAGGGATGGAAGAAGAGAGGGTTAAGAAGGATGACTGTTAAAAGTCACAATATCTCAGTTTTGCTATTCAGGGTAGGAGCTGTTGAGTCAGGGATTGCTTTGAAAATAGATTGTAAATATAATAGGAGTGACTTCTCTTAGGAACTCATTTTGTTGCTTACTACAGAACAGATCTTGACTTAGCATGGAACATTAGTAGGATGGTTTGTCTGTGGCCTTCAACTAGCTGGAGAAACCACTTTTTAACTTTTTTAATTCTCGAGCTATCTATATTTTTTTGTTCCCTGGAGAATAGATCAAGACCTTTATGGAGGTTTCCTCTTCTCATGAAAACAAGTACCCTATTACTCTTTCATATTTTTCATTATTAATACATTTCACAGGTGTTAGAAGATAGAGACTAGCATTTTTATCTTTTTAAAAATTTTAATTTATTTTTTTGAGGGGGAGGGGCAGAGGGAGAGGGAGAAAAAGAATTCTAAGCAGGCTCCATGCTCAGTGAGGAGCCTGACGTGAGGCTTAGTCCCCCGACCCTGAGATCATGACCTGGGCTAAAATCAAGACTTGGACACTTAACTGACTGAGCCACCCACTCACCCTAGACTAGAACTTTTAATTTCTTCTCATTTAAAATATCAGATCACAAAATGGTTTGTAGAGTATAATCTCATGATAAATGGTGCTTACCATAATATTAGCACTGACATCCCCCCCCCGAGAGAGGGATTATGGGTAATTTTTATTCATTTGTTTATTTTCTGCTGACCTACAGTGTGGCCATAAAAACTGAAAATGTAAATGATAGTATTTTATCATGCTTACAATGTCATAACAAAAGCCATTTATTATGTATTCCAAACTCGGTGGCTGCCCTGATAATTTCTTTTTATTTCTGTGGGTGGTGTGTCCTTTTTGTACTGAGAAGAAAGAAAAATAAGTTATTAATATATTTGTAGTCACAATGGAATTGCACTAATTTGTAATAATTGTGCTTTGACTTGTACAAAAACTCTGCTTCTGTTTGACATTGTTCAAGTCATTTAAGCACTTGGGGACTGTTTCCTCATCTGTTTATAATAAGGGACTGCATTAAATGATCTCTAAGGTCCTTCTAAAATTGCGTTATTTTGTGAGTGAACATTTTTCAAAGTACTTTCATATTCATGATTTCATCTGATTCCCAGACTGCCCAGTGAGGGAGATAAGATCAATACTATTTTACAAATGAGTCACAGAGGGGTTGGGCGCTTTGTCCAAAGTCACCTTGAATCAGTATCAGAGCCTGTGTGAAGGCTGTGGCTGTCCTTATCTGGGTTCATGTTTCTGTCACTGGGCTGCCTGCCTCATTGCCTCCAGTTCTTTCACACGCTCAAGCTTCTGGAAATGCTATAGATGACATCCTCCTGGGTGGGCCCCACTGCCTGATAGGAAAGACTGGCTGGGACACCACATTTCAAGAGTGCCCTCATGGTAGGGGAGGAGGTAGATGAAATCACCAGGCCAAGGCAGAGTAGCCGCTGATTGCAAATCATCCCTCTCAGCCTAATAATGAGTGAAACTAGGTTATGGATGAAACATGCTCATTAGCCACAGTAGACTCCCATTTGCTTAATGGAGGCAGAAAGCTTGCATGCAAGGATCTGGACTAAAAGATGGAAACTTGCTTATATTAATACTGAGTCCCAGCTTTCCAACAGGCTGCTTGGAGTTTGGAAAAGCTGTTACTGCTCTGATGCTCCAGTTTCCATGGAGTTCAATAACAGAGCCAATCTACCTATCTACCTTCTCACTGAGACATCACCTTGTGGACCTTATATAAAAGGGTAGATTATTATTAGTACTATGTGCTGCCCTCCAATTCCAGAAGCAGAGAATGATCAGGAGCCAAGAGCCACCCTTCCAGTTATGGTGTTTAGACATGGCATAACTGATGCTCCTTTCCACTCTTTCATACTATTACTGTACCTGGAGTTTTCAGGGAACAAACTTTTGGATTAATTCTTCCATGTGGGAAGATGGTCATTGTCATGTGCTTAGAACTGTAAATGCTTTAGCCGTGCAGCTATTCCCAACCAAGGCTTGAAAGTCATTGACTGAAGCAGGCTACATCATCTAAGTTAGTTGCTCCAATGCATTACACCCAGGCTGTGTTATCCATCATTAAATGTACAAGAAAGCCTTTTTTCCACTACCATTGATTTTTGCATGGTGAGTATTTGTCTGTACTCTTGACAGGATGACAGTTGGCTGACATTGCTAAGCTTGAATATCCTTTTTTACCTCCTGTAGTCTAAAACTGTCATGGGGGTGGTGGGAAGATTCAGATTAAAACCCACTTAAATAATTGCTCTCTTATTAGCTTTCCCCCATATCACTTATTATTGTACTGTACTGTCAGATCCAACATCTTGTGTCCCTCCACCAAACTTTAGTCCTATTTTTTCAGTGTTCCTTCTTATGCTGTGTTTTCTGTCTAAATACAGTTATATTCTCATTTACTAGATTCTAAAGTCATTCTGAGGCAGTAGACAGTGACTTGAGGTAGATATTAAAGCGTCATGCTTTTCTAGGAGAGAAGGCAAGTTGCCAAACCCCAGCAATGATAGACCTTCTATTTAGTTAACTTTTTAGTCCAATTTGACTAGTCTAGATGAATCTACCCCAAAAGAACAGACATTTTCAGCTTGGGCAGGATGTCATTTCCCGTTGATAGGCTACTCAGATTTCATTTTCCACTTGAACTGCTGCAGGTATCCTGAGCTCCCTTCAAATTATCCAGGGGCTTGATGAATAGCTGGACTTGCCAGTGAGTGGACAGCTCATTAGCCAATCTGCGAAGGCCTGCTGTGACTATTTTGAATCAAGAAGCCGGTTTTCTAATGGCCAATTAACAGCAAAATGTACCCTCATGAATTTTAACTGTTGCCTTGTCAGAAGGCGAGTTTGATGTTCTTTTTCATGGTGTTTACTTGCCTTATGATAATTGGGAGCATGGGAGGACTTGGTTGGAATTAAGAATCAGGTGAGTGAAGACGGTTTTAGGGGTTGTGACGACTGTTATGAATGCTTTGCATTATTTTTTTCTTCTTCTTCAATTGGTACAATTTTCATCACAAGTTTCCATCAGATGGGTATTGGGAGAAAGGGTACAGAAAAAGAGGTAGTAGCATAGCTTTCTCATTTTTATTAATTATTATTATTATTACATGTATTGCACAAAATCGGAAAATATAGAGAAGACTAAGAAAGAAGAAAAGCTCTCATAATCCCATTACACAAAATAACTCATGGTAGCATTTTTTTCTGCATCCTGTCTTCTTGGCCTTTGTCTCTACACCCATCTCTTTCTCACACACGTCTAATATAATGCATACACAAGTACCCTAACCTCTGTATGTTTAGACATGTTTATAAAAATCATTAGATACTCTGCAGACTGTTTCCAGCCTTGCTGTTAGAGTTGATCATTACATCGTGACCATCTCCCTCATATCACTACACGTATTAGGACACATGATTTCAGCAGTTGCCCAGTAGCTCACAGAGTTTTACTCAACCCAGCTCTAATCATTCATCATTTTTCTTCTAGTTTACTTCATCCAAGTCCACACTTTTCCATTTTTCTTTTTTCCAACCTCACTTTCATGCATCTCTCTCCAACTTTAGAACTTTATCCACCTGCCACTGGCTTTTTCCTCCCTCTCAGCTGGAGTTCAAGATGAATGCCTTAAGAAGTTGCGGCCACAGTAGTTCTTCCATGAACTTTTTCCTGAGGTGAGCAGAATAAATGCAACCGAGGCCTGAGTATAAGGAGAGAAGCAGGTGTGAGAGACGGGATGTCCCTAGCGAGGTCGTGGTGCTGGCCACCACCCCTACTGGTGGGAGGCCATCCTTGGTTGTTTTCTTGCATGGTTTTCCTGCAGTGTGCTACGCTCTTTGGTTTTGCTTCCACCTTCCTTGCCTCCTTCTTCAGAAATCCTTAAACACCAGTTGTTTAAATCTTGGGAAGAGAGCTCTAGGATGTGAAGCCTGATTTCCATTCTGACCTGTCCCCCACAAACTCCATTTAAGCTCTTCTGCTTGGTCTCTTCAGAGGGAATCTCGGTGACTTTGTGCTTCCTTGGTTGTTTCCTTTTAACGGGAGTCTTTCTGTTCCATAACCAGACTATAAAGTTGTACCACTCAACTTTGGTCTAAAAGTAATTGATCATTTGGAAAGATTTGGGGTTAGGTATATGAGGGCAAATTTAGACATGATTTATAATTATATAATGATTAAAGAAACCCATGGATTGGAGAGCTTCTTTAAGAAATAGCAATAGCCATACTGAAAAACCAACTAGACCAAAAAATAGCCTCTGTGAATTACATGAAGCTGGCTGCTTTCCTTTGTCTTCCTTCTCTGCTGCCCAGAGAGAGGATGGTAATCAGGACTGAATATAAGAGAAATTTTAGTGTTCAAAGTGTTTCCTCTTTGGTGGGAAGCTCTTTTTTCCTCTTTCAGGATCTTAATGCTGGTGTTTTCCGATATGTTTATCCTTTTACTTCTCCACCCCTTCTTTCCTTTCCTCTTCTCCCCCATTAAAGAAGGAAGATCTGATATCGCATACATAATTATGGATTAGGGAATGCTAAACAATTTGATTGAAGTAAGACTTAATCATAGTAGAATGTTATCTTAAACAGGTTTCTAGATTCTATGATCCTTATCTCTAATTGTTTCTCTTCCAGCTAATAGCCATGTCCCCCACCCCTGCCCAACCTTTCCAATTGTCACTCACCTTGCCAACAGGGAGTATTTTTGTTTGTGTTTTAGAGCAAGGGAAATGGGGGTGAGTGTGAAATGATACTAACATTATACCGTTGATCTTGAAAGTAATTTAAGGGGGTACCTGGGTGGCTCAGTTGGTTAAGCACCTGACTTCAGCTTGGGTCATGATCTCAGAGTTCTGAGATTGAGCCCCATGTCAGGATCCCCGCTCAGAAAGGAGTCTGCTTCTCTCTCTCTCCCTCTGCCCCTCGTCCTGCTTGTGCTCTCTTTCTCTCTCAAATAAATTTAAAAAAAATCTTTAAAAAAAGTAATTTAAGTTGTTCTGTGGCAAGTTTCTTAATTCTCTGTTTTAAAGATTTTGTATGCCCTTCTCCCATTATGTATGTATTTAAAGAAAGTTCATGAAAGAAGTTCATGGCTATGGCACCTGCTCTTAGCTACACTTTGAGTGGTATCAATGACTGTGAGAAAGCCCTGGTAATTTCTCTATCAGCTGATGGCCCTCGTCCCTGAAGCACTTGACCTACTATTAAAATTTTTTTGAGTTTTATATAAATTCCAGTTAACATACAGTGTAATATTGGTTTCAGGTGTAGAATTTAGCGATTCATCACTTAAACAGAACACTCAGTGCTCACCACAAGTGCCCTCCTTAACACCCATCACCCATTTAACCTGTTCCCCTTCCCACCTCCCCTCCAATAACCCTCAGTTTGTTCTCTATAGTTCAGAGTCTGTTTTCTGGTTTGCCTCTCTCTTCTGCCCCTATGTTCATATGTTTTGTTTCTTAAATTCCACATATGAGTGAAAGCATATGGTATTTGTCTTTCTCTGACTTATTTCACTTAGCATAATACACTCTAGCTCCAACCATGTTGTTGCAAATGGCAAGATTTCATTCTTTTTTATGGCTGAGTAATAGTCCATTGTATATAAATACCATATCTTCTTTATCCATTCACCAGTTGGTGGACATTTGGGCTGTTTCCGTAACTTGACAATTGCAAATAATGCTGCTATAAACATCGGGGTTCATGTATCACTTTGAGTCAGTTAAAAAAAAAAAAGTCTTTTGCTATCCTTTCAGGTCTAAGTTTGTGTCTTCATGTCCCCAGCACAGAAATGCCATTGGCTCTCTCCCTACAGAACTCTCTTACCCTAAATCATTTCTTATCTGAGATCAGACTAAATTAATTTTCTTCCTTTTCTAACAGTATTCAAATGCTCACTCATTTTCTTTTTCCTCAAGACTCCCAAATCATATTTGATATTTTTAGTGATATTAACAATTATAGTGTTATTTTAGTTACATTTAAATGATATTTTTAAAATGAAGTTCCTATGACCTGACACGCTTAAATGCCACTCTATGTATTCTTTTTTTTTCCTATCTTAGCTATAAAGTGTGTCAACAAAAAGCATACTTTCTGTTAATATTAACATGCTTTCCCTTAATAAAGATAATCTATCATTACGTTTAAAATCTAACAACAGTGTAGAACTGTTCCCAGAGCTGATTTCTGGAGCAGGTTACAAATGTCTTCCCTCCTTAGGCTCACCCCACATTTATTTCAAATTGGTAATTGGCTGGGAATTTTAGCTAAAGGAGGATATCTAAGTTCAGATATGGTCACATTTTTGTGCGACTTGGGGTTTGTCTGTATGTCAAATAATACCTCAAAATGCACTGTGCCTGTGTAGTTGGGAGAGTGAGCAGATGAGGAGTTAATTCCTCCTTTTCTTCTTGGTTCTAAAGTGGAGACAACAGTCTGAGATACAACTCTAAGGAGGCACTCCCCTGGTAGATGACCTGGGACAGCAAACTCGTACAGTTCTCATGAGCAAAAAAAAAAAAAAAAAAATTCTGGTCTGCCCAAAGATTGGTTATTTCTCCACCTTGTGTTTACTTATCTTTTCTTTCTTTCTTTCTTTTTTTTTTTAATAATTATGTTGCTGGAATACAAGTGACTGATGGTTATAGGTTATCACTTCAGTTGAATGAATATATATTTCGAGGTGAGAATGGCTGGGGAAACAACAGTAATTCTCTTTCCTTCTAACCTTTTTGTGTAGATGCACATATTAATGTTCTGTAGGACAGAGTGAGCTATATAATTAAAAAAGGAGATATGCAAATGCACCTAATTTTATTACATCTTTAATGGGCCTCTTAATATAATTCTACATTTAATGGCATGTTAGCGCTTGAATTAGACCAATGATTTTTTTTTTAAGTTTAAACAGTATAGCATGATGGCTTGATTTACATATATTGTGAAATGATTACCATAATAGGTTTAGTTAACATCCCTCATCTCATATAAATACAATAAAAAGAAAAAAACATTTTCTCCTTGTGATGAAAACTGTTAGGATCTACTCTCCTAACATCTTTCCTATATATCATACAGCAGTGTTAGCTATTGTCCATATGTTGTACATGACATCCCTAGTACTTATTTATCTTATAACTGGAGGTTTGTACCTTTTGATCACCTTCTTCCAATTTCCCCTCCTCCCAACCCCCACCTCTGGTAACCACAAATCTGATCTCTTTTTCTATGAATTTGGTAGTGTTTTTTTGTTTTGTTTTGTGGTGATTCTACATATCGGTGAGATCATATAGTATTCATCCTTCTCTGACTTACTTCATTTATCACAATGCCTTCAAGGTCCGTCTATATTGCAAACGGTAGGATTTCCTTGTTTTTTTTTGTTTTGTTTTGTTTTGTTTTTAAGATGTATTTATTTGAGAGAGAGAGAAAGTGTGTGTTGGGGGGAGGGGCAGAGGAAGAGGGAAAGAGAAAAACTCCAGCAGACTCCATGTTGAGTAAGGAGCCCCATGTGGGTTGCAGTCCCAGGATGCTGAGATCATGACCTGAGTAGAAATCAAGAATCTGAAGCTTAACTGATTGAGCCAACCAGGTGCCCCTTCCTTGTTTTCTTTTTTTTTTAATGACTGAATAATATTTCATTGTATATATACATCCCATCCTTCTTTATCCATTCATTCATTGATGGACCCTTAGGTTGTTTCCATGTCTTGGGTATTGTAAATAATGCTGTTATGAACGTAGGGGTGCAGATATCTTTTTTGACGTATTGTTTTTGTTTCCTTCATATATATTCCCAGAAATGGAATTACTAGATTATATGGTAATTCTATTTTTAATTTTTTGAGGAACCTCCATACTGTTTTGCATAGTGACTATATGGATTTACAATCCTACCAGCAGTGCACAAGGGTTCCCTTTTCTCCATATCCACTCCGGCATTTGTTATTTCTTGTGTTTTTGGTGATGGCCATTCTGTCAGCATGACTGATACCTCATTGTGGTTTTAATTTGCATTTCCTTGGTGATGAGTAATCTTGAGCATCTTTTCATGTACCTGTGGCCATTCCTGTATCTTCTTTGGAAAAATGTCTATTCAGGTTCTTTGTCCATTTCTTAATTGTATTATTGCTTTTGTTGTTGTTGTTTTGTTTTGAGTTGTATGAATTCCTTATATATTTTGCATATTAACCCATTATCATATATACAGACCAATGATTCTTCTTAGGAGTCACCTTTTGCTGCAGAGGTGTTGGTGGGGAGGAATGCTCTGTCAGAATCACAGAGAACTGTTTGATGTGTTGCCTTAAGGAAACATGTTTACTGAGCTGAAAAATCATCACTGCCTAGTTAGCCTATGGCCTGTTGCTGTCCCATCCCTTATGTATGTAATGGTAGAAGAAGGTCGAGGATCACAGAAGTAGATTTTCTTCAAGGACTTCATTTTGATTACCTATTTGATTTTCTGACTCCCCTATTAGGTTATAGATCTATAATGGCCTACACTGTGTCTGTTTCATTAATCATTCATTTTATTAATCAGTAATTATTTTATTAATAATTTGACCTATTGCACACTATGGTAGTTAACTCACTAGACATTTGTTGAATGAATAAAAGAATGAATGCATGATGATTGGGGAGACATTGCAGATGGAGATTTCTCTGAAGTTTAAGTTGGATTGTTTAGTTTGGGATAGCTTGTGTGGGCACTTGCAAGAATTTACCACTTTTCCCACACCCTCCAAAAAAGCCACCAGAAAAAATATAGTTAAAAAGAATAAAAACTGTAATATGTTATGTAAAAATAAGCTAAAAATTAAGAAAATGGCTCAATACATGGATCAATCAAAGCAAAATAAAAAATACTTAGAAATGAGGGAATGTAACTTAGGAAAGAATCAGAGACAAAAGAAAAATCAGTTCAGAAATAAAGCTTAATTAGAATAAACAAAAATGAATCAACACAACAGATCCTTCCTTAAAAGAAATGTAGGGTAAAAAGGAGGAAAATTTTAATGGTCAAAAGGAAATGAAGGAAAGAAAGAACTAAAGAAGTTTTGAAAGAAAGAAAATCCAACGTAAGTCTAATAGGAATCTCTGAAGAAGTGATACCAAGAGAACAGACCAGAGCAAATTCTAAAAACTACAATTCAAGAAAGTTTTCCTGAAATTCAAAAAAAGATTTGAAACTACATATTGGAAGATGTGTCTGAGACTATAAATCCAGAACAAATACTGCCAAGACGTATTCCAGTAAAATTTGGTGAATAAAATTGTTTGAACATCTTGACAAAACAGAAAGTGACTTATAAGGGAAATAAAATTAGATTATCATCACACTTTTCTTTTGACAGTAATGTTTTATGCCAGGAGAAAATGGAGTAACATATCTAAGAAATTCAAAGAAAGGAAAATGTGACCTGAAGATTTTAATAGGTAGAAAAACTGGCTTTCAAGTATAAAGAGCACAGACTGTGATTAACATACAGTGACCTAAACAGTATTGTTCTCTTCCAATTTTTCTGAAGAATATTCTAGAGAGTGAACTTCAGACAATGAAAATAACTAGAGAGACATTGCCATAGGGACTGGTGATGAGTATTAAAGGTATAGGTACTTATAAAACTAAGATTAACTGAGGGCTGGAAGGGAGTGTGTATTTATGAAATAGCAGTATGCTGTAAAATGTAGTTAAAGGTTAACTATAAACATGGGAACACAAATTCAGAAAGCATGTGCAAATAAACACTTCAAAACTGTTCTCATTAATGATATTGGTGGTGGTAGTATTAGTATTGTTATTCTGAAACACTTACACTTCTGATAAGGGAAAAAGTACATGAGTAATGATGTAATATTCTATCATCCCATGTGTCTTTGAGAATTATAATTTTTGGTTTGGAAGAAAGAGATATAAGTGTAGTATTGAAGGAGTTGAATAAAAAGCCCTATATTCTTGAATTGCAGATATCAATATGAACCTATGAAACATTGCATATGTATAAATATATGTATGTGTATCCATTTCTTATCTCTGACTATTAGAGAGGCCCAGAAACAAAAAGCAACCCAGGGGCAAATGCACATCTAACTTCCAGATTGTGGATTTTAGATTTAAATAAAATTAAAAGAAACTGGGACTTGGAGAGTTGGCTAATTGTAGGTCTGGGGCAAGAAATGTACGAATTAATTTGGAATATCTTGTCATACCATATCAGAAACTACTGGGGTCATGTAAAAAGAACTCAGGAACCAACTTAAAGAGCTTCCCATTGGGACAACTTAAGCTTCAAAAGATATAATAATTGCAATTGAAACCCCATAAATTATGCTTAAAATCACAAGTACATAATTGTATTTTAAAAATCCTAGCCACCTTCAGAAGATCCTGGAGAACCAATTTATTTTCTTGAAAATAGACAAGCAGAGGGAAGGAATCAAACGTTTATCCTGCCTTTCCAATATGAAACACTGGGAAACCAAATAGTAGATGAGCATTTATTTATAAAATATTTTAACTAATAAATGGAAAATAATGGATAAAATTTCATTACCACCATTTTTCAAACCCCAAATGGTTAACTAGGTTTAGGTATTAAGGCTCAACAGCTGCTAACAGAAAGAGATAATCAGACATTAAATGCTTTTTGATGAAAGGCCACACTAATTAGAATCTTTGCAAAGGATTGGAACCCAAACCTAGTCAAAGTTCTGGATCCAGCTGCCAATTTTCAGGAAATACACAGAGCAGAGGAACATGTTGAACTGTACCATGTCCATCAGCAATATCTGGACTATGAGAAACTGCAGGTCAAATGCCTAGATCCTTGAATAAGTAAATTGAAAAGCAAAGAAAAAGATAGTTGAGAAACCTGTGCATTGAAAGAGTTTAAACAGGTATCAGATTTAATAAAACGGGTAAGACTAAAATATGAGGTCTAGGAATGTGCACTTAAGTAATAAAATCATAAAAAAGTGATTACTGTAAAAATTAGGGTAGTGGTAACTTTTGGGAGGAGGACAGTTTGAGATATGGATGGATGCACATGAGTGGAGTGTTTTAGGTGGCTGGCAAAGGTCTATATTTTGACTTAAGTGGTGGTTGCAGGATGTCTGTGTTGTAATAACTCATTAAACTACATACGTTTTTGTGGTTTTCTGTATTTCATTTTGTAATTTAAAAGTTTTTAATATTTTTAAAAAAGATCTTATTTATTTGACAGAGAGAGAGAAAGTGAGGGCAAGTGCATAAGCAGGGGAGTGGCAGACAGAGGGAGTGGAAGAAGCAGGTTCCCCACTGAGCAGCGACCTGGATGTGGGGCTTGATCCCAGGACCCTAGGATCACGACCTGAGCCGATGGCAGATGTTTAACTGACTGAGCCACCCAGGTGCCACAATTAAAAAGTTTTTTTAAAAAAAGGAAAATAAGATTGAGTGGGATTTTCATTTCCTCTCCTAAGTAAATTCTGTGATTCTTCCTTTGCTCATCTATGTGGTCTGAGATCTTATTAATGGCTAAAGACCAGAGACTCTTAAAGTAAAGGACAAATCCATCTTTACATGAGAGTATGGCCAGTGCTCCAGAGAGTTGACATGGTTCAAAACAGACATAATTTCCTTTTGGAATCCAGCATTTTTTCTGCATTATATGTGCCTCCAGGGAAAACACCGTGGCTTTATATGCTTGTTGTCATCAGTGAGAATTTCTAACACTGGGGTGCCAGGAAACTGGGCAATAAATCTCAGTGGACTAAACCACTGCCCTAAATGGCTTACTCATGCCTTAGTACTCCCAGAATAGCTGCTAACAATGACTGCAAGCTGTACTTTCCAGAAGCTAGGGTTGATCTTTATTTAATCTATCCATCCATTGTGTGAGGGTGGCCACCTGGGGATTGCAAGAAGAAAAATGAGTCACCAAGACTTATACATTGTGGAAGGCAAACTCTCTCTCCCCCACAAGCAGTCCTAGAAATTAAATCTTGTTTTCCGTAGTGATTCACTAAGTGTTTGCAATCACGGTCCACACATTTAGTCATTGTCAAGATGGATGTTTCTAAAGGAATTATTTTTTCATTTCATGGTGAGATTCTTTTTATCTTCCAGACACTTCAATTACTGATAGAAACTGGACATGAAAGGCTCAAGTAGTGAGGTTTCATTTTACAGTGGTGCTCAGGGATGAGGGTTCCACGTGTACTGGGTTGTCTCCAATGTCTGAGCAGCCAAGCAGCCTCTTTTGTGGACATTGATGAAGATTTCTGAAACTCCATTCAGGGTCTACCTTTTCAGTCAACATCTAAAAAAATAAATACCCTGGGATGATTATACCAGTCAGCACTTTTTTTTCTTCTTCGCAGAACTCATGTAGAATAAACTGCTTCATAGATAATGCCAGAGTGCCTGGAGAGGAGTGAAGGCACATTTTTTGCCTTAGGTCATGGAGCATATATCAGAGAGGCATTTGCGAAGGTGCAATTTATCCAGCAATGGTGACCACATGGGTACAGAAACATCTTGGGAGAGGAAAACAAACAAACAAACAAACAAACAAACCAAAAAACAACCTTTCAAAAGGACATTTGATGGTAATTGGGAAAGATTTTTTAATTTGAGGGTTTAGGAGTATTGGGGAATGGAAATAGATATTATGAAATGAAACACAGAGGTCAAAGGTGAAACAGTGAGTTCATTTTCATTGCTTTTGGATTTGTTTGTAACTTAGAGACATTTTATTGGGAGGAAGTTATCATTCAGAGGAAACAATGTCATTTGTAAGGTTGAAAGAAAAATACCCTCTACCATCATAAACATGCTTTATCTTGGTCTCTAATAACTGGTTTCTGAAATGAATCCTGATGGCTTCTGTTACAGGAGCCCTCTGGGGTTTTTGCAGAGACCAGACTCAGTGCTGCTGAAAGGCTGAGCAGGACCCAGTACCCTCTTTGGACAGCTTCATTTTGGCCTGGACCTAAAGCACATGGGAGTTCTGTTGACTTTTTGTGGAACTCCTTGTAAGACTGGCTTGGGAGGCCCTGAGCATCTGGCCAATGTAGCAGAATCCGTGGGCTGGGACTCTGCAGAAGCTTTGGCCCAACAGAGTGAAACTGCTGAACTTCAGCTTTTTCGCCAGTTTGCTTCACTTTAAAGAGCAGCCTCAGCTTGAACAGCTGGGGCTAAATTACAGGGGAGAGTGTTTCCGTGAGCTTCGCTGGCTTTCCCAGATGAGTGTGTGGAATCTGGCCCCTGTCAGCAGTGCCCAAACACAACCATCTGACTGTGCCTCAGTGAAATGAGGGTGGTTTCATTTCCCTTTTTTAAAGTCCATTTCCCACACAATCCAAACCTCCTCTAGTCAGGCCCACTTCTGTTTTTAGCAGAGAGCTGTTTAGGCAAGGGAAATGTCTGGAAGCACTTATTTTTCCATATGACTTTGGGGTCTTTAGGTCCCCTCTGGGCTTGCCAAGCCTAACCCGGCAGATCATGGGACTTAAAGGGAGAGCTGGCTCAGGATTTAAGGCTTAGTATTCCAGCCTTTTTCTCTCTTCTGAACTTTTGGCATTTTAAATCAAGGACAATGATGACTTGACGTATGTGGCTCTATTTCTCCCTTCCTGTGCCAAAAAGGCTGGCATTGATCATGATCATGGACTCCTTTCTGCTAAACTCAGGCTCAGAATACTTGTCAATATGTCCAATCAATGAGTTAGCCTATGCGCTGCGTCCTTTTTCCTGTCCTTGGTAAGAGGTGGTTGAGTGACAGTGGAGTGGCCCAAGAGACTGATAAGCTGGTCTTGCCCCAGTATTGTAAGACTGGATAGAATGGTTAGAACTATGTTCTTGTCTCAGATCTTCCACTTACCAGTTAACTACATTTGATCTCTTGGAAACTTAGCTTTCCTTATTAGAATAATGGACTATCTACTTTAAATACTTTGCAGTTCGTCATAAATATGCAGGAATAAACACATGGATGTGGATGCCTTTGCAAACTGCCTAGTGTGACACACATATAAGCTGTTAGCAACATAATATATTGAAAGTTTCTGCTTCCCTATTTCCTAGACTTACAGGAACTATTAGATGCTAGGTACTTAAATACCTGAAATTCCCAGTATTAATACTGCCGTGAAAGAAGCATTAGATTGGGATTCAGCGTGTCTGGATTCTTGTTTATATCCTATAACTAATTGTTTACAACATCCTGGGTGTTTGGAATCTACATCCATATCTGTAAAATTACAGGGTTGAAGAAGATGAGTGGGTGTTAAGCATTGCTTTTAGTACCTGAAACCGCATTTGCTAATAAAATCTTATGAAACCCTGATATATAAGTGGGATATATAAGAGGAGCTGTTCTAAATTGTATGGGAGTGGGGGGGGGGCAGAGGCCTGCTTATGTGACTTTTTGTGCAAGTATCCCAGAGGCACTCTTTTGGAATCCTGCAGTCTCCTGGAACATAGTTTGAAAACCACTAGCCAGATGTTCTTCAAGATCCATTCAGTCTTTAATATTCTTATAATTCTAACCAAGCAAGGAAGACTTACTTCTCAATACCTCAATTAACTTTTGTATTATACAATAGAAATAATGAAAATTTGTACTCTTCCCTATGCAAGCAAGCACACCAGCAGCTAGAGTAAATGACATACTCGCTTCTTTCTTTCTTTCTTTTCTTTCTTTCTTTTTCTTTCTTTCTTTCTTTCTTTCTTTCTTTCTTTCTTTCTTTCTTTCTTTCTTTCTTTCTTTCAGAAGTAGACAATAGAGGACTTCAGAAATATCTCTTACGGTCTATGGAGCTGTCTTGTCTATGGAGCCAACTGTTTCATTAAACTCTATGGAGAGTAACCTCCATATTCTCTCTACAGGTCCACAGAAATTTGCTCAGTGTCATGTATGTGCTAGGCATGATATTGCCTGGGGTACCTTTGTGCTGGGGTTACAAAGGTCACTAACACACAGCTCTGCCTCAAGGATCTCACACAATCAGAGTTGTTTTCAAAATGTGCTCAGAAAATTACAAATGGAACTTTGTTATCTTGGAACTTATCAGGATTTTATTAGGTTTTTAATGGTCGGTACAGCAAAATAGCTTGATTTTTGTACCTGAACTGTTTGGGCTGCTTTATTTGCTCTAGCTTGTCTTGGTCTACAGCATCATGCAGGATGATGGCAATGCCTGTGACTCAGGGCTCATTGGTGGCAGCTGTCAAGGAATAGTTTTGGGGTTGTGTGTGAATTCTACAAAGCATTTCTTTTTAACAAAGTGAGAAAAATATGTTAGAGATTTTAAAAATACATTTAAAAAATGTTAACAATTAAAGCAATAAGAAAATGAAATTAGCCCTCCCCTTTTTAAAACTATACACAACATAACCACTTCATAAGTGGGGTTAGGGTTATTTACTCTGAACTTCATTAAACTAAGCTTCATTAAAAATGAGAAAAGCTTCAATAAACTCTCACTTTTGGGAGTAGTAAAGGAAAATGGGCATATGTAAGTTTGTTTAATTTTCTCTTTCTCCTCAACAAAAATACTGGTCTTTTTTCATCCAGGAAAAATATTGCATCATTCTGTAATAGACTTTTTTCCCTTTAGATTACATTCCAAATGTAATCAAATTCCAACAATGGCCTTTAACCTCTGTCATTTCATACTATGCTTAGATATAGAGACCATCACCTAAGCAGTTTGCAAAACATGTAAGCTTCTGACCAAAGGGAGAAAGACAAGGTGAGATGACATGAGCATGAAGCACACTTGTTAGGAGACCAATCCCAAAACTGAAGTCAAACTAAATTACAACTTGTCAACTCATCCTCCATAGCGTCCTGTTCACGGAGATCTCAGAAGTTTCTTTGAAAGAAACTCTCTTTCTTTCTTTTTTTTTTTTTTAAAGATTTTATTCATTTATTTGAGAAAGAGAGAGAGAGCGAAAGCTGAGAGAGGGGAGGGTCAGAGGGAGAAGCAGACACCCCACTAAGCAGGGAGCCTGATGCGGAACTCAATCCAGGGACTCGGGGTTCATGACCTGAACTGAGGGCAGACGCTTTCTAACTGAGCCACCCAGGCACCCTGAAAAAACTTTAGATTTCTCATTATGTCCCCTTGCCCCACTGAAGGATGACACAAAAAACTACCCTATTTTTCTCCAGGTCCCATGAAATTCAATCTCTTTCAGGATTTAGGTGGGGGCTGGGAGTGGGATCTGTTAGAGATGTAGTATTTTGGTGGGGAGGGGGGGTCTCAAAAGACTTAACTTTCCATTTGGTAAACTTTTTCCCCCCTGTGTTTTAAATATAGTATTAAGAAAGGGAAACCTTTTTCAACTTCAGGATAATACATTTCAAAGGATTCATCAGAGACAGTGTACAAGAGGCAATTAACTACAAATCATTTTTCTGACGAGAACATTCTGGATTCATGTATTGATTAGGACCCTCTGTGAAAATGAGAGGAAGCCAGGGTTGATAAGCTCAAATCAATGCCATAAAAATGAGAACAGTAGCTGCCAGAACCATTTATAGGTTAAACATTATTGGTATTTATCTGGCATTGGCGCTTCTTATAAAGATCAGTTTCAAACTCCTTGGTTTTCCCTTTCCAAGCTGACTAGCCAGGATAAAATGCTTAGAAAAAAGTTACTACTTAGATTTTAAAAATACATTTATATTATGGTATTTGAGATGCCCCCATAAACATCACTTCTTTCCCCACCTATGTTTGAACCAATGAGAGGTGTCAGGAAGATAAGTCCAAAATACCTCTATTTCTGATGAAACTGATTTTGGAAAGCATGGCTTTTAACTGCTTGCAGGTGGATTTCCTCATTCTGAAGGCAGAATTGGGGGGACTGCCACCAGCCACAGGCAGTAAAGTGGCTTTGTGTGACTCCTAACGTAACACAAGGAACACCAGCGCAAACTGTGTGCTGCTTTAAGGAAGAGAACCAGAGGAAGCAGAGCCTAGGCTCTGAGTGCCCCAATTTCACCTTCCAGATTACCTGCTGGATAAAGTTGCTCCTTCTGCAGGAGTAGAGAAAGGAAGTCTGGTGGAGTTTCTCACTTGGAAGAAGTCATCTGGAAGGGAAAGGAACATTTCCTCAAAGGATACATTCTTATAATAAGATTGCACTCTCCCAACGACTCAGCTGTGTGAACTCAGAGAATTTGTTAATTTTTCTCAATCTTTGTTTCCTCATCCGTAAGACAGACATAATAGAGACCTACCTCTTTTATTTAATTGATTGAGATGATACCTGCATGCTAAAGTGGATCTAGCCCCCGACTTCCTCTCCAAACACACTGTGTGCTCTTCCACTTTTATTCTCAATGTTTGGTTCTATCATCTTTCAGTCCCTGCACGCATCAGGCTCTTTGTTATCTCAGGAGTTTTGGTATGCAATTATCTGTACCTGGACAGGCCTTCCCGTTTTTCTTGATCTGATTAATTCCTACTTCATTTCTCAGCTTAAATATAATTTCTTTCTCTCTTTTTGTTAAGATTTTATTTATTTATTTGACACACACACACAGAGCATGCGCAGACAAGCAGGAGGAGCTGCAGGTAGAGGGAGAGGGAGAAGCAGGCTCCCCTCTGAAGACGGAGCCCAACGTGGGACTTGATCTCAGTACCCTAGGATCATGACCTGAGCTGAAGGCAGATGCTTAACTGACTGAGCCACCCAGGTGCCCCTTAAATATAATTTCCTTAGTTAAGCTTTTCCTGACCTCCTTATTATCTAAATTACCTGCCTTTTATTATTTCTCATTCATAGCCATTATGATTTAGATTTTATATTTGTTTATTTAAATGATTATTTGTTTAATATCTGTTTTCCCTGTCTGGATATTATGCATATGAGTACAGGGACTGTGTTTATCTTGTTTGCCATTGTATACTGAGAACCTTGCAGAGTACCTGACATATAATAGTTGCTCAATAAATATTTGTTGAATGAATACATTAAGTGCCTAGCATGTAGTATGTGTCCCATTGATACTAGTTTCTTTCTTTTTCTTTTCAAAGTCATCAGCTCACTGGTGAGTAGGATGGTAGACCCATCACTGGTTAGCTTCTTTTTGTCTTTTCACTTTATGACTACCTCCATAAGTACAGTGATACTTATGAATTAGTACTGTATCTCTTCAATCACTGTGAAAGACTTAAGTTTACTGAAATGTAAATCTTTTTATTTAACTTTACTTACCACCTTGTCCCAAAAGGTTTTGACTCAGGTCGTGATCTTGGGGTCATAAGATAGAGACCCGCGTGGAGTCTGTTTGAGATTCTCTCTCCCTCTCCCTGTGCCCCTCTCGCTCGTGCTCTCTCTCTCTCACTAAAAAAAAAAAAAAAAAAAAAAAAAAAAATACAAAGGCTATTACAAGGCTTATAGGGATCATCAGTTATAGCTTGGTGGGAGTAGGTACTTATCAGGCCTTGCCACTGGACTACAAACCTGTTTAGGGAAACTTTTTTACCCATCATTTTATCTCAGACAGTTCCTGTTCTTAATTTGCTTAATGTTAAAAACAATGTCTAACTTAAGACTCATGAAGATACTGCATAGAAAGCATCAGCTTATAGTAGATACTTCTGTTCTTTTCCTTCTTTTCCACCATACCATACTATGCTATCTTATAAAGATAATATTACATACTAAATATTTATGTACTACCATATTGTGATCTGTCAGTTTATAAATCATACATCAATGGTTGGGTTGGAAGGATTTCTTTGCATCTCAGCAACTTTGCTGGATGTTATTTTGACTTGATGTCTAGTTCAGGGTGATTTGGCCCTTGATTTAATTAAGCTAAATTCTCCTTTAATCCTCTGAACCTGAGTCTTGGTTCCTCCTGCATTCAAGTCCTCTTGCATCCTTATTGGTAAAGCTAGAGATACACAACCTTGCCTTGAGAGAGAGGTTCTTTCTGGGTTGCCTAATAACTTAATCTTGCTCATTAGGACATCTTTCTCAAGGTAAGCTTCTGATTGGGACATTCAAATTTCATAATTCTTAAAATAATATACTTAACTACTTTTCTACTAATAAAAAGGGCTTCTGTGAATGTTACCTAGAGAAAAATTAACCACATCACTCTGGCAGTACTTTAGATTAACACTAAATGAAAAAAAATAAATGGAGAGAAACTAAAAGAATCCATGAACAGTATTCGGATTAGTACAGAAATTGTCCTCAAATATATATAGGCTGTTTTCCCAACACATTTAGCTCACCAATTGCAGCTTTGTAACCAGACTTTCTATTTGGCGCTTCATAGAAAGAGCCCTATATTTCCTTCTCAGCCTTCTGTGAGTGAGGGAAGTAGAAGTGATGATTCATTTTGTGTGGTACTACACTTCACAACCAGGGAGATCTTTGCTTCCTGTGAAGCACATCAGTTCCAACATCCGTGGTTAACATTTTCACTCACACTATTTACTAGTATAAAAATCTGTGTTAAAAAATGTGAGAATCGTTGTTTTCTCTGTAAGATGTCAATAGTTTTATAATGGCAATAAATATTTAAGGGAGGAAGGAGGCACAGTGTTTAACTTATTCTAAGGCTTGACATCCCAAGCTATATAATTTAATCACAACAGCCCCACCCTCTGGTTCTTTAATATTTTACCAAATACATTTCATGAATAAATATTAGCCAAGTACTTCTGGAGTTTGTGATTAAATATTAACAGGGTTATTTTTGCAAAATGCACAGGAACATTTCACAGGATTCTGTCTATGAATATAAATAGGTCTACAGATATTTTGATGGAAGCTTGTGGTTTCTTTTAGTGACAACTACTTTAGATATTACTTACTATTAAAAAAATTTTTTTTGGCTAACATACACCATTGGCTTTCTTCCTCATCAGTGTAACTTATGATTTATCATCATCTAAAAGTGTGATTTTACCAGGGCAATGAGTAATAAAAAATTTTGTGATTTATCCTAATAAGTTTGAATGGGAATCCCCTTGCTTTGGACATTTTCAGCCAAGCATAATTTATCCCCATTCTTGGCTGTGGAACAGTTCGGATCTTCTTAACTGAGTCCCTGACAGATGGTTTCAGTGTTTTCAGGACTCTATTTCCAATCATTTTGCCCATATTGCAAAATTGGCCTTGAAACGGGGTAAAGAGTTGTTATGCTGCATTAACATCCCTTCAGAATTGCTTGCTGTGAAGGGCATGAAGAAATGAAGGAAATCAAGAGAGCAGTGCTTGAAAAATATGTTTCTGGAAGTTAGAAGTGTTAGTGACATATTGATGGTCCCAGATTACATCACAATCTCCATTTAATTTTGGTTGTAAATCCCAAAGACACATTAAATGCAATAATAAAAACACAAATATTCAGTTAATGTGGCTCATAAGCCATTCTGATGGCATCCATAATGTGGCAAGCTAGAAAGAGCTCTAGTTTAGGCTGGCTTCCTGTCGTCTTAAATCCTGCTGATAGGTACCACCACTGACTATTAGATGAAGAGAGATTCTCATAGTACCGTTCAAGCCTTGCCACCAGCTCATAATGGAAGCACTCAAATATCTACATTCATTTTCCAAGAAACATGAATTGATCACATTCAGCATGCCAAATTTTCATGTTCTTTTGCAGCTTCAGCTGACTGACTTCTTCATATAAAGTGCTGTTCTTTTTGTCGCCTTTTAGTTTATGATCAAAATCAATGAGGACTGAAGCTTTCCACAGCCATCTATAAAATGCAATTACTGTATACAACACACAGTAAAACTCCTGTGGTGTATATGTTGAGACATAATTTATGCCACTTACCTCCAGAGTGATATCGATCTTTTTCTGTGAATGTTTTACAAAAGGGTCTCTTGAGTGCAAGTGCAAGGAAATAATGTGGCTATTGGGGCTGATCTATAATTTGATTAATAATGACCAATCTCTTGAACTTGACTCCTCACTACACTTTTATTGTGATATGACCTTAGCGTTTTAGATTTTTTTCTTTTGCCAATCTTTTCAGAAGCATAGTTATTCCTACATTTTGATGTGTTAATCTTATTACTTCCCTTATCCATGACGTAGCTCTCATCAAGTTTGGCAGCACTATGGGGGAATGGATACTAAATTTGGAATTGGAATACTAAATTAGTTTGTCTTCTGACTCAACCACTTAATAATGTGTACTTTGGGCACACTGCTTACCCCCTGAGTCTCAGTTTTATCCTATGTTAAATGGAACTAATAATTTGCTTTCAGGGGACATTGTTTTTGGAGGATCAAATAAGATGTTGAATTTGTATATTCAACAAATAATTATACCAAACAGACATTTTGACAGGCTTTGGGAAACATGATGATGCATAAGATAGACATGATTCTTGCCTTCATGGAGCTTAATCAACTGGTATGTAAATAAACTTCATATACTTGAATATGTCACACATATGGAAGGTGGCATCATGACATTATTGTTATATTGTTGTCATGCCTGAGAGTGGAAAGCAAAATCATGCTGATGCTGTTCCTGACAGTCGGTCCCATTGGTGGAGGGAGCAGTTAGAGCTAATGGCATGGAAATTGTTCTGAAACTGCACAATGAGCCTTCTTAATGCTCCAAGGCTTAGCATTTACCAGTTCATCCCCTTAAGTTTGGCTGGAAGCTCTATTTGTTGATTATTTCCCTTATATCGAGAGTATTCTAAGTGAGACAGAAAGAAAAAGAAGGAAAGGTCTTTTCTTTATACTCTTCTAAACTGTAATCTATCAGAGTTGATGAGCCTGAGAAGTTCATTTTCAAAGAATAAACATTCCTGTTTTAACCACCACCTCTCAGGATCTTATCTTGGGTCACCAAGTGATGGATAATCTACCATTGTCTCAACTGTCTTTGTGAGGCAGGGCAAATTTGTGATTATGGGGTTGTGACCCTTTGAACTATAAGGTTTTAGTCATGACTAGGGTGATATGGGATTTTTCTGTCTCCAAATAATGTGGGGACAATAGTTAGGGATGTCTCTTTCTGAGCCTTCTGTACCAGCCATGGAAGGAAGCATGTTTTAAATTATTTGCAATTTTAACCCTACAGCTCTGGTTATTTCAACACTGCTAAATGAAAGCTAGGGCTCAAACCCGGTACTTTGCTGATGTAAAAAATAGCAGCAGGTTAGTAAATGATAAATGATCATACTGCCTTGTGCTTTGACTTTGCTTACCGCTGTTCCCAGAACCTTATATTCTTCTGGAATATTTGTACCATGCAAAGAAAGAACATTTTGTCCTGATAGAATGAGGGGACAGTTTCAGGCTAATTTACCTTTAGCAGGAACATGGAGAGTAGTATAAACTTCATTGTTATATGACTACAGTATATTTTCCCACCTTGACCTGGAGTAAGTGTCCACTTTTGGGATTAGAGGAAAATTAATTGCCTCTTTTCTGCTCACTGAGGTCAGCAACATAATAAAGTGCTCATATATATGCAATCAGAAAGATTATATGGTCAAGGAAACTTTCTAGGGAGGTCAAGGAAACTTTCTAGGGAGGTCAAGGTCTACTTTTTGGCTTAGGAAAGAAATTCTGGAAGAAGCCACTTCTAGTCGATGAGAACCTTATATGTAGATTACAGGTGAGCTCTCTCTGTCTCTCTTAAGTTGAGAGAATTTTCTGCAAGTGTGAAGTATCAGGAATAACATAGGGATAGTGCTGGATAAGAATGGGACATTTTATCCTAATTTTGTTTGCTAATGTAAGAATGAGAATACAGAAGTAAAATGAAGGAAAACAAAGGGAGCAGTTAGCTGATTTTTTAAAACTATTTTTCTATTAGGAAGGGCCATACTTATAAATCCTGGCTTTTTTACTGTGTTTCTATCAGAGGCTGTGGCTGAGAATCAGGTGGTTAGTAGGCTCACAAGAGGTACATGTTGGCACACTTTGTTTTCTAATTCCTTCTTGAATTTTTATAGCAGACTAAAATTTTCAGGCATTAAGTATAATTTCTTTAAGTAGATATTTATTTCTACAAAGAGAAGAAGGAACTAATATTTCTTGAATGCATGAATGTGTTAAACTTGTGATAAGCACTTTTACTCATGTTATTCACTTTTTCTCTCCATATCAAATTGTGAGGTAAGTAGTATTTTTTAATTTTACTGTTGATGGGACTGGGATTTAAACTTACTCATTGTGCAGACTTACTTGACATCTGTGAGCCTCGCTTTCTTATTTGTTAAATGAAGCTAATAATACCTTTTTCATAGATGTTTAATGATATAATGTGTATGAAGATCACTAAGGATTTCAGAAAATGAATTCTTTAATTTTCTTTTTACTATTAGCACAAGTGTATTTCCTCATCAGATACCTTGACAATATAAACAAATGGCATCAATCATCTGAATGGTTTATTTTTGTGAAGTGCCAATCAATTGGTTGAGTCAAGTTATAGAATTATCTTTAGTTTAAATTACTGAATTAACTGTTCTTGTTCTAGACATATATGATTTCATGGGTGAATCCACATATGAGATACAACTGATTTAGAGGTTCAGCTTTTATGGACATGTGGTAATATTCCACAGTGCTGAGAACATAATCCTTGGAGTCAGAAAGACTTGTTCAAATCCCAGAGCTCACTCGCTTTATCATCTATCTATCTATCTATCTATCTATCTATCTATCTATCATCTATCTATCTATCTATCTATCTATCTATCTATCTATCTACCTGCCTACCTACCTACCATCTCTCTAGAGATTGATTTACATATATTTATTTTAAGGCATTGGTTTACATGATTGTAGGGACTTGCAAGTGTGGAGTTTGTAGGGTAGGCCAGCAGGCTACAAATTCCTGCAAAAGTTAATGTCTTGAGTCCTGAGGCAGTCTCAAGGCAGAATCCCTTCCTTCTCAGGAAACCATAGTCTTTGTCTTAATGCCTTGATTAGATGAGGCCTACCCATGTGATGAGGGTAGCTTTGCGCAGTGGCAGTATCGTAGCCAATGAGGTTTATCCGAGGCGCGATTATTGCTAATTGAAAACATTTCCCATGTGATGAGGGTGATCTGCTTCACTCAGAGTCTACTGACTTAAATGTTAGTCATATCTAAAAAATACCTCCATAGCAATGTTGAGATTGGTATTTGACTAAACAACTGGACATCTTGGCGTAGCCAAGTTGACATATAAAATTAAGCAGCACACCTCTGATTTAATGGATGAGAAATGCCAAAGCTGGTTTTACATAGGTCAGCTTCATAGAGAAAATGATCAAGAGCCAGTTCCACACTTTTCTAACCTTTTTCACATCCTGAAAATATGAAAGGGCCTAGGGAGAAGGAAGAGGAGTCAAGATTTGTGAAGAGATGTAATCGAAGAGAGGTGTAGTGCATTGGGATCTGTACCTACCTCCCCTTACGCCAAGGAATGGGGATGTGTATTACTTCCTTTGCCTCAAGCTTTGTGAGGATTTTGATAAGTCTATGTGGAGACCCTGAAATGTGTTCCTTGCATTTGGGAGAAGACCTAGAGGATGCATGAGGGTGGTAAAGTGGCCTGTGGCAGTAGCATAGCAGTGGCTGCAGTGCCATTGGTGTGTCCTCCTGGAATTTGCTGGGGCAAGGTATGTGGTAGTGTTTCCAGTGAACCACAGGAGAGAGAGTTAATGTCACGGGTCTCTCCAGCAGGGCCTCCGGAAGGGACAGAGGGACCCTGTGGCAAGAACCTAGAGGGTGAACATTGTATTTCTAGGGGCTGAGGAAGAAGTAGATGGTGGCTAGTTAGAACAGAGATCTAGCACGTGACTTGCAACATTGAGATTCTCAATCAGCTAAAGCACCTACTGGAGAGTCAACTTCAAACTGCCTGAGTGAGAGTGTGTGAAGGCCGTTACGACAGTACCAGTTCATGTAAGGTCTTTCTTTACCCTGTATCTGTCTTTTTTTCTACCTCTACGAAATCCTCTCCACCAACCACGGAAGAGCTGGGGTATGTGGGGAATGTGAAGCAGAGAAATCAGAAGCCAGTCAGGCCCCTCTTTCCTACTTTGCTGTCTGCCAGCCCGTGAAAACCTGAAGAGAAAGAGGGGAGGAGTTTTAACATTAAATTAAGTTCAGAATTTTGATTAATATCATACGCTGGACATCCTACTTTCTGAACTGAAATTATGTTTATAATCATGTTTAAAATTTAGAGTATTTGCAACCTAGAAGAACACAACTATGAGCAGGAATGCCTTGGGACCTGCTTAGGTTTTCATCTGGGGTCGGTGGGAGACAGAAGAGAATTGTGTCTTGAGTACTTGACAAATGGTTCTCAAAGAGCGGTCCCCAGACTATTCACTTTAGTGTTGTCTGGGAACGTATTACCTCCCCTGCCCCTGACCTACTGACTCAGAAACTTAAGCCATCTCAAGCCCTTTAGGTAATTAGTATGCATGCTAAACCTTGAGGACACTTGTCCTACAACAATGTCTGACAGTGGCGCATATACAAAAAAAACGGGTAGTGTCCTCCTACCACACTGAGATAAATCTCTTTAATGATCACTGCCTTTCATAATAAATATAAAGGAGGTATGTAAATAACAAAAGATTTAAACTGTTTCTTTACGGCAGTATTATTACAACTGACATTTGCTCTTCTGTATGAGGTAATCATTCCTGCTCTGCTTATTTTGTAAGAATATCATATCAAATCAGCTAATATATTTGAAAATACTTTTTAAACCATGAAGCATTGTACATATGCAAGTTATTATTATTACAAGTAACTTGTTTACATGGACATCAACTTTGAAAGTGATATCCCTAGGGTTTGCTGAGCATTTAACTTTCATTATCACACCTGTCAACCAGATCCTATCACTAACTAATAAAGTATCAAGCAGGAGAGCCAAATCAGAAGGGAAAATTGGTCAAATCATGGCTGTATGCTTTAATTTTAGTGAGAAAAAATAGTTGATGGATTTTGTCAAGGCTGAAATTGGATATTTAGAGCAACTTAGTGACAATTGGTTTACCAATCCCCCTGTTTCTTTTCCCCCACTTTCAAAAATGTTCTGTCCATCATGTAGACACAGCCTTGGGTGAGGTTAATAACATTTGCAAACCAAAAGGAATTTAAGGATGAGATTGACTGTTTTTGAAATTTCCATTTGTGGAAAGTCATTTCCATATTGAAAATTCTATGTCATTTTGCTTGTTCTTATCGGAACACCCTTTTTTAGTTCTCCTGAGGAATTAGAGCACAATGGGATTTTGCCTTTATAGATACTGATAATTGTGTGTCATGAACTTCAGTATTGCCAACAGTCAGTGATCACACTATTTTGAGAAGCTGTTACATGCAAAGTCCTAGGGGAGATGCCAAATATGGTACTTTTGCAAGTTATTCTCAGAGCTTATTTAGATAAAGGAGTAAGATTTAGACTCTGGGAAGGGAAACATGTGATGTCAGTCAAAAGAGTGGTGTGAACAAATAAAGTCTAGGTTAGGGATGGATAGGCCATGTATGGGCATGGGTGGCTTTATTGAGAATTTGGAATTTTAGTTCTGATTAGGTGGTTTATGTTTTATTTAACACGAGAGTATAATGTTTGGCAGTTGGCGTTCCACCAACTTGCATTTGGGAAAATTTAGCATGAAGTAAACAGGTTCTACATACTGTAAGCCTCAGATCAACAAGATGAGATGAAGCAGTAATGCTAGTGGGAACCCTCACTTATAGGTGCCTGGGTGATTAATCTGTTAGACAGGAAGTATCTTTGAGCTGTACCAGTGGAGGATTCTTTTTCAGTTCTACATCAAGCGGGAAGAGACCATTCTTAAGGAAGGGGCATAAAAACCCCTCCCATCACCACTACAAAAAATAACAAGTTGAGCGTAAGAATGCTCCTTCCAGCTGAGACAGCTCAGACAGAATGCTCAGGAGACCTCCATCTGGGGCAGTCTTCTACTGCCCTCCCTGTCTTCACAGCAAACAGCCAGTGCTCCAAGACTGTACTTTCATCAAGTGCCCAGGCAAAGACAAAGACTCGGTAATAGGGGCCCTGATGCAAACAGCAGAGATCCCAATCCTAGCTGAGCTCTGCCAGCCTACAAAGGCCTATTTGGGTTTACAGATGAGCAAGGATGAGACTTGGATTCAACTTTAAATTAGTTGCAGTTTGGTTAACTACTGAGCTACTAAAACAAGCAGTGTAAAGATAAGGGTACAATAAGTGAGTGGGTACAACACTTTCCCAGTGCCTCTCAGGTTCTGCACAGAGACAGATGCTCCCAAGTTCTGCAATCAATACTGATGTCCAGTGGGAAAATATGTTAGGAGACCAAAAGCTGGACTGGGGCAAGGCCCACTCAGCCCTCAAAGGTCTGTTTAAGGGGTATTTATTCTCAGTGCTATAGTTGCACACTTCTGAGTGTGGGCCTGGGTAGCTGGACTAGCCATGGCTTCCCACACCACCATAGACTTCAGGGGAGAGGGGAAGCCTGGACCAGCGAGGAGACTCCTTCTGCAGCCACATTAGTTTCTGGTGATCTCTACTTCTCTCGTGAGGAAGAACCACAGTCAGCTCTCTCCATATCCTTTACACTTTATTTTGTATGCAGTCAGTGAATTGTAAAATAAAATGAGTAATGTTTTTATAACAGAGTGTGAGTTCTAACATCCTGGACAAACCTTTTTTGTCATTTTCATATATTTGTGAGTTAAAATATTGCATCTAGGCATTGTTATGTGTAGATTTGCACTAGCAAAAATTTCCTGAGCATCAAGGTCAAGATTCTGGAACCCAAATAGAGTAAACAGGTTAGTTTTCTGGAAGCATGGATGTAAATAGTGGTCACTTTTGCATTTTTAATGTTTCTATTCAACAGCATCGAGTCCCATGTGTCACACAACCACAAGTGGTAAGAACATTGAATCAGGTCCTTGAATTACTTAGAGTTTCTCAGGAAAACTGATGACCCATCGACTTGTGGGAACAATCCCTGATTGGGAATTTTTTAAAGTTTGTTGAACTCCAAAAGGCAGGATATGTGACAATAAGAGCACAGACTTTAGCATCAAATTGCTTGAGTTTGAATCCCAGTCTGGCATGTCCTAGCTATGGAACCTTGGGCAGGTTGCTGACTTCTCTGATTCAGAGATGCTACCTGCTTTATTTGGCTGTTGTGAGAATTAAATGAGTTGCTGTGTTTTGAACGTTTATAACAGTGCCTGATATGTAAGTGCTTGCTATTATTATTTCCAAACACAAGCCTCCTCTTTTGTGAAGGACACAATATTGTCTAGACTGCTTATTTTGCCTGCTGCTGTGATACACAATTTTTGAAAGGAAATTGTTTCTTAACTAAATGGTAATAGCACTGTCTATAACCATTGGAACTAGCTGGTGCATTATCCGTAATCTTGATAGCAAAATCAAATTCAACGTATTTTACTTTCTTAACCTCACCTTTCACAGAATCATTTAAATTTAATGCAGACTGTTTCCAGTTGGACATCTTCATTTTTCAGACATATATATGACCAAAGGTAAGTAAGTAGGTAGCAGTCCCCGAGCTTGTAGTTAAAGTCAGAATTCGAATACAGGTCTTTATACTCTTAGATCCAAGAAGTCTCCAATAAAACATGACATTCACAAAGATAAATACTATAGATGAGGTGTCTATAACTCTAAGCTTCTGTGATCATGGGAGGTGTCTTATTAAATCCTTTCATATACTTGTTTTTGAGTTGGGCTCTTCAGCATATATTTTTGGTTTTTGCTTTGAGAGCTTTGGAAAATCTGTCAGCTGTCACAGATATGATTTCTGTCATCTGGCTCTTTCAAGCACTAAGGATATGTCATTTCTAAATTTCATAATATAATGTGGCTATCAGTTCTCACCACTGAACTGAAGTTGGGCTTTTCATGTGCACAATGCAAAAATGAGAAACTGTAATTTGTTATCGAGTAATAAAATGGCAAATAATCAGTTCTCAGAAGCTTTTAGGGCTGTGCTATACAAGGTATGACTATAAAACAATGAGTCTGAGTGCCTAAAACAGTGATTCTCACACCCACCCATGCAATCCCTGGCATGTTTTAAAATACAGATTCCTGGCCATATTCAGGCCTTTGGAATAATAATAAATAATAAATAAATAATAAATAATAAATAAATAATAAATAATAAATAAAGTGGATGGCATTATTTTTTAAAAATTCCATGGTGATTCTGATGAAACACTTTCCCAAGTGACACATTAAAATAGTCCTGAGACTCTGGAGTCTTGTTTCAAATATTAGAATCAAAGCATGTGAACAAGGATTTAATGTAACATCCAGTTCAATTATACATACATTTTGTAGATGAAGAAAGTAAGATTGGGAATGACTTAGCAGTTTTAGGATCATAGTGGTTTAGAGGAGGAAGAAAGCTCATAGATGATGTGAGAAGTCATTAACATCTTCAAGATGAAGAAACTGAGATGCAGGAACATTGTGTGAAGGGCGAGGGTCAGAGGCAGAGCAGCAAGCTGAGCTCTATCACTGTCCCCATCACAGGGATAAGGGAGTTGTAACAGAACATATTCAAGGTCTTTCCAAGGGTTATGGACAGATGGGTGGTGGAGACAGGTATTGGAGGGTAAGCTCCAAGGTGGAACCCATCAAGTTAGCCTGCATGAATCTCCTAAACTTGTCTTGAAATATTTCACATTTTAGAGAAAAAGTTAAGTTAAACTGTCATTTGAGGTTGAATCAATCTTGATCACGGTTGCACAGAGTTAATATGGTAAAGGAGAAAAAGCATTTAGCTGAGAACTGGGAGATCAGGGATCTGTTCTCACATTCATCACTAATTAGCACTGTGGGATCACAGGGAGAGCATTTAACCTCTTTCAGCTTCAGTGTCCCTATGTCAGGAATTACAGGGATAGTATCTTCCCTAAGTACTTTTAGAATCATTATGAATGTAAAATTAAAAAAAAATCCCAGGAATGTATATTGAAAAGTATAATGTATTATACATTTTTAATCTTGTGTGGGAACCATTTATTTTTTATTTTATTTATTTGTGTTAAAGATTTTTCATTTATTTAATAGAGAGAGTAAGCACCAGTGGGGGTAGGGGAGGGGCAGAGGGAGAGGGAGAAGCTCAGCCGGGAACCTGACATGGGTCTGGATTCCAGGACTCTGAGATTATGACCTGAACTGAAGGCAGATGCCTAAAAAACTGGGCCACCCGGATGCCCTGGGAAACCATTTAAATAGAAATACCTTTTTATGAAATAGGGGGATGTTAACTTGAGTTTATCATCCAGCCAGTGCTATTATGCCCATCAATTAAAACACTAAAATATATATGCTTTTGCTATATATTTGTTTTTAATATCACTTATTTAATGTAAATTTCTGGTCTTTATCTAGTATGACAGGCAGTTTGTTTTCTTGTACACATATATTTAATGGTAAAAACTGTAAATGAAATAGAGGGAAAACAGTTTTTCTTTCCCCAAGGATACCAGGTCAGAGTAGACATATATATGATGCTAGATCTAAAATTATACTTATTCCTTTCTGGCCCCCATATTAAAATATTATAACAAACACTTTAAAAGTGTACAAGGAGGGCGCCTGGGTGGCTCAGTTGGTTAAGCGACTGCCTTCGGCTCAGGTCATGATCCTGGAGTCCCGGGATCGAGTCCCACATCGGGCTCCCTGCTCAGCAGGGAGTCTGCTTCTCCCTCTGACCCTCTTCCCTCTTGTGCTCTCTCTCATCCTCTCTCTCTCTAATAAATAAATAAAATCTTTAAAAAAAACATTTACTTAGAGAGGATGTAGAATAGGGAAGACAAGTATGAATTACAGCATCATCATAGAGTCTACAACCATTCACATGCAGTTTCTAATGTCTCTTAGTCATTGCTGGGACATGTTTTTGTGTCAAGATTAATAGTAAATGAATGGAGAGGAGGGCATATCAGAGAAATCACTGGTTCTGGGGTTCATCAGCTCAAATTCCCTGTCAGCTACAGAACTTAAAAATTTTTTAATTGTATGTTATTTTGGATTAAGTTTTTGGTTTTTCTCTGCCCTGAAGAATCTGCATTCTCCTACGTATCAAGAGAATGTTGGGTCTCTGAGCCACTGCTGGCTCTGCTTCTATCTATGACTTCACCTGTTTCTAATTCCTAGCCTCATTCACACCTCCAGTAACTGCTTGATCTCTGAAACTTTTCTACTGACCTGGGCTCATTTTCAGTGCCAACATCCTGTTTGATCCTTGAAGGCTGGCCTCAACCTCTTCTCCAGTTCTAGGTCCTTATTGTTTGCTTTAATTTGTTTCAGAGTAACCGAATGGCCAAAACAGTCATTTATAGGGTTTGACATTGCAGACTGAATTCTTGAACCACTCAGTAGAGGTTCCTGGTGGAAGCAGTTTAGGAAAAAATAGTTTTAAATCACTTTTTTTTTCACTTTAGCACACCGTAGGAGATATATCACAGTGTATACTTATTAGATAACTTCCACAAGACTTTTTGTAAAACTGGAACTTTTTTTTGCCCATTGGGTTTCCCATGTGACTAACTGGAGATTTCAGCTTGCACTAAAATTTTGCATACATTGAATGTTCAATAGCTGTTAGTTGAATAACTGTGTAAGACACATGGTGTTTTATTCTCAATTATCAGAACTGTCATTGTTTGCTGGAAAATAAACTTTGAAGAGCAGGCAGGTGTCTCTGTACAAGGTCTTAACCAGGTGATTAGCCTTCTCCTTGAGGACAGTTGCCTTTTTTAAGTAGTCTTGCTGCATATAGATCACTGTTTCCAAACTTTGATGTGCATAAGAACCACTTTCTATGCACATTTAAAATGTAGATTTCTGGGACCCCAACCATCTTGATTGAGTAGATCTGGAAATGGGCCCAGGAATTTGTACTTTCCCAGCATCCAGTGTGGTTCTAGTGCATGCGGTGTGACGGCCATCCTCTAAGAAACACTAAATTCATCTCTAGAGAAGGCATTCAAGTGTTCCATCGTTTTTGAGGTGCTTTCTGGGTTGAATTCCAAAATGTCACTTAGGAATTATGATGATTTTCAAAAACAGTTATATTGAAGTATAATTTACATGCCATAAACTTCACCTGCTTTAGGGGGTGGTTCAATATTTTTAGCACTTTGCTGAGTTATACAATTATTATGATAATTGTTATCTCTTTTCTTGCCTGGGTTGATCTTCAACCTAGCCCATTATCTGCCTGGTGATAACATATGATATGGTTTCTTATTTGGAAGGTAGCAAAGTGTTTTAGGAGGACCAGAGACTCAAAAGACCCAAGTTTGAAATTTAGCTCCATCACCCAGTGGCCTGGGTGGCAAGAGACGTGGCTGTTCTGAGTCTGTATCACCTCCTTTATAAAATAAGGATAATATTAACTAATATCTCTTCTATAGAGCTCCTGTGAAGATTAAATGGAGAAAGGTTTTTGGAGTGTAATTTATAAGTGTATTAAATTATTTAATTAATGAGTACCTACTTCCATTGCTCAATTACTGGTTTATGGAGGGAAGATATGTTAATGAGACACTACCCCTGCTCTCTAGAAACAGATAGTAAGGAAATTGAACATGGTTCTATGAGGGCATATAAAAAAGAAATTTTAATTGAGTGAGGAGAGGGGAGTCTATGCAGGAAAGTCAGCAGAGTTTTGTTCAAGGGGATAATGTTTGAGATGAGAGTTGACAGATGAACTGGCGTTAACTAAGCAAGGAGATGGTGGTGCTAGCATTCCAGGCAGAAGGAGTAGGGGACAATGTGGCAGAGGGTACAGGATACATTTGTAGGATGTGAAAAAATGCTGGGGTAGCTGGAGGATGAAGTTCAAGGAAGAAGGTGGTCCTAGGGAGCAGGCACCAGACCTTACATGCTCTGCAGCCCATATGATTGTTCAGGGCCTAATCCTTGAAGGATGTTAAGTGCATGGACAGGTGTGCATGACATGACCAGATTTGCATTTCAGTGCCCACTCTGGGAAGATGAATGGGGAGTGTGGGAGGGCAGAGGACACCAGAAGGTTAGTTAAGAAGCTATTGCAACAGAGACAGTGGTCTGAGGTGGTTGTGGTAGACCTAGAACAATGCTGAGTATTCAAAAATAGATGTAGGGGATGGAACTGATTGGATTTGGTTATGGGTTATATTTGGAGGGTGTGGGGAGAGTGGTATCTAGATGACTCTTAGATTTCTGACTTGCATAATTGAATAGATGGTGGTTCATTCACTGAGATGTGAGACACTACGAGGACAAAGAATTTGAAAGTGAAGGGGGAAATAATGAGTAAAGCACATGTAAAGCACTTAGAGCCATGCCTGATGGCCAATGAATGGTAGCCATGATGATGGTGATGATTTTAAGATGCCTTCAAGGCATCCTAGTGGATACCTTGAGCTGTAAGGAGCCATACAAATGTTGGTTATTACTATTATTTTGGTCATAAAACTTGACAAGTAATATATTAATTCATGTTTTAATTTCTTTAACTTATACTTCAACATCACTTATAACATTAATCCTTCCCCAATGGCATAAAAGCAGGATTTTACTATATTAAATAGGAGCCCATATTTCATAATCTTCCAAGTTTATTGATTGAAACTGAAAGCTTCAACTAGATCATTCCTCAGAGCTCCTCTAGGGAGTGTTACATTGGAAAGATAACAGCAGGTTTGTAAATTAGTACAGTTTACCCACCCACAAACATTTGTCACACTTCTCCCCCTCCCCCCAAGAGAGCAGAAGGAAAATAAGCAGCCTTTCCTCAATGCCTCCTGCCTTATGATTTGTTTGGCATAAATTGCTACCTGCCTTGTGGCTGGGCAGTTAGCGAATTTAAAGGCTGAATGAGAAAGCTCTGGAAACAGCTAGAGTGTTCTATTGAAGTAGATGGACAGTCAATAGGGGAAAAAGGGAATAAGCTGATTAATGATTAAATCAGGAACACCCTTTGAAAAAAATCCTTATGCTTTGCCATGCTGATTTAAGTGGATCTCATATTCCTGGTGCCTGGTGCCCATCCCATGTTTCTGACTTCAACTCTAGACAGTTTCCAGTATATTATTACTAAATTTTGGCTGGTATTTTTTTTCCAATATTGGGATAATTGTGACTTAGCTTTTATTTTTCTATTATATATTCAGTTGTCTCTCTACCTGTGAAAAAATCATAATTAGATGAATATTTGCATATTTATAGGTATATTTCAACCCAAGAGAAAATCTAAATGTTTTTGGCTAACAAACTTAGATCACTAAGGGTATGTGGAGTTAGTGGTGCTTTGGCGTCTGATTTAGGTTAGCATTCTGATTTCTTCATTAATTGTATGGCATTGGCCATGTTGAATTACCTCTCTAAGGTTTGCTTTTCTCATCTGTAAAATAGAAATGATAGTAACATTATCTCCCTCATAGGATAATTGCCAGAATTAAATGAAGCAAATATGTGTTACAAATATCTGCAAAATCCTTTAAACAGTGCCTGCCACATGATATGAGTGTCTTATTCTGTTTGAGCTACTGTGATGGGATACTTTAAACTAGGTGGCTTATAAACAACAGGAAGTTATTTCTCATTGTTCTAGAGGCTGGGAAGCCCAAGATCAAGGCCCTGGCAGATTCCATGTCTGGTGGCAGTCTACTTCTTGGATCATAAATGGCTCTCTTCTTTTATGTCCTCATATGGTGGAAGAGGTGAGGGAGCTCTCTGGAGTGTCTTTTATAAGGGCACTAATCCCATTCATGAGGGCCCCACCCTTATAACTTAATCACTCCCCAAAGGCCCTACTTCCAAATACTATCACATTGGGGATTAGGTTTCAACATAGGAATTTTGAGGGAACACACACATTCTGTTTGTGGCAATAAGCATTCATTCTGTGAGGGCTATACTTACTGCTAAAGACTCCATTCTTAACTCAACATGGAGAGAGAGAATGTAAATATTTCTTCACCCTGGGTGAGCATTGTGGATAGAGTATAAGCCAGACCAAAAGAAATTGCCCTTCACTTATGAGATCTCAACATTTGCTGAGTATTTTCTAAATGTCTAATGTCTAATGTCTTCTAAAAATGTCTGATGTATAGAATGTAAATTCTGGAGGGCAGAGGCTCCACCTGTTTCTCTTTAGAGCCCCAATGTCCAGCCCCATGTGCTCTATAGGGTCGATCAATGTGTGTTGCATAAATGAATACAAGGTACAGTGATTTGTAGTCTTTTCATTGTCCTCAAACTCCCTGAAGGGTACAAGTCAGGGTCTTTTAAAAGGACAGGGGTCAATCTGAGGCTGTTACATACCCATGGTCATTTAAGGAGGTGGGGACATCAGAGAAAATGGAACTGGATTTCCTGGCAAAACAGCTGATTCTTGCAGCACAGTTTCTTGTAACATAGTCCCAACAAGTGATTTTTGTGAAAACAGCCCCATAATTGGGGATATTTCCTCCTTTTAAATGACCAGATTTGCTTGAAGGAGACATGAAACACCATGAAACAAAAATTCCAATACTTTGCATAATTTTGGTGCCTTCGTTAAATGATATTATCCATTAGTGCATGACTGCTAAGTCTACTATTTACCAGGCTGAGATGAACTATGAAACTTACATATATTATTTAAAAATTGAAAAGTCTAAGTCATGGTCATTTAATATTGCAAGATAGAATTAATTTTGGAAGGCATTTTATGTAATGTGAGTAGCTTAATTCTCCATTAATAAATATATTGTGGTGTCTAGGATAAACATCTAGTTTTGGAGTAGCACATTGATTCTCCGAAGACAGTGTCAACTTGTGCCTTGTCATAAAGAGTAATATCATGATATGTAGAGTGTCTTTTCTTTCTTCCTTTCTTTTTCTCTTTTCTGTCTCTGATGATAAACGTCTTCATTTGCCCAAGGTCTAGAGTGAGTAATCAGAGTCACCCTGAGGAACCTGTTGAGTCGGATTCTCCCTCTCTCTTGTGTTCTCCCTCCTCTTCCTGTGTGTGGGACTTGCAAGGGAGCTGCCAAGGGTCTGCTGTGGGCAGAATCTTGTGTTGTATCTGAGTGAGAGGAGAATAGTAAAGGTGGATGGGGATGTTGGCTGTCCCATGTCTCCTTAGTGTGACCTGTGCTACTTTCAATATTTGTAAGCATGAGCTTCACTAGCACCAGTGAAATAGTTCACACATGTTCCAGCAAAAGCAACACCAATGTAGGGATGTTTCATCAATCCCTTTGTGTGGTGAGCAATAGAAAGTGTGGCGGACATCATTTTATCATGTAGCTGAGAATTAGCAATGATTTTTTTTTTCATAAAGCATCTGCTTAATGATGACTCTTTTAAAAACTTCATCAGAAAAGAGTTAGTGAAAAATCCTTAGCTACAAATCTTGCATTGAAGAGTTTTATTTAGATGTTTACTGTTTTAGGGTCTCTAGCTCAGAGCTAATCCTAAACTTGAAGGTGCTCACTATCGATCCTGACATGCTTGTGTGCCAGGCACAATTCTAAACAGTGCTCCCACATACTCTGGGAAAGTTGTTTATATAA
This sequence comes from Callorhinus ursinus, assembly GCF_003265705.2. Lineage (NCBI taxonomy): Eukaryota > Metazoa > Chordata > Mammalia > Carnivora > Otariidae > Callorhinus > Callorhinus ursinus. The sequence continues at coordinate 26,119,878 of NW_027397074.1, forward strand.
AAGGGAGGCCAACTGAGGACCAAGCAGGGCTAAAATCCAGGTGTAACAGTAGGGGAGGGTTTGGGGAGGCAAGAAACATAAACTTGACATTTTGCCTATTTCTGGCCCTGAAGTGACTATTTATAAGTCGATGATGAATATAATTGTACTCTTACTAATAATTCCTAAGGTTTATCACTGTCCACAAGTATTAAGTGAAATGCTTTCACAAACGTTATTTCATGTAATTCTTACAACCACTCTCTGAAGTAATTATTATTAACTTCATCTCACAGATGGCAAAATTGAGGCTCAGAGAGGTTGAGACATTTGTCTGTAGTACAATTGGGACTTGAATCTAAGAATTTTTTTTCAAATACCCTGCACATACAAGTCTAGCATTAGCCCCATTAAAAATACAGGGCCACAGGGAAAGATAGAATATTTTGAAAGTTTTTGCCTTTTGATGATTGAAGAACTATTGCATTTTGTTTTTAGGTACAATAGGAGGTATGGAACAAAAGTATAGAAAGCTTGCTCCTTTTGGGGGAATTATATAAATATGTGCTAAAATGTAGGGATATATAACTTTAAAAGATAAGTATATTGCATATATTCTATGTGTATATATTTATATATACCCACCATTAATATTTACTTAAAAAATTCTGTTGTAGAGTCAAAGAGAGGGAATAGTATAAATTTAAGGTATTTGTTACTCTTAGCTAGAGCTATAGTCTCTCTCAATAAACATTTGCTTTTTGGCCCCAATTCATTTAAGTTTGAACTTCTGAACCCCTTCACTGGAAGGTTCCATTTATTTTGTCATGGGATCTTAGGAAATAAATACCTGTAGTATGTGGTACCATCTGATCTTTGTTTCTTTGACCTTGGATCAATAAAGGAGAGGCTGCAGTAGATGTTCTTAACAAACCTTATTTTAAGTAGAACAAGAGAGCTTGGTTTTAACTAGAATCCAAAAATAATTAGACTTGAATTACAATTACAGACAAGTGTTCTGAAGAAATAAATGCATTGTATATAACATTAAAGAAGCATTCTAACCCATTATGATAACAGGCAAAATGGGGTATTATGAATACCTCATTTATGAATCTTTGCTGTATTACCAGGCTCTGTGTTGGTGACTTTCTGGGTTAATTCCTTAAGAGCTTATCTCCTTTTCTGTAGAGGCCATGAGTCTTGTGTTAGACGCTGCCAACCACAAGTTTGCATTTTCTCCCTAAGTGTGGAAATTGTGCTGCCTATGAATATTGTCCTGGCCTTTGAGTTCAGATTTCTTCCTGCAAGTGGCCTTGGGTCCAATGGTGTCTGGCATCCTGCCCCTTCTCTCAAGTATGAGGCCATTGTGTACAGTGTAGACCAATCTCTCATTCCACTGGAGACCTTGAACTGTCTCCTTCATTCTGTGAAGACTGGAGATGAGCAGCCTAATAGTAGAACAAAAGGGGAAGCTGCACATTGTATACCCAAAGGATTTGGGGAAGACTTTCTACCTGCACCCTAACCCTCTGGCCCTAGGGAAATGGTGGGCTCAATGCCACTGGCACCAACATAATACAGCTAACACCAGTTATTTCTGTTCTAGTGCTGAATTTGATTCTTAGCTTCAGATCCTCACACAGCATGTTTGTAGACCCCACTGAAGATCCTGGCACAATTTCAGTCCTAGTGTAGGCAGCTTCAATAAGATATGGGCCAGGGGACTGAACTGAAGGCATATTTCCTTTTATCAAGGTTGACTGAAAGAAAGTAACCACCAGGAGGTTCTGACAGCTCAGGACTGGGTGACCCTGCCCTGCAGCTCTGGACCTTGGAGCCCAGCCAGGGCAGACACTAGAGATGAGACTCACTACAGCTGCAGATGCCAGAGCTCAAGATGCATAATCCAGAGCTTGACAGCTGCCAAACTAGCCCCCTGAGTGCCCAAATGAGTTGGCTCTTCTGAAGGAGATGACAGGAAGGAACCACAGGGATTGCTGTGGCTCTTCTCCAAATACAACATTAAAGAGAAGTCAAGAGAACATTGCAATTTCCTCTATATTTTAAGAAGCGCAAAGAACAATGCAATACTCTTAACTCACTAGTATCATTGCAATACCTAGAGGAGGTGGTAAGCTAAATTCTGTATATTTTTGTGACTCTTTTTGGTTCTGAAAGCATTCATTCATTCAATCCATTGACAAACATTTATTAAATGCCTACTACATGGCAAGTAGCAAGAATATAGAGGTTAAATAAAAGTATAATAACTTACTTTGAGGTAATGGTTCTCCAACTTTTTGAACACAGCCCACTTAGGAGGGGCTGAAGGCTCTATGGCTTACCAACTCCACCCTTTCCCACTTTCAGTGGCAGAAAATTTGAGGTGAATGTGATGAATTTTAGAATTAGTGATATATATGTCTCATATTTGAATCGTAATTGCCTAGTCTAGTAATGTAAAACTATAGGATAAAATGATTTTGATGCAGATATACATTTCTTCATGCTATAGGATAAACCAAATAACTCAAAGTAAATTTATGATGATGAAGTTAAATTAACAGTAATTTTTTACTAATTGCAACAAATGCAAACTATATCCAGTTTATAATGCTGACAATGTTTTGGTAAAAAAATGTTTATCTTTCAAATGCAAAATCCTGTCTATTTGCTTGCATGTATGTAGAGGAGCACCACCATTGCATGGCAGCCAGGCAACTGAGTAGAAAACTGAATTACTTAGAAGTACATGCTCAGAAACACTAATTTTCATTTGCAAATGCTAAGTGTTAAAAACTTCTGGCACACTTGGTACTTTACTAGTCAGTAGCCCTTAGTGCTACATTCAGATGAAGGTGTGCGATATTGACCTTCATTATCCCGAAGGACCTAGAAAGAGGTGTTCTTTTTGCATGTGTACACAGTCAATTTGAGAATTGCTCAAATAAAGATGTGCATTGGAAGGTATAATGGAAGAAGGCAGGGAAAGTGCCCAACTGCCTAAGTAACGAGGGAAGATTTCTTTGGATTGGTGCTTTTTGAACCGAGTGATAATCATAGCATAGGAATTTCACAGGAGAATGGAATACTAAAATGTATAGGCATATCCAGATGGTCATTCTAGGTGAAAGAAACAGAATGTACAGGGATGGGAGGAATAGAATGATCTATGGGTTCTTAGTCCCTTACCTGAAATTTTGAAATCTCAAAAGCTTTAAGATGTGAAGGTTTTTCTTCACTTGTTTGGCAACTTTGGACCTTAAATGATGTGAGTTTACATGTAGTTTCTATTTATTCCCTTCAGTGGTAATATTCACATACTTATTTGCAAATGTACTAATGTATTGATTATAGGGTAGCCTATCATACCCTACCAGGAGTTTTACACAGTATATGCTATATGTACTACAATACTTTTATAAAATCTGAAAATTTCTGAATTTGAAAACATTATCTGGTCCTAAGGGTTTTGGGTAAGGGATTATACACCTTTGGGTAACTCCAGACATTTCATTAGGGTTTAGGGAACAAGAAACATTTGGAGGCATGGTGGGAGATAGGATGAAAAAGGTAGGCATCATTTGAACCCCTTGAATTTTCTTTGAGCTCACCATTAAGGATTTCACAGAGAACTACATGTTATGTGGTTTGCCAGACTTGCTCCATGTATTAGTTTTGTAGGGTTGCCATAACAAAGTACCACATACTGGTACAACAGAAATTTGTTGTTTCATAGTTCTGGAAGCTAGAAGTCTGAAATCAAGATGTTGGCAGGGTTGGTCTTTTCTAAGGGCTGTGAGGGAGAATTTGTTTTCAGACCTTTCTTCTTGGTTTGTAGATGGCTGTCTTCTCCCTGTGTCTCTTCACATAGTTTTCCCTCTGTGTGTATTTCTGTGTCTGAATTTCTCTTTTTTGTAAGGACACCAGATTAGGGCCCACTCTAATGACTTAATCTTAACAAATTACATCTGTAAAACCTTATTTTCAAATGAAGTCACATTCTGAGACACTAAGGGTTAGAACTTCAGTATACAAATTTTGGGGATACACAATTTAACCTATAACTCTCCACATCTCACCTGTTCTCAGTTGCCTGTTTTCAGAAGTGTTGCTTTTCCCTAATAGCTTCTTGTCCTCTCCAAGCATTTATTAAGCCTCTAATATTCACAAAACCTCTAAGTTAATTATTATTATCCTTATTTCTAAGGATGACTCAGAGAGGTCCAGTAACATCCCTAAGGTTACTAAGTAGTAGACTTGTGATTCAGTCTTGGTCTTTCTACCTTGATAGACAGGCTTTGGGTTTTTGCCCATATTTTGGAAACTGGTTAAACCAAGAGAGAAACCTGTCCCCCATGCTACCTCAGGATGGTATATAAAACCTCTCTTCCCCCTTTGCTGCTCACATCATGACTGAGGATTCTTGAAAGTTGTAGGGTATAGGTTATTCGATAGGCAAGTCCTACCGTCTCTTTGGTGCTTTACACTGTCAGTTCTGATCCAAATAGGCACTCTGCAAGGCTGTATGTCAAGGTTTCCACTTCGATGCCATTCTCTTTCACCTGGAAAATGTCCCCCTCACTACATCTCCTACCCCTCCTCTAACCTCCCCTTGCTACAAGTCAGTGGTTCAGCTGAGATGACTTAACACAGATTACACTCTAAAGGAAATTTACTGTCTTATTTTCCAAATGTATCCCGGTCAGTTTAATTCATATGGCCCATATGTCCTCTGTCCCACACAGAAGCAGCTGCATACTAAGTGCCTTTTCTCCCTTTCCAAAGAACATTAGAATAAACAGAGCATTGCAGAAAGGATGTGTGTGCGTATGTACGTGCACACATACGCATACGCAAGAGATAGAACAAGAGTGAGAAAGAGAAAGATGGTTTACAACACACTTGCCAGTGAAAATGACCTTTTTTACTAGGTTCTGATCTAGTTGGGTTGAAAATGTCTCCCGGGGGGACTGATTTTGAGTGAGGCAAAAAGTCTGCATTTCTGGGCAGATGTGTCTAGGTGGGAGGTGGGAGAAATAAGAGAACAGTTCTGCAGAACTCCCACTGGTCTGTGTGATTCTGCTTCATCATTATCAATTAATATTTATTGAGTGATAGATCATGGGGCACATGACATTGAATGCTGTTCCAAAGGGTAATATTTTATTTCCTGCCGGATCCTGGAGAGTTGCTACATTTCACAGCTAAATGGTGGACACTTGAACAGTTGGTTAAAGGCACTCAGTCATCTATTGTTTATGAAATTACTTCACAGTTTTTGGAATTAAGAGAAAACTTTTAGAGTATGAACCATTATTAGCTGATTATCATAGAGAGGAAGAGAAATATATATATATATATATATATATAAAACAGTAAAAAATAGCTTTTTTTTTCTTCTTACTAAGAGTGTAAGACTAATCCAACTCATAAACTCTGTATTACTTTTGACCAAGGCATTCTAAAGTGCTTTAGATAAGACCTAATCCATATTCGGAATCATTGCTCGGAAATGTGTTTTTTTGCAGGTCTTATCATCTTCCCTGTTCTACAGTTGGGAGAACTAAGACATTGAACATTTTAATGATGTCATAAACCCCACATATGGAATGTATGGATCTCTTGATCCATGGCCAGGACAAATTGAATAAAATAGAAATTTCTCTTCACTGTGGCCCATGGGTTACTTGCTATTCCATAGCTGTATTTTCCTCTAAATCTCCCTTACCTTCTAACCCCACCCCCACCCCCATCCAGCCTCTAACAAGCGCCGGTACGCATATCTGGTACTCTTCCCAAGTTAGACTATTCACAACTTTCTTAGTCATCTGTTTTCCTGCTGCCAAACTTCTGCTTTTATTGTTTGCTCATCTGTATCATCATATGCTATTATCCAGGTTCTGCTTGCTTAAGTCTTGGGCATTTTTAAGGAGCTCTCAAATCCCATCACTTCTCAAGGCTCTTTTAGATAACCCTTTTTTCCATCATTAGTAAGCTTTCCTTTTCCCCCCTCTTCTACCGTTACACATCTTTTGGATCACCTATTACAGCCCTCCCCTTGCCTCATTTCTTATGCTCTATCTACTTGGGATTTGCTTATTAGTGGGCAGTATCTCACACATGGGTATTCTCTTGGACCTTAGGGCATTTGAATGATCACTCATCAAGCCAGTCAGTCAGTCAATCAAAAACATTTGCTCACTTGTCCATTGTGAAGTAACAAAACAAACAGAGATCAAGGAGCATTATAGTGAGCCTCAAAGGACTATTTGATACCGTTTTTGCTGATTAGGAATTAAGTTGTTTTATATGAAGTATCATTTGAAAGTCTTCAGATATTATCTGGGGCCCAGAAATATCTTGATCCCACTGAGATGTGCATTAAGTTGATCAATAAAAGTAATGGTTTTCCTTAAGGAAAGTATTTGTACAAGGCTAACACCTGATTGGGGGAATTGCTCTATTTGAGTTATTTGTACCTTTATATACATGTTCAAGTATACAAGTGGCCAAGAGTAGGTAGAACTCTAGAGTCTTTTGATTTTAGAACTTTAGTAAGAAATAGAAGGGAGACAAACAGTGAATCTCTTGTCATTTATTCCCACGCAAATGGGTTTATTTTTTGTCTCTGTCATGATAGCTAGTATTTATTGAATTCTTTTTTTTCCTTCCAAGTTTTTATTTAAATTACAGTTAGTTAACATACAGTGTAATATTAGTTTCAGGTATACAATTTAGTGATTTAACACTTCCATACATCACCAGGTGCTCATCACAAGTGCACTCCTTAATCCCCATCATCTGTTTAAGCTCCCCCACCCCCACCTCCTCTCTGGTAACCATCAGTTTGTTCTCTATGGTTAAAGAGTTTGCTTCTTGGTTTTCCTCTCTTTTTTTTCCCCGCTATGTTCATTTGTTTTGTTTCTAAATTCCACATATGAGTGAGATCATATGGCATTTGTCTTTCTCTGACTTATTTTGCTTAGCATAATACACTCTAGCTCCCTCCATGTCATTGCAAATGGCAAGATTTCACTCTTTTTTATGGTTGAGTAATAATCCATGTGTGCGCGTGCACGTGCGTGCACGCACGCACACACACACACACACACCACTTTTTTATCCATTTATTATCAGTCAATGGACATTTGGGCTCTTTCCATAGTTTGGCTATTGTTGATATTGCTGCCATAAACATTGGGGTGCCTGCATCGCTTCAGATCAGTCTTTTTTTTTATCCTTTGGGTAGATAGCTAGTAGTGCAGTTGCTGGATTGTAGGATAGTTCTATCAAACGGGTTTATAAAGCTTGTTATCAAACAAAACCATGCATAACTGCAGAGAGATTCATTATTGAGGGCATAGAAAGGTAGCTGGAAAAGAAAGAAGACAGATATTTCCCCAACATGAGCCCACTTTTGGTCACCTTAGGGTTTTATTGTTGTTGTTGTTGTTGCTGTTTAGGTTTCAGTCTGATAGGATTCATCATTTATTATCTAAGAAGGCGTACATCAATTAATAAATTAACATTAATTGATCGATAGATTCCTTTAATCCACAAATATTTACTGAGCACCTATTTTGTGCAGGCGTGTGAGATACTAAGAATACAATAGTGAAGAAGGTAGGGGCGGTATTTGCCCTAGCTGAGCTTGTAGACTAGTGTGTGGAACAGCAACTGAGCAGTGAGCAATAGTGGAGTGTGACCAGGCCATTACAGGGGAATGCCAGGGTGCTGCAGAGGCACGGGGAGCTATACCCAGATGTGGGGGCCCAGAGGAAGGGTCCTCTATAAATTGGGGACTGAAGGCTAAGTAGGAGTTAATTGGTCAGAATGAGAAGAGGATCATAAGCGGAGGAAAGGACATGTGTGAAGGTCTGGGGTGAAAGAGAATGTGGCGTGTGTGATAGTCAGTGTGGCTGCAGCATGGAGGTTAGGGGGCACAATCCAGTGCTTCCCGGATGTGAGCTTTGTTTCTGTGGGAGCCCACTCTCTGGATGGGGGAGAGAGAAGTGGAGTGTAGGGGTGGTACTTGCGTAGTAGCTTTTATGTGTGCTGCTTCAGATCTGACTGAGTTTGGAGGAGATACACAGGGACTAAAGAGCTGCTCTGATTGTTTCTCTTTAAAAAGAACATATGGCACTGGAATACTGAGCCCTCCCGGAAGGGATCTCTACCCAGATATGTGCCTGGGCTTCTGTTTATGGGAATAGTGGAGCAAGGCTCAGGGAAGGGGGAGAGGAACAACATTGACTGTTCTTATGCTCTACTAGGGACGTTTACATAGAGGCAGTTCCTGGCAATTCTTTGTGATAACATGCACTGGGGAGCGGGCTAGGGAGGTGATTTCTGACATCTCTGATGAACTGTTATGACTGAACAGAGCTGCCTGGGACTGTGTTTTGGTAAACAAAATTGTATTGAAAATTGGAAGTTTCACATGTGTTCGATGCCCTGAAGCAGTTTATTTCTGCCATTGCAGTATTTGTCAAACACACAGATAAAAAAGGAGGTAGAAATAGCAATGCTTAGGGTGCTAAATTTTAGTTGTTATATTTGTGGTACTTTGCAAGCCTGAAGTATCCCCCTTTCTAAATCATGACACAGTACTTGGTGCATAGTAGGTGTGCAAAAGTATTATTGAAGTTAAATTTTGAATATATCACTAAAGACTAAGATCAATATGGAATTCAAGGAAAACCCCAGATTTATTTTCTTCCATATGAAGAACAATTTATTTCCTTCTTTTGCATTATCTCTAGTACTGAGCTGGGCGCAGGATGTGGAATATTTGTTGACATGTTGAAGGAGCGTAGTCCTAATTAAGAGTTGCATAAGAAATGTCTTCGTTATCAACAACACAGTTACTGTGATGTCTCACTTTTTGAAGGTGCTTTCATATGTATCTGTCCTAAATCATAACAGTTATTAAAAAAAGAGAAAAGAACATTGTGGTAAATACAGAATAATTTGTAAAACATGCATTTATTTTCTAGCTCCATGTAACTCTTTCTAATCCACGGAGTTTGGAGCCCTACAGGTTTGTGCTTAAACCTGTTTTTCACTGGGAGGAAAATGGGGCAGGTTCTTAAATTCTCTGTGTTTCCTCCCCCAGGTCCTCCTACCTCCCGACTGTTATTTTTCTTTCAAATGGAGATAATACCAATTTCATAGGATTTTGTGACAATACAATGAGATATGTGTTTTTATGTGAGGCAGGCAGCAGAAGGCCTGCACAGAGGAGGTATATTTAATTTTTATTTGTCTCCTCTTTCCATTACTTTCTTCTGTGCTCTGAAGGTCCAGGCTCCTCAGTAGTATTATTTATGTATTCTGAATTATTTATTATTTTGCCAGGGGTAGACAGAGGTTTACTTTTGTATATTCTAAAAAGGCAAGATTTTCAAAATATGTCGAGAAAGTTATATTATAGAATGTGTTAAATACACTCAAAAACACACTTTTTAAAATGGTAAAGCAAATGGCAGATATTGATTAAAGCTGCTCTGTTGTATATATAGTTCTGAAGAATTAAGTATTATATCTTCTGTAATTTACTTGTGCAAATTCAGAATGGCTTCACCATGTTGCTTGATTTAGTAGCAACCTTTCCCCAAGACTACAAATGCTCTTTTGATTTTAGCAGTGAACACAGTTAAACTGAAAACCTATTTGAACTAGGGGATTCCAAGGAGAAAAAAGAAAGACTACACAAAGAAAGAGTTATAATACGGAACAAGCACGTTCACTGCTTTTTTTGCTATGAAATTAACTTGTCAATACTCCTATCTTGATAAATTGTAAAACAGCATTCCTTTTCTTCTGCTTTCTCCTCTTTTCCCCCCATCTTTTTGCAGTTCATATATGTGTACATTACTTGAAAGTCAGGTATGGGCTGAAGGATGTTGCAATAGAAAAACCAAGAAAAAGGCAAATGAAAGCGTATTGATTTTCACTGTTTGTTAACATGAATATGCATTATATATATATATATATATATATATATATATATATATATGGTCATGTACTTGCATATGAATTAACATGTAAGTTGAAATGGAAAAGTTTGTGAGAAAATATCTAAAAAACTCAATGCCACCTTACCAAGTAGCTGTAGATAAATGTGCTAGTGTTACTTCCCCAACTTTATTCACTCAGCAATAATTATTTATATAAAGGTATGCATAGTATACTTTCTATTATATAAAAATGTTGGAGTGTTGGCTCCAAATTTAAAATTGAGAACTCTGGACTGAAAGAGCTGCTTGACCATGGTGTCATGAGACTCTGGAATAATCTTCCAATCTTTCATGCTGACCTGGATGAGGCACTCAGAAAATCCATTGCGGTGATCCATCCTCTCCTGCCAGTAGCTAGACAACTTAAAAGAAAGGTTTTTTTGCAAGTCACTGTCTGACTTTTCCAGGCAATTCAACAATTTCTTTTTAAGGAAAAAAAAAAGCGGCATTTGTTTTCCTTCAAAGCATTTTTGTTCTATGATTGAGATGACATGGTTTTTGGACTGCTCCCTGCAGGAGGAGAAGCCAGACGGAAGGCAGCTTTCTATCAGCTCTGGCAATTATAACAAAGTCATAAAACCCCAGGTAAATGGGAACTCTTTAAACATTTGCAGATATAAATCCGACACAGTAGGAAAGTGACCCAAAGGGAAGTGCTTATTGATCCATTTTCCCCCAAAGCTGTCAGTGACGAATGAACATCATCTAATTTAATAGGAACAGCTCCAAGCCTGCAACCTTGCAGGTACTCTCCCTGGCTTTTCTTGGGTGGCTGTTTGACTATGACCAGAAACTTAACCTTTTCAGGTATCATTTTCTCCATCTGTTAATGGGGATAACGGTGTCTCAACTCTGAGCCTTTCTTTCTATCTAAGGTAGTTCAGAGAAATGTGCTGTTGTGTTGTGTTGTATCATAAATATATTTCTTGCCAGGTTTTGTCACTTCATTTTCTCCTCAGTAGGGTCTTGTCCATCACTTGATTTCATTCTGTCCTAGAGTACAAAGCAGTGAAGGGGGAAGTTTCAAAGTTGTGGCATTCACATGTAGTCAGCTGAGACAGGCACAAGAAATTCTGACATCCCTGCCACATTCATTTGTCTTATAAACTACACTTTTTCTGCAGTTGGAAAATGGGGCCAAGAGCTATGGAAGAGACATAACTTGATCAGGTATAATGTTTTTCCCTGTCAGTCTTCAGATTGAACCCATCAGTAAATACTTTCTAAGGCAATTCTGTTATACATGAGACACAGTTCTAGGATCTCTGGCAGAATCCCAACGATGTGTATGAGTGCCTTGCACTGAAGTACCCCAGAGAGCTCAGACAAGCCAGCCCACTACCAAAGAACCAAAGGGCAGTTTAACTGCCATTAGTATCACTGATGTCCCAGTCTGTTTGGGAGACATGATATAAACTCACTGTGGTAGAGAATACTAGGGCTCATCCATATCCAGATCTCTTGTTCTTTTGGAACATAAAGAAACACTACACTTCCCAGCCTCCTTGTTGATAGCTGGGCTATGTGACTAGTTCTAGCCAATTGCATGTTAGCAGCTGTGATATGTGTCTCTTCTGGGCTGGAACACTGAAGAACTGAAAAAAGGCCACCTCCATGCTTTCTCTTCCTTTGCCATGGTATCTTTAAGGGTCAGGTGTTGAGATGACAGCATCCCAAGATGGAGGGAGCTTGGATCTCCGAGCCCCTGAATGGTGAAGAGACCCTAATAATCCTCATCAGGCTTATGTGAGTGGAAAATAAACTTTTGAAGGATTCTAGAATTCAGATGTAGGGTTTCTTATTTAGACACCACACCATAGTCTGGCCTATTCTACCTAATGAAATATTAAACAAAATTACAAGAGTTACGTGGCGATATAAGATAATGGCAAATAAGAATAATCACCAAATAAGAAGTAAGGTCCACAAGTTTACTGAGCATAAGGAGGGATGAGATCAGTGTCCACGGAAGTGGTTTTAAAGATATGGAAGCTCTGGATGGATGGAGGATAGGGGAAGGAGGAAGGATGTTCTGAGAAGGCAGTAGTAGGATGTTGTAAGCCAAAACTTCCATGGCTGCATGGGAGAGCCTCAGAGCAGGACACTGGCACTGTTGCCTTGGGAGGAAGAAGAGAGAGGAGACAAAAATTCTTATCATTAAATATTAAAAGTGTTGAGCTGGCAATTCAGCCTTTAAATAGGAAAATTAGTTTTCTGTAACCTAGGAGGAAATTAATCTAAATATTAAAAGCTGTTAGTGTGTATGCACATAGGTCATCACTGTTCCTAATTAAGAGTCTGTGTTTCAAAATTAGGGCTGCAATGCATTACTAGCATTCAGGATAGAGAATATCTGAGTTTATTATTTGGAAGAGAACAAGACAAGTGATAATCAAACAAAGACAATGAGGACCCCTGGCAATAGGAGGGCGTCCTTGTGAGATCAATGATACTAGCTTGAGTCTAGCTCTACCCTTTGGTCCCATTCTCTGCTGGGGCACTTCTCTAGAAGTGTGTAGTTTTGACAGTGCCGGCATACTTTCATTGCACAGAGTTTGGGCCTGTAAATCAGTTCATACAATTGAATGTAATGAATAGTTATGTCACAACATTGCTAAAAGTCCCATAGAAAATGGATCCAATCTATTTTATGCAGTTAATATTATTTTATTGAGTATGCATTATTGATATTATGGAGTAGATAATTCTTTGAGAGATATGTGCATGAATTTGTATCAACTCTGGCACCATTCTTTTGAAGATTTATTTATTTGAGAGAGCGAGAATGAGAGAGAGAGAGTACATGAGAGGGGGGAGGGTCAGAGCGAGAAGCAGGCTCCTTGCTGAGCAGAGAGCCTGATGTGGGACTCGATCCCAGAACTCCGGGATCATGACCTGAGCAGAAGGCAGTCGCTTAATCAACTGAGCCACCCAGGTGCCCAGGCACCATTCTTTTGAAAGCACAGAAGGTGCTGGTTAGGGTCTTAAAATTCAAGTCCACATTTTGTGATTGTTAACTGTATTCCATTGTCATTTAGATTAATTTCCTCCTAGGTTACAGAAAACTAATTTTCCTATTTAAAGGCTGAATTGCCAGCTCAAGCCTGGTTTCCTCAGCCTGTATCTTCCATAAATGGCCAAAGCTGGATCCACTGCTGCTTCCTGCCTGCATGTCCAGGCCCCATGTTCACATGGTCCCTCTGAAAGTGAGTGTGATTATACCAGGCTCTGAACTCAGAGACCTGGAGACTCTATAGTCAGCTGGGCACTTGTGGAACTTCCCTTTGGAGAGTGATATGATGTGACATGGGATGTTGGCCCTGGAGGCAGACGAACCTGGATTTCAATCTCAGCTCTGTGCAAATCAAGATACCTCACTTGGTTGGCTTTCCTCATCTGTGAAATGGGAATAAAGCAGGAGTCAGTTGTGAGAATTATAATAGTTTGAAGATTATAGGCACTCGAAAGATCCTTGCATGAACGAACCTAACTGGTAATGCTGGCAAGGTGCTATTCCAGGACTTCCTATGGCTACTTAGTGTCCATCTCAAGCCTATATCTTCTAGAGTTAAGGCAGGGAGCCTATTGCTCCTCTCACATGTGGTGCATGATGATAGGCGCACTCAGAATTCCCTTTTATTAGGAGACGTTGCTCAGTTGACCTCTGTGGTAGCTGCATCTTGAGGCTAGAGTCCTCCTAACCGACGTAGCTTGTATGAAAATTCTTAGAGCAGTTTGTCTTTTAATCTTTGGATTGTATGAAAAAGACGGAAGGATTTGATAAGTAAGTTTATACACTTGTCCTTAAAGGAGATTTAAGTACAATTTACTCCATACTAGTATTTCCAAAACTGTCCCAGGGAATATTAATTCTCTGAGATGGTCTAAGTGTTCTTAGAAAGGAAAAAAAATACCAGGATTCTAAGGATTAAATAGATTTGGGGAAACTTGAGTTGAATAACTTTTTCTTTAGTTCAGTATTTCTCAGAGATTTTGTATTCTAATTTGTACCTTGCATCTCTAGGAGACCAAATATAGAGTAGGCATGCAACAAATATTTATTTTGTGAATGAATAAATAAATGAATGGCTGAGTTAAACCTAGATTACTCTTCCTGAATCCAGTTTTGGAGCCTAATCAGCTTTCTTTTACCCCTCTCCTCTTAGTCCTTACTTACATAGTCTTGAACCTGATTTCTTCTCCTTCCGCACAAGCCATATATTTTTGCAGACCTGTATGCCCCTGTCCCAATTCTGAGGTTGTGAGAGGAAACACCAGTGTTTCTGGTATATTGAAGATTCAGGACAGATATTTCCATGATTATGAGTCAGATTATGGACATAGTGACCCTAGTAATTCTCAGTCAATAATCTCTGGAGGCCCGACTCTTTCCCCCCTGGGAGGATAAGCTCTTAAAAAGAGCACCCCAGGCAGGAGTTGCCAACAGTGGTCAGTCTGCAAGGTCTGCTTCAGAGGCTCTACGTTCTCCTCCTTACACAGACTTGGCAGTTGCCCTTTGGAAATCACAGAGTGGCTTGCTAGTTTGTTCCTCTCTTTTTGCCCAAGTAAGTTTCTTTGCTTTAGAGAGAAAATGCAGAGGTGTCTTGGCAGAGGCAAGGCACAGGTAAATGTATCATTGTGCTTGGGTGATATGGGCTATCGAAGCTTTTAATTTCTGTTCTTCTGCCAGCCAGGGCCACTATGACCATAATATCTCATCAGGGAGTTTCCTATAGTCATGTCCCAATAGAATTTCCAAAAGAAAGTGCATGGGATTTTCCTGCTACCTGAAATTCAGCTAAACCAGACCTGATAACCCTCTCTTCTCTCATTAGTAACTGGAGAAATATGGCTGTTGCGTAGGAGAAGGTGAGGCCGTTTTGATTGGCAGCTCCTTATTCAGAAGTTCTGGTTGGGGTCCCTGTGGCCAGTGCCCATGTATTGACCTGTCACCTCACGTGCAGAGCACCAGAGATTGAAAGCCTGATCCATGCAAAGCGACTGGGCCGTGGATGGGGGGAGGAGGTTCAGTGAAGCTCAGATGGTCCAGTAATTGCCTTCAGGATTTTATCTTCAGTGCATGCAGCTGGCATTCTTGCTTCAACATCCTGTCCTTTTAGATCAAAGTAACAAGTTTCCTCATTAAAAAAAAAATGACAGCAAGTATGGCTTTGGCAAACTGACAGAGAAGAATGGTCAGGCCCACACAGTCAGAAGGGGAGGACCTCTATCATTAGTTGAGAGCAGGACCTAATCATTTATTTGATTGCATGTATGGCATGACTTAGTATAGGTGGACACTTTTGAATGAAGCTTTTCTGTGAGCCCCCAAATGGACATATTTTCATGGATCCAGATTCTGGCAAGGGGAGAAATTAATTTGTTGGATTAGCTGAATCTTTGACGTGTCCTCTAAATAGTTTATTCATCCAGGATCTAATCTGAATTGTTTGGCAGACATTTATCCCTCCTTAAGAGGCCCAACTACAGTGATCAAACGTGGCAAAGAAATACAACTTACCATACTTTTTAGTGGGGGAGTTAGGGAAAAGAAGGAACATGGGATGTGGGAACTGACCGGATGGAGTTTGATCCACTGTTAATGATCTGTGACATACTAACTATCTATTTGTAACTGATTGCCTGGTGAAAAGAATTTCCTGGGGAAGAGGCTTCCCTCTATAGACTATTTTCTTTGCTTTAGTCTTCACTTTGTAGCTGACAGAACTCACAAGGGCGGTTCTTTGACCCAGCTCCAAAAGCACAGTAACTGGTTGCTTTGAATGAAAGGAGCTGTGGTGGGAAGGGGCAGTTTCATTTATAGAAAACAGAGGCGAGAGGAGGGAAGGAAACAAAAGCTTCTTCTGCAAAGGGCCCTTCCTCCCCTGAAGGGCGAGCAGGGAGGACTGTGGGGCGAGCAGGGAGGACTGTGATGACGCCCACCTCCAGCAGCACAGATTGTGCCCTTCTCCACAGTGCCTGGGCTGCCTGCTGTGGCGACAGCTCTGTAGGGAGCCAGAGTGGGCGGGAGCACCCACGCAGCCTGGGGCTGCAGGCTGGACATATTTCAGGAGGATGTGGTAGGATTTAGGCATGACTTTGGATTGCAGAAATGCTTTTGTTTTTCCAACAGATTGCATCCCATAAGTAAACAACCTGCACAGACACACGATTTGTTTTAACATGAAATCTGCGCAGATGAAGTGCAAGGCACGGACCATATTGAATTGTCTTTGTTTTAAGACTCTTTGTCTGGAATTATGCCTCATTTGCATATGAAAAATATGTCCCTTTTTGCACTGGTCTCTTACCCCTCATTTTCTTTCAAAGAACAGCTCCAGCTTACATTTGAGAAGCATAAAGTTTTTACTTTGTTGAGCAGTAGAACGAGTGGGTTAGTGGCTGAAAGGAGAGAAGTCAAGAAAATTGCACATACTTGTTTAATATTTTCAGTTTATCTTAAGGTGAGATGTCTGTTTGTCTTATCCATGTAGACCTTGAAAGAAGAACAAAGGCTTACAAAACAGAAGGGAGTATATTAGTTTTGTTTTACTGTTGTAGCAAATTATTAGAAATTTACCAGTTTAAAACAACACCCAAATATAGGTCAGGAGTTCAGTAGGGAATTCTGGATTCTTTGGTTAGGGTCTCATCATGCTAAAAATCAAGGTATCGGCTGGGGCTGCAGTTCTCATCTGAGATTCAGGGTCCTTTTCCAAGTTCAGTGGTTATTAGGAGAATTTACCTCCGTGCAGCTGTAGTACTGGTCTCTATTTCATTGGCACATGCCTCCGTCTCATCAGGTCAACAATGGCACACTGAAAACTTGCCATGCTTCGAATCTCTGATTTTCCTTTTTATCATGTCTGACTTCCTCTTGTACCCTTAGCTAGGAGAAAGCTCTGCTTCTGAGGGCACATGTAATCATGTAAGGCTCACACAAATAATCTGTATCTCCCTGTTTTAAGGTCACTACTTAGAAACCTTAATTGCATATGCAGAGTCCTTGGCCACATAAGGTAACATATTCATGGGTATAGCACCAGGGAGACCAAAATTCTGCCTGCCCCAGGGAGGGAAGAGGAGATTCAAGGCAGGAGGCATAGCATGAGGAAAGGTGTGGGCGTGGTGTATATATGAAGGTAAAGGGAAACATTGCTAGTATTTTTTAGCATTTTTATAGTCATTTGTATGATTGTATTTTAGAAAGAACACTGGAGATAAGTAGACTAGTTAGGAGTTATAATGGGGGTCTACACTTGCAAGACACATTCTTCCTGCTATCAAGAAAGAGTTTCATTACTAGTACAGAGTAGTGACTAAGGGGGTCTAAAGGGTCAGAAGGACTTTGTTCAACTTCTGGCTTTGCTATTTGTTAAGTTTTACTACCTTGGCTAGATTACTTATTTCTGCTAAGCTTGAATTTTCTCATGTGTATAATGAAAGTAATACTAATTTCTAACTTACAGGGTGGTATGAGGCTGAATGAGCTAGGGAATATCTTGGCATATAACCAGTGGTCAATAAAAGTTTATAATTTTTATTATTGCTTCCTTTCTTCCCCATATCAGAAAAATGGTTCAAAATAATTCCTATCAAGCTGGGAATGGTTTGAATTTAGTTTCTATTCTCTCTCTTCCATCAGCTAGTTATACAATTTCCCCTTCTCTGTGTTAGTTTTGTCACGTTTAAAATGAAGGTGATATTCATTATGCTAATCATGTCAAAAATAAGTTGGTGATGTTAGAGCACTTTGAAATAATCACTGGTTATTTATGAAATGTATATAATTGTCTAGAGGAAAATAATCCTGGGGCGCCTGGGTGGCTCAGTTGGTTAAGTGACTGCCTTCGGCTCGGGTCATGATCCTGGAGTCCTGGGATCGAGTCCCACATCGGGCTCCCTGCTCAGCGGGGAGTCTGCTTCTCCCCCTGACCCTCTTCCCTCTCGTGCTCTCTGTCTCTCATTCTCTCTCTCTCAAATAAATAAATAAAATCTTTAAAAAAATAATATTATAGAGGAAAATAATCCTGATTTCTTTTAGCTCATTCTTTGAGTCACCCTACAACCAATGGAAGAAGTCCAGGATATTTCCTCTGGGCTCTTCATACTAGGATGTAGAGATAAACCAAATATCATGAGAAGCATGTTGGAAGTGGACTTACCCTGTAGAGGGGCAGAGTAGCTGGCTGGCTAAGGGGTGGGACTTGAGAGGTATCAAACGGTTAAATATCAAACAGTTACACTCCTTCCAAAATACTAATATTAGAGACCTTTTTTTTTTCTTTTCCAGTATTAAGACCTTAAAAACAATGTGGTAGCATACAAAGAACATTTGACTCAAAGCAGGAATCTGCATTCTACTTTGGTTCTAGAACCAATTAGCCATAAGTCATGTATCCTTTCTGGGTCCCATTTGTGAATGACACAGGTTGATCTAGGATGATCTCTGAGGGGCTTTTCATCTTTAAGATTCTACGAATTAGTCAGCTGAGACAGGGTGGATTTGTAAAATCTTTGGTCTTGGTGTGTAAAAGTTGGGCAGCCATCCTGGTGAGCAGCACATGTTCCAGGAGGATTACTCTGAGGGCATGGGCAGGAGAGAGGGCTGTTGTCGGGTTTCTGCAGGCATCAGAGAACACTGGCATGGACGGGGCCAGAGTTGGGCCTAAAGGGGCAGGAAGGAGGAGGTGAGTCAACAGAGGATATGGTCTCATGGTGAAGTGAGAGGGAGGAATGCCATGAAGCTCCTTGTCCACTTTCCGGCCCTGGTGACAATCTCTGATTAGAGGGATCATCTATTCAGGTATCTGGTTCATACTATAAATTTACTAGCCTGTTTCCCAGGGTGATTGAATTCTGTTGGTGAGATTTCACCTATAAATGAGACTAATATTACTTTATTTGTCTGAAGGAAGGGGTCAAGGTATATAGCTTTTTGAAATTCATTTAGTAATGAGGTATATTTATTCTGGGACCTACGTTACCTCACTTGCCTCAAAATAAGACAAAGAATTTCTTTCTTTCTTTTTTTATTTATTTTTTAAAGATTTTGTTTATTTATTTGACAGAGACACAGATAGCGAGAGCAGGAACACAAGCAGGGGGAGTGGGAGAAGGAGAAGCAGGCTTCCCGCCGAGCAGGGAGCCCGATGCGGAGCTGGATCCCAGGACCCTGGGACCATGACCTGAGCTGAAGGCAGACGCTTAACAACTGAGCCGCCCAGGCGCCCAAGACAAAGAATTTAATTTAAGGTTTTTATGTCATAGTTTGAGAAAACTAGAATAAGGATCAGAAAATCTGATTATAGTCTGGAGCTCTGGCACTAACTAGAGATGTGAACTTGGACATTCGGTAACCCATCTGCCTCTCATCAATGATGTGGAGTTAATAATACCTGCCCTAACAGCCTATAAAGTTAGGCAAAGTACTTTGCACAGTGCTTTGCACTTAGTAAATGCTCCATAACTATGAGCTATTATTTTTCCAGCCCTGGCACAATCTCTGGAAAATTTGAAACAGTCAAAAATAGTTATTGAGTGAATAAATGAGAAAAAAAAATGTGTTGTTGTGAAGTTTAAAATAAGTCAATGTGTGTAGTGCCCCATAGGAATAAGTTATATCTATTTGTTGAATGAAGCAACAGTTTTCACATATATAGCAACATTGTAGAAAAATCCTTAAACCTTAAACACTTCTTCTAAGCTAAGGTATCTCTTCTCACCTAAGTCAGGGAGATGGTATAATTGCTGGTGTTACCTTCTATCAGAGATACCTTCCCGGACCACCCTATCTAAAACAGAACTCCTCCAATTATTCTCTACCCTTTATCTTGCCTTACTTTCCATCTCAGCATGTACTATCACCTTGACAAGTCTAGTTTTATTTGATATCTGACTCCTGGTACTGAATGTGAGATCGTGAAAATGGGTCCTTTGTCTGTTTTTGTCTTTTCTCACCATTGTAAACTGGATTTGTAGAAGAGCACACAACACATAGTAGGCACACAAGAAAGATGTTGAATTAATATCTTTTGAGGATGCTTCAGCTGTTGTAATGACTTTTCTTAAATGATCAAGCCCTTTTCACTCTATTGTAAAGCCTATAATAGATTACATCTAGTTTAAAAGCAATAGCAGCAGTTTCTCTGGTGGCTCACAGTAGGTAACTTTGAATGTACATGGATCTTATGAACAAGACCTGGAGACTGTCTATGATCATTTGTCTCCTTAGTGATGGTCAGGATAAGTGCTTCCCAAATGGAAGTACCCTCAGTCCTGACAGCTACAGGGTTATCTAAGTTAGGAGAAACACCAATAATTCTGCTCTGTGCCCCATAAAAAATTAATAGCCATAAAAGTCAAATTGGCTTCCTCGCTAACAAATGAACTTTACTACCCGCTTTAGCTTACAGACTCTTAGTAACCGATATGTAAAAAATACCAACTAGGGAAAGATATTTTCCTGCTTTATAGGCTTTAAAAAAACCATTTAATTCAATCTGGCACTCAGGCTGAATGTAAAATAGCTGCAGAGCAGTATTGATGGGACAGCACATGATATAATTAAATCTATGCATCAATCCATCAAGTTTAAGATAAAAATCAATCACATGCAAACAGATACCTTTAGGCGGGGGAAAAAAAAAGTCAAACAGGCATTTGCGGCAGCCCTGCTCTTAGGTTGTACCCTGTTGGTCTCTTCTGGAGCAACATTATCCTTTAGTATTTTCCAAGGGCCTGTTTTGTACAGGGCTCTGAACAAAATTTAAGAGTTTTGGAGCTTGCATTGAGGTTTTGAGGTTAGCCATCTCTGGAAAAATTACAGAAAGTGACTTTCCCATGGAGATCAGTTGGACCAAAGAGCCATGATCTGAGGCCAAAATCCACCTGGTGAACTGGTTAAACTTGTGGATTCTTGGGCCCCATTGCAGAAGTTCCGATTATACTGATGGTGGTCTCAATGCCATACTTTGAAAAATAGTGTCATTTGCAGCCACGAGCCCTGAGTAAGAACCCGGGCTCCATCACTCACAAATTTTATGGCCTTGGGCAAGATAATGAATCTTTTTCTAAACCTCAGTTTTCTCATTTGTAATTCAAGCTTATGGATGATAAAGTATTCTGGATACCTTCTCATCTAATCCTACTTTATAGGATAGTATAGGAGTAAATGAGGCAATGTGTATAAAACATTTAGCTCAGTCTGATAAATATTGTACTATTGCTACTATCAGCATCTGCGATGTCCTGAGTACTTACTGTCTGGAGGGACACAGTTTTGAATGCTTTACATGTATTTACTCTTTTAAATCTCAGGTAGATACTGCAATTATACCTGTTTGTACAATTGAGAAAACTGAGGCATATAGAGATTAAGTACCGTGTTTTAGATCACACAGCAGTGAAGTGGTAGAGTAAAGACAAGAATCCAGGTTTATGTGATGTCAGACCCCACATATTTTATTTGCTATTACGACTTATTTCTAGGTGGAAATATCTTTCTTCTTTTGGCTTTACACATTCTTTTCACTGAAGTTGTCTTCCTGGCTAACCTGTTGTTCTCCTACATGTTCTGGCACCAGTCCATTTAGTGGTGAAGGGGAATTCACACACATATACATACCAAAATAAGAATCTACCTCACTGAATTAGAGGTGCAAATCATCTGCAATTTCAAAATACAGACACACACACAAACACAACTAACAGTAGGTGACAAATGAGAAGAATTAGTATAGTTTTTCTTTGTTGGTCTAGGATAGTATGCATCCTCAAGAGAAATCAGTAAGGAAATACTTAAAAACCAAATTGAAAATTTAGTACTGTTGATGGCAAGCTATGGCTAGTGAGATTATGGGTAATTTCTTTACTTCTTCAGAATTTTTGCCTTTTCTGAATTTTGTACCGCAATGAACTTATAATACTTTTGTACTCAGAAAAATAATATTTTCTTCAAATAAAAAGCAAATTAATTGCAAGTAGAACCTCACAGCATTAGTCTCATATTTCTTCAGGCTGCTGCTCACTCCTAGGCATGCATCCTGGTCTCCTCCATAGGACACTGAGAGAAAAGCTGATCAATATTTTGGTGCCAAGGGGAGGAAAGAAGGGCTGGTGAGAGAGGAATATTTTAAAACTCTGTGAGCTCTGTTAGAAGTATGCCTCAGTTCACTGACCTTGAAAATTAACCTAGGGTAACTAGAGGACTAAGCCCCAGAATAAACAAACAGGCAAGAAAATTCATTTCTAATTTTGACCAAATGTTAACAACATGTTATGTTCTACAACTCCAAAACTTATTAATTTAATGAAAAACAACATCAGTCAACTCATTGGAAACACAAAAATCAATATGGGTGTTATTTTATAGATCAAGCTATCACTTTATAGATGGAATTTCTCTCCTGTTCACGTATTTGTTTAGTTACTACTTGACATAGTTAGAGGTCACACTGGATTCTGAACAGATACTGGTGCCTCGAAGAGAATAATTATGAAAATACTGTGTTGCAAAAGGAAATGTAATGGAAAAGGCCCTAGTACCTTTCAGGTTCAAAAAAGAACCATTGGAAACATTCAATTTTCTAATAAAGTGATTGCAAAGTTTTTTTATTTTTTTTATTTTTGGATAGCACAGTGCAATCCATTTACTACTACAATGAAAACTTCCAGCTATAAAGAAATTGTAGACCATATGGAACAATCCTCTACAACAATAATAATCTCTCTGACACACTGATGCATTAAGCTACTTATAATAAGAGTTGCTTGGTAGCTAATGGGAAAGGAGGCTCTAGAACTAAGGTATTTCATAATATTTTATATAAAAGCAGAGTTACTAAAATGGGAAGAAATGTTATTGTAAGTTCTTGAGAATGTGGAGAGGAAAATCTTGGTATTTATGTAAGCCAAGGAAGATACCTTATAATAATGGTATCTCACATTTATAAATTATAATAGTCTCAGATATTAGATGTGTTTTAATATCCTTATCATTCTGTTGCTGTTACAGCTCTATATCAGGTAGGCATTTTCACTCCAGATTGATGAAGAAACTAAGGCATGGTTAAGTGATTTGCTTGAAGTTATTGGTAAGGTCAAAACTATAACACAGGCCATTATACCTATTAAGTTGGGTTTATACACTATTTTGTCTGTCTTGAAGATTTGTTATGATGGCACAGAAATATCTGTATGAAAAGTAAAAGCAAACAAATAAACTAAACAACAACACCAAAAAGCCCAGCACCTAGTTTGCTTTGTTTGTATAACATTTAATATGTAGACATGCCCAGATCAATGAATGTGAAGTGCAGTGTTTCAGAAAGTTGGACTACTATTTTTTTTTATCCAGATGCTTTGATATCACTTATGCCCAGCTGATGTTAAGATTTGGACAGACACAGAGATCCACAGCAAAGATTTCTGAATTAAATTATATATTTTATAGTTGGTGTGATTTAGGTTTGATTATCACTATTGAATATCGATATTTGTCACCTTTAGGTTTGTACCAAAAAAACAATCAATGGAAATAATGAGGACATAAGAGATACATAGTAGAATCTCATGCTTCACTTGGGATTTTTGGAAAATTTTATTAAAAGGATTTTTCAGTCCGAGCCCTTGATGCTGTGTTGCTGACTGCTGTTGGCTATTAGTAGAAAAAGAGATTGAAATGAGATGCCTGGGATTCCTATTAATGGACCTGATGTGGATATGTGCTGACATTGTCTTGGTGACTGGGATTGACTGGCATACAGCACAGAAAAAACAAAAATAACAAACAAAACCCTATTCCCATGGTGCTTAGAGTCTAGTGGGTAAAGAAAGAAAAAAAAAAACCCAACAATAAGCCATTTCAGGCTGTAGTTAAGTACTAGCATGAAAAATAGTTAAAAATAGAACTACCGTATGATCCAGCAATTGCACTCCTAGGCATTACCCAAAGAATACAAAATACTAATTCAAAGGGATACATGCACCGAGATGTTTATAGCAGCATTATCTACAATAGCCAATTATGGAAACAGTTCAAAGGTCCTTTGATGAACGGAAAAGAAGATGTTGTGTATATATATGTGTGTGTGTGTGTATATATACAAATATTGTATATATTTGTATATATATAAATATAAATATATATATTTATATATATATTTTTATATATATAATTATATATATATAAAATATAATTATATATATATAAAAAAATATATATATATATTTTTTTGACAGAGCTTGGAAGTAAGACAACCTTTATTTGTATGGAGTAACTTCTATAATAATGGTAGACAGAAATTTAACACAGAAAAAGCTATAAACTCAATATTCTATTTTATTATTTGACAGAGGGAGACACAGAGAGAGGGAACACAAACAGGGGTGAGTGGGAGAGGGAAAACAGGCTTTTCCTCAAGCAATCCACTAAAAGACTGCAAGACAGAAAGAAATTTTACCCTTTTATATACCCAGGCATATACACCGCATTACATACATGTTCTTGAGATGAACCGTAACTAGTTCTCAAGTAACAGGACTTGACAGCACCATTTGTCACATGTACTGTGTCATAGATTCATTTGGTAATTGAAGTGGCCATCTGTATTTAATTGGCTTTATCTAAAGGAAAAATAAACTTGTATCTTCAGATCAGGAGATGATTTAGCAACTTGGAAGTCAGGCTCCTACCATTCCATAAACTGGGAGATAACAGAGCTATCTTCCTTGATTATATTTCAAAGAGATAGTCCTCAGGTCCTTGAGAACAACATTCCTGGGGCAACCCTGCAGGAGCCTTATTTACCTTTTAAGAAAATTTACATACATCTTACAGAGACAGAAAGAACTTGAAGTTTTTTTTTTTTTTTAAAGATTTTATTTATTTATTTGAGAGAGAGAGAGAATGAGAGATAGAAAGCACGAGAGGGAAGAGGGTCAGAGGGAGAAGCAGACTCAATATATATATTGTGTATATATACACACACACACACATATATATACACACACACACATACACAGTAGAATATTACTTAGCCATAAAAAAGAATGAAATCTTGCTATTTGCAGTGATATGGAGGGAGCTAGAGAGTATTATGCCAAACAAAGTAAGTCAGAGAAAGACAAATACTATATGATTTCACTTATGTGGAACTTAAGAAACAAAAGAAATGAGCAAAGAAAATAAAAGACACAGAGAGGCAAACCAAGAAACAGAGTCTTAACCATAGAGAACACACTGATAGTTACCAGCCGGGAGGTGGGTGTGGCGGATGGGTGAAATAGGGGATGGGGATTAAGGAGCGCACTTAATGATGAGCACCAGGTGTTGTATGGAAGTGTTGAATCGCTATACTGTATACCTGAAACTAATACTATATGTTAACTAATTGGAATTTAAATAAAATTTAAAAAGGTAAGAAGAAAGAATGGTGACTGGCCTGCACTTTCAGATGGGGTGGTCAGGGGCCTTTTTTTTTTTTTTTTTTGACAAGGTAAAATGTTAATGCATTTCAGTCAATTTATGGTTATGTGAAAAGGTTGAGTTTTTCAAAAGTAGTGCCTATGAAAAGATTAAGGCAATATGTTTGGCAGAGTCATGTTACGTTCATCTTTTGTCTGCCTCTGCTGGAATCTCCTTTGCTCCCACACCCCATCCAACTGTCCCCTTTACCCAGGTGATTCTGGTAACTTCTATTTATTCTTCAGGTCTCAACTCAGTTGATCCGCTGGCTCAGAAATGTTCTATACTTCCACTTCCATAATCGTAATCACACTAGTGTTTAATGTCAGTCTATCCCACTTGATTGAGTTAACAGAGTGCTAAGATCATGCTTCTCTGTTTACCTGGACATTTTCTTCCTTTTATCTCTGTAAATGTGAGATTTAAGAACATAAGACTTATCTTCTATTTGGAGGATTGGACTTGCATGTGTAAACCCATGTAGTGGTATAGAGTGTTTAATGTTCAATACAAATCACATATTGAGGGGAACAGAGATGGGTGACAGTAAGTGAATTCTCAGGTGATAAGAAAATGGGTTTAGAACACTTCTATTCTTGCTTTGGGAAGATCTAGTAAGCAATGAACTTTTCTGCCATTGGTCTTTTAGAGGACCATATCATGTAACCTATTCTGATAACTGAAGTCACCAATGGTTCTTTTTGCTAGTTGGTTGCGGCTGACTAGGGTTGTTATTTGTACCTTCTTGGATTAATCTGAAAAAGCACTTAAGTTCATTTTGCTCTCTAGGTAGAAAATGTAGAGGGCCAGAGTGGAAGAAGAGAGACTATTTAGGAAGCTATATTAATAGCTGAGACAAGAATGGGGGTCTTACCCTAGAATTGTGAAAATGGAGGAGAGAAACAGACATATTTGAGATGTATCTTGGAAATAGGATGAAGAGGATTTATTTTTTGGGTTGGATACAGAGTGCGAGGGAGCTAAAGGTGCTTGCTAATTTTTGCTATAAGTAATTGGCTCAGTGGAGGTGCCATTTACTGAAATGGTAAAGTGTAGATGGTGAGTGAGTGAAATTGAGAGTTCCATTATGGACATTTTGTATTTTAGTTTTTTAAAGATTGTATTTATTTATTTGAGAGAGAGAGAGAGAGACAGAGCAAATGAGAGCATGGGTGGGATGGGGGAGAGGGAGAGGGAGAAGCAGACTTCCTGCCGAGCAGGGATCCCGACTCACGGGCTGGATCCCAGGTTCTGGGATCATGACCTGAGCTGAAGGCAGATGCTTAACCGACTGAGCCCCACGCAGGCACCAACCGCCCCCCCGCCACCATTATAGACATTTTAAATTCTAGATGCCAAAAGATTGATATATCCAATGCTACTTTTTGGATTAAATTTGCAAATTATTACATTTACTTTGTATTAAAATAATTTGACCAGTCGCTCTTTTTTTTATTTTCTTTCTTTTTTTGGATTGTGAACTGCTAAGGATAGGGTAGAATGTGTTTGTGCTCACTTTTCTTTTTAAAAAGATTTATTTATTTATTTATTTATTTATTTGAGAGAGAGAGAGAGAGAGAGAGAGCACTCGCATGAGCAGGGGAAGGGGGAGAGGGAGAGAGAATCCACAAGCAGACTTCCCAGCTGAGCATAGAGCCCTACACAGGGCTTGATCCCTGGACCCTAAGATCATGACTTGAGCTGAAATCAAGAGTCAGCCGCTCAACCCACCGAACCACCCACGTGCCCCTTGTGCTCACTTTTGTATTCCTTATATTTCTGGGGCCTCTCAATTAGCTGAGTGAATGAAGAGATGGTGGTAAAGAATTCCACATTGCTTACTCTTTCTTTATCTCCCTGTCTTGGTGCTTCTTCTTCTTTTTTTTTTTTCCATTCACTGTGTGCCATCTGCCTGCTTCAGTTTAAGGAAAAGCACAAACTGGGTATCATCACATTTGGGTGTGAGTCTCCACTAGCTGTGTCACTCTGGAAGGTCTAGTTAATATTTTTCTGAGCCTCAGTTTCTTTACCTGAAAAATGAGGCAATTACAGGTGATCTCTGAAGTTTCTTCCAGTTTGAAAATTCTGAGTAGTATATTTTTTCTGAGATATGCATATCCAATATGGACTTCTAGGTTTTACTTTGTAACTGTTTCGAAGGAATGTATTTTTTAGAAAGAGACAATTTAGAGATAGTTCAACTCACTCACGTGAAAGGTAAGGGAAGTGGAACCCTGAGATAGGCTTCCCCACTTATAAAATGGGACAAAAATGATAATAATGGTAACAATAAGAACAATAATGATAAGAAGAACAGCTACGTAAAAAAGATTCTTGTGGGATTAAAATTAGATAAAACACACAAGGTAGGGATAAATTGTTAGGGATAAATGTTCACTACATGCTGGTTCTCGCAATGATTGTTACTGTTAAATGTCATGTGACTTTCCCGGGGCTGTCTGACTAGGAAGTGGCAAGTTGGGGCTAAAATGTTTCCTTAAGAGGGACAAGTCCGCCATTTCTCCTCTAGGCCCTTCCTGTCTTCTCCTCCGGCAATCAGAGCTGGCTATGCTTCCAACACTGTGGTTGTGAGCGTATGTTAGGGGTCAGCTAACACATGGGTTTGATATTAGGTCTGGTACTCTTGGACATTGGAGAAGTTTCTCAATCTCCTCGTCTGTATGTTTCTCAGAATGTTTCTGAGTCTCAGTCTCCTCATCTGTAAAATAGGCATAATAATAATGAGTACTACCCTCAAAGATATAGTGAGGAAAAATGATGTAATGTATGTCAAGGACTTGGCAGTGTTTATGGCATGGATAAGATCCACCAACAGGACCTATCCTAGTTATCTGCCCTCAACTCCCCCCGACACTTTAAGTGGTGGAAGTTCTCCACATTGCCTGCACAGAAGTTACTACATGTATTCATGAAGGATGATCTGGATCCTTCCAGTCATGGCACACAAAGACAGAAGTTCAAAGGTTGTCTTGGGAAATATTGTCAGAGCTGTTCAGTTTGGATGTTAGAAGATGACACAGCAACTAGTATGGATTGAACAGGAGGATGAAGGGCCGTAGGAGAGAGGTCTCCAGGAAAGAAATGAAACCATTAGATTTTTCAATAAGTTTGAGTGTGAAAAATATTATTGGTGTTTGATAGACCTTTGGTAACACTTAGAAAATATTAGTGCTAAGTAAATGGGACCAGTAACTTCAAGAAAATATGGCTAGTAAAGAAAATGTCAACATTGTTCATTATTTAGCTGGTTGAACAATATGACATGGTCAGAATTACTGAAACATTGATTACCTGTGTACCCCCAAACAGTAACTTCATTCTCCTGGGAAGATGGCTGGGTAGAAAGGACGGAGTTGAAGGGTGGTGGTGAAAAACGAATTTCTCATCTAAAATGACAGGAAGTCAAAAATAATATCTAAACTGAATAAATTAAAAAAGCTGTATTTGTGTTTGGAAACATTAAGGTAATTATAAGAAAAAATAGCTAAAGGAGGAGTAGAAAGTGGTTATAGCGGAAGAACAGGACTGGGGAGTGGGGCGTGGTGGGGAGACCACCATTTTTTCTTGCATGCCCTTATGTACTGTTTCACTTTTAAAATGGTGACTACTTTGATTAAACAAATTAGAAAAAAGAGATTATCTACATTTATCTTCACTATTTGTATCTTTCCTAAATCAGATAAATAGGAATTATCTGTAAAATTTATATAAAATTTATCAAGAATCTGACAGTGGTTTCAGAACTACAACTCCCACATACTACATATAAGGATGTCTATAAAATGTAATATTGGACAATAGAATTCTTCTCACATTCAGATACAAACTTAAGGAATCATTAGTGTTGGAAATAAACCTTATTTTGATTATATTACCACTAAGCTTGTTAATATTACCAAATTCGTATCTTCTACCAAGAATATAGTTTGCAAATATTTGTTTTTACAACTGGATGTTATAATACACAGTAACACTTCTTTTTTAAAAGAATTTTTGAGTCTAGCAGACACCCAATGTTACACTAGTTTCAGGTATGCAGCATGGTGATTCAGCTTCTCTGTACATTTTTTTTTAAGTTTTATTTACTTTTGAGAGAGAGAGAGAATGACAGAGAGCATGAGAGGGGGGAGGGTCAGAGGGAGACGCAGACTCCCCGCCGAGCAGGGAGCCCGATGCGGGGACTCGATCCCGGGACTCCAGGATCATGACCTGAGCCGAAGGCAGTCGCTTAACCAGCTGAGCCACCCAGGCACCCCTACATTTAAGCTGTGCTCACTACAAGTGTAGCCACCATCTGTCACCATACAACACTATTACTATAACATGATAACACTTCTCGTTCTTCTTCTGTACTTTTAGCTCATGAAGGGCAGGAATGGAGTCTTCTCATCTTTAACTCTATGACCAGAGACTGAATGTATGAATTACAGGTGTTTCCATTAGTGACTTCAATGACATGGCGTTTCTTCTTATCAGTTTATGCAAACCAGTAAACCTTTATATTTTATTTTATATAATCATCTACTTAGCCAAAAAGATGATTTTTGATAGAATCATTTTAAAATCCTATCACACATCAATTACTTACTCTCCACCTTGGATGTTCAAAATACATCTCCAGTACCATGAGGATGGTTATGGTGATTCTTATTAGAATCTCACAAGAGTGGTGTTTGAAAATATGCATTAGGTTAACTCTATTAAGACCTTATTGAGAACTACATTATAAATTCAATCTATTATTTCCATAGTTAAAATAAGAGCTGATATTTACATAAAAGTCTCAAAAATAATATTAATGAAATTGAGTCAAGTAATTTTTAGGCATCATAATATATTTCAAGTAGTCTACTTGAGCTGGGATTTCTGCAACCAGTAAAAATGAAATAATAGGGGCTGAATTTATACCTCTACTCAAAACAACCAAAGATGGACAAAATGTGTGAAACAAGTTTGAAGACATTAGACATAATAGTCTAGGCCAAAACAGTCTCAATAAATTTAAAGGTATACAAGTCATACAAAGAATATGCTCTGACCACAGTGGGAAAAAATTAGACATCAATGAAGTATTCTGTATAACAAATTAACAAATGAAATTATTTATATTACACAACAAGTCAACTGAAAATACCTTTGGGTTTTGGGGGAAAAAACCTCTCGGTTCCCACCCCTCAAGAGGAAAAACCATGTTAGAATGTATAAAAATGGCCAGTATAGGAGCATTGCTTTATGTATGAATTTAAACTGGCAAAATAGTGTGTGTACTAGAGGGAAATAAGACTTATTCATCAAATAATCATGTTCTCTTGAGTAACAAAATGAATTAGACTTTGAGATCTAGAAATTTTAATGCATGGGGTAATTTTATTTTTTTCTTGAATGGCATATGTAGCCTAAAAATCAGTGAAACACATTTTAGTAGGACATTTAAATAGGATTTAAACATCTTTGAAATAATTTTTTTTTCATGATAGTTAACCTTGAGGGGGGGGGATAGACATTTTCCAAATTGTTTCTACCGTAAATATAGACAGCTAATTTACTTTGTTATTTCTGCTCAACACCAATACTGCTATTATGGGACTTTTCATTGACTTCTAATTACTTCTCATCTACTCCCACATCTGTGCCTTTGCTCATTGTGAAACTCCACATGAATACCTTTCCTGGCTCTTCCCATCTTGCTTTGCTTTTCTTCCTTCCTTCCTTCCTTCCGTCCTTCCTTCCTTCCTTCCTTCCTTCCTTCCTTCCTTCCTTTTTTTTTAAGATTTTATTTATTGGAGAGAGAGAGAGCACGCAGGAGAGCACAGGTGGGGAAGGGGGGCAGGGTCAGAGAGAGAGGGAGGGAGAAAGCAGACTCCCCTCTGAGCAGGGAGCCTGAAGGGACAAGGAGATGTGGGGCTCCATCCCAGGACCTGGGATCATGACCAGAGCTGAAGGCAGATGCTTCACCAAATGAACCACCCAGGCGCCCCCCCAATCTTGCTTTTCTTTTTCTTTTTTGGTAGGTTGTATTAACATTTATTTTATTATTATTTTTTTATTATGTTCAGTTAGCTATCAGATAGTACATAATTGGTTTTTGATGTAGTGTTCAACGATCCATCTTGCTTTTCAAACCCCATCTATTTAAGCTCCCAGCTTACCTCCTATGGACTTTCCTTCAACTATTCTGACCTACCAGGAATGTTCCTTCCCCAGAACTCCTACAGAATTTTATAAATAATCAAGACTAAAGAAGTATAACACAGAGTCTCTTATTCATTAATTTTTAATTCAGTGGGTTTTAAATTATAGTATGCATAGTAATCACTTGGGAGTGATTGCAAAACTGCAAGTTTGGGCCAAATTGTCAGAAATTCCAATCCACTCAGACTAGGAGATCAGGAATTTGTATTTTACTAAAGATCCCAGGATATCCTGATGTGATGGTCTGCATATTACACTTTGGGGGGAAAAAAAAACAAACCCAACACACAACACTTTAGTGAATTTCAATAACTCAATCTATTTCACTCATAGAGATGCGTATTCTAATCCTTTTATATCTTCATATCAGCACGCAGAATGCTAAGCATGTAATGAATGCTCAATAAATGCTCACCAACTTACTGGAACAGTGCAATTATACATTTAATATACAGTAGGCCCCCTTATCCCCAGTTTCACTTTCCATCGTTTTAGTTACCTGAGGCCATCCACCATACAGGAGCAGATGATCCTGCTTCTCACATATCATCAGAAGGTCAATAGTAGCCTAAAGCTATGTCATAATGCCTAGGTCATTCACTTCATCTTATCACATAAGGCATTTTATTATCTCACATCTTCACAAGAAGAAGGGTGTAAGATATTTTGAGAGACCACATTCATATAACTTTTATTACAGCATATCTTTATAATTTTTTATTTTATTAATATTGTTAATCTTTTACTGTGCCTAATTTATTAATGAAACTTTATTTGAAAAAAAAAACACAGTATATAGAGGGTTTGGTAGGATCTGCGGTTTCAGGCATCCACTGTGGGTCTTGGAACAGATAAAACAACACTGATAAAGATGGACTACTGTATCTACTCATTAATTTTTTTCAGTGATTGCATAGCCATGTATCTTATCTTAATTAATTTTTTTAACTTGTGATTTGACTTCTCATTTGAATAATAGAATTTTAGAGCTATAAGGGCTTTCTAGCATTAACTTAGCTTGGTTCTCTCATTTTTCAATGAAGCAGTTCAGGGCATGAGAGGTTAAGTGACTTACCCAAGTTCACACAGTTAATTAGTGAGAGAGCTACAGCTGCAGAAGCCAAGTTTTCAGGCTCCCAAGCCTCGTGTTGTTGCTTCTGCACATGTTGTCTCTTACTAAGAAATTTGCCCAGTGACTCTAGGTAGTAGCACAAGTGATAAGATTGAAACACATTTCTTAGCAATAAGTTAAGTGAAAAAACTTTGTCATTCCAGAAAACTCATAGTAGCTGCTGTGCTAGCTTATTTGGTCTGGATAATTTGGGGTCAGATAATTCCTTGTTCTGTGATTTATAGAAATTATAGCAGGATCCCTGGCCTCTAATCACTGGTTGCTAATAGTACCCTTTACCCCACTTGTGCCAAAAACAATGACTCTAGACAATGACAAACATCCCATGGGGAAAAAAAAATCACTCCCAGTTAAGAACCTCTGCTTTATATAGACAAGGACATAGATTCTTGGATTCTTGGATTCTTAAATTCTTGGAAACACTCAAAGGGTCTTTTGGGACCCTTTCAAGACAGATACTTGTGCATGGGAAGATGCCTTGCATTTGAAGCAATATACATATGTTCTAAACAAAAGGATGGTTAAGCTAAGAGTACAGTGCAGTATTATAGGGTAGAATGTATAAGGCATGTGATGGTGTGATTTAGATGGATTTTTAAAGCTTTTTTATTTATATAAATTTTTATTATGCTCCTTTTTATTTTATTCCTCAGTGCTCCAGTGCCTGTTATTTCTTTAAGTGGAACATTATGTTATGGTTAAAAGATTGATTTTCATCATCTGTAAACCAGTGTGTATATATTCTAGACATGAAGCATTTATCTTGTGGGTTTATCAAAAATCAAGAAAAATTATGTAGATATACCCTTAGGAAAATATACATACATATAACACTTTGTTATATGCAATGTGTCTTGTCCCTCCCCCACTTTTCTTGAATGTAGAAGCTTAGGGAAGCTTATTGGAGCACTTTAGTCAAGCTTGACCTTAACAGAATAATTTCTTCAAAGGTATTTACTCATCTTTGCTGTTGTGCTAGAAAACATTATCTTTCTGCTCTCCCAGGATAGGAAATATGAGCTGAAGTTTAACAGATGAGTAACATATTATTAAACAGCTGCTAGAGAAACACCTCTTCAGTGTAAGTAGGGGTCCAAATGAAAAGAAGAGAAATATTATTTAAGGAAAATTTTATCCCAAAGAGAAGCTTGCAAAATAGAAGCAGCAAGCCGGAATTTGGGGGGATTAGAGTGGGGAAGTGGTAGGTTGAGTTCCAGTCCTGGCTCTGTGATCTGGGGCACATTTTTATTTATCAGTTAATGTTGGTGTTGGGCTAGATGATCTTATACCTGCCTGTACTGCACGTCTACTCTTCAAGTTCCAATTATTTATATTGCTCAGAATAAAATATTTTTCAGCAGAAAGAAGAAAAATAACACTAGGGAAATGTTCCAAGTAATAACATAAACTTCATCAGGAAAGACATTCTTCTTCTAGACAGTTGACCACAGGATTTTACTTAGAGGACATACGCATATGGACACTTCATACACAATAGTTCTATTTAAAATAAAACAAAATACTAACCTCCAGATAATCTTCTTCTATGGTTAAAACAAAATACTGTGTTTGCTCTTAGCAATATTCTGCTCAATTAGGTCAATTATTTGTTTAATATTTAAAGGAAATAATACCCAGCAATTATAATATTGATGATTTTTATAATTAAAATATAGAAATTATAAATATCAACTGCTTAGACTCCAATTAGCTTATTAACATGCAGTAGAGAATAAATACCTACATTATTGGTATCCTTTTTCTTATTCAGTCCATAGCAACTAAGTACTGTC
Source organism: Callorhinus ursinus (assembly GCF_003265705.2). Taxonomy (NCBI): domain Eukaryota; kingdom Metazoa; phylum Chordata; class Mammalia; order Carnivora; family Otariidae; genus Callorhinus; species Callorhinus ursinus. Next base: position 26,154,486 of record NW_027397074.1, read on the forward strand.
AGCCCTTAACACGATTACGTCAAGCTCTCATACAAGTTAGCTCTTGGCCAAAGTCTGACACAGGCAGTCAATATCTGGGCTTAATTATGTTGATGAGCAAAAAAAGTCACCTTTTTGTGTATAGGCTAAATGCTCACTGTGTGTAGGGAGAACAGCTGCTGCACTTTTGATTTCACCCTAAAGATTGGAACAAAAGGTCAGAGATCTTTTGATGCAAGCTAATTAAAATATCCATGATTATACACACCATGGAAGCTTGTTCTTAGATCAGTGTCTAAAGCAGAAATTAATTTTTTATATATATTATGACTGTGCACTTTGGGGCAATAATTTAGATGTGTAAGTGCCAAAAAGATCTACACATTAACCTTTGAAAGAATACTCAGACAAACATTCCTGGAGTTGTTTTTTTCTTCCTTTACAAAATTGAGTACATTAATGTATGTTCCTCCCATTCACGCCAAAGGGCAATTGAGTTCAGGAAAGAAGATTGCAAACATGGAGAAAAGTAGGTTCTGTCAGATCATTATTGAAGCCAGATTGGGGGAGGGACACCTGGGTGGCTCAGTCAGTTAACCGTCAGCCTTCTGCTTACGTCGTCATGATCCCAGGGTCCTGGGATGGAGCCCCGGGTCCCTCCGGCTCCCTGCTCAGTGGGGAGCCTCCTTCTCCCTCTCCCTCTGCCCCTCCCACCTGCTCATGCTTGTTCTCAAGTAAACAAACAAACAAACAAATAATCTTAAAAAAAAAAATCAAAGACCAGATGGAGATATTCTTCACTGGTGGTTGTCAGGCTTCTGGTCATATAGCTGTGGATATTCCAGCTGAATGAACTGGATTAGCTTTTTTAGAAATTTGTCATAATAGATCAAAGTGTGGTCTGTGGACCACCTACCTTAGAATCAACTGAATGTTTTAAATTGCATTTTCCCTGGCCTCGCAACTAGATATTCTGTTTTCATAGGTCTGGACTAGAGCTCAAAAAAGTTGACTTGTGAATTCTTAAGAATGCTAGTAAGTGGCTGTATAGGTGCTGGGAGATGGAGAGAGAGAGAGGGATATTAGTATTTTCTAATGGTTTTCCAATCAGACTGTGTAATAATGCTCTGATACTTCCTTTGACGTGAGAAGTACTTTCTCCAGTTCACTGGAGTCAGTATCATATAGGGGTTGAGAGCTTGGTTTCTGGAAGCAGAGTTCCTGGGTTCTCAATATAGTCTGCTGCTTACTGTGTGACCTTTGGCCAGTCACTTAATCCTATTATGCCATTACATTTTCATCATCTAGTAGATAGGACTGTTTTTTTTTAAATTTAATTTTATTACGTTATGTTAGTCACCACATATTACATCATTAGTTTTTGATGTAGTGTTCCATGATTCATTGTTTGCGTATAACACCCAGTGCTCCATTCAATATGTGCCCTCCTTAGTACCCATCACCAGGCTAACCCATCCCCCCACCTCCCTCCCCTCTAGAACCCTCAGTTTGTTTCTCAGAGTCCATAGTCTCTCATGTTTCGTCTTCCCCTCTGATTTCCCCCTCTTCATTTTTCCCTTCCTACTATCTTCTTTTTTTTTTTCTTAACATATAATGTGTTATTTGTTTCAGAGGTACAGGTCTGTGATTCATCAGTCTTAGACAATTCACAGTGCTCACCATAGCATATACCCTCCCCAATGTCTAGGATTGAATGAATTAATACATGATTTGTAAGTGTTCAATAAATATACTAACAATTTCTGTTGTTATACTTGATCTTGTCTTTGACACTAACTACCTCTTGACATTGGCAAGCACGTTATATTTGTGGGCCTCAGATTTTTCATCAGTAAAAGGAATAGTTAAATTATAGTTATGATTCATAAGATGATAGGTGTAGCCTTGGATCACTATACATCACACTTATAAAAATTATTTTGAAGTCAAAGTTGTGAAACTTATTTGTTTAATAATTGAAAGATAAAAGCCCAGTCATTTTCTAGCATCTTAAAAAATAAATGAAAAAAATCTAACAAGTTGGTTTCTTCCTCTGGATTGAAGTCTTGTTGCCTAATGAACCAAGAGGCCAAACTTTGGATTTCATTACTCTTATGATTCCAGATCCCTCCAGAGTCTCTTATCAAATGTGGCCTCATTAAGTGCAAAAAGCAGCGCATTTCTCCATTAAATTGTACTGAGCTAACTTGTGGCTGACATGAGCTCAAATGAAATGTAATCACTTCAAATCTGTTCTTATTGGACTGGAATTGCACATCATAGACATGTATAAACACATGCGAAACTACTTGGGAATCCTTACTTATCCAGGTTCTTTTCTGAGTAAGTTTATGGATATCAACCCTATTTAATGAGGCTCTATCAATAATAAAAACTAAATATAAAACAATTGCATTGTGTTATCCTGTTTTGAGTAAGTTGCCTCTAAAACTAACCCTAGTTTTTTTTCCCCTCCATCAAAAATGGAAGTTTTTATAAACTGACAGTCTGTTTATGAACAGATTACAGTGAAATCCATACTTTTTTTAACCAAGAATTTTGTAAAAACGTATTTATAATCTTGGAAAAAAAGAAGACACATGCTTTGTAATAATAGTTGCTAATATTGCTCTATAGCAGAAACAGTTTTAAGTGCAGTGTATGTGTTAAGGAACTCATGGAATCTACTTTATGGAGGAGGAAATAGACTACATACTATACAAGATCATATAGCTAGTGAGTGATAGAGCTGGATTCATAACCAGGAAGTCCAGTCTGGGATTGTGGTTGTAACCACTAAACTACTATCATTCCTCAAATTTCTCCTAAATTATTAGGTTTAAGGTGGAAAGGCACACTAAGCATTGAGCAGTGAGAATTGGAACCGCAGAATGCAAGTTTGTATCTGGTGTATTTGAGGGTTTTTTTTTTTTTTATTATGTTATGTTAATCACCATACATTACATCATTAGTTTTTGATGTAGTGCTCCATGATTCATTATTGGTGTATTTGAGTTTATTTTGTTTCTCAGTGAGGAGGACTATGATATCAAATGCAACCCAGTTTTGAAAGAGGGGAGCCAGCTACTAGGTAGTTAAAAAACTTGCCTGAGGTGATCTAGAGATGTTAGCGAGAGCAGGGATAGGTACAAGCTGCTGACTGACTGTTTTTTTGGGCTAACGCCACTAGAGAATGTGTCTTTCCAGTGACAGCCATCAATGACTGTAGGGGATAGAAACAACTAGGAGACAATTAGTGATTCCAGAGGGAAGTGACAGGACATGAAATGCTTGGGGGCGAAAAGAACATTGCAGGGATCCAGCTTACGATAATAACTTCACTGGCAACCTCAACTTAAAACAAAACTAATGATATGTTTTAAAATGGCATTCCAGAAGAATTGTTCTAGTCAACTCTTGAGTGCCAGGCATCCATTTTATAGAGTTAACCATGTTTTGCATACCTAAAGTCTTTCTTCAGAGGCAAAGACATATGGGCGATCCTATTAACTCTTCCCTAGACTTACTGGCAAGAATGTTTCTGTATTTCCTTGATTTTGAAAGTATGCTACTTATATCAGAAACAATGGCTCTTGAGTAGATATATTATATGAAAAACAAGGTAAAATACCAACACAGATTGGATAATAAAAATCATTTATAATTCTACTATTCAGAAATTATAAGTTAACATTTTTCCTTGCATATTTATAGTTATAGCAACTTTGGGATTACAGGGACCTATGATTTTGAATCTGTATTTCATTTTGTATGAATATTGCATGTTTTTAAACTTTGGATTTGAAAACACCATTGAATGAGTGGATAATGCATTGCACATTGTGCTTTAACTTATTAGACATGCTTCTATTGTTGGATGATTAGATTATTTTTAGATGCTTGTTATTTTGAATAGTAAGTATTTTCATACATGAATATTTGAACATTTTACTTTTTTAGTATTATCCTTCAGATAGGCATAAATTTTCAAAGACTTAAGTTTAAAATGAAGCTCAAAATAAAATCTTTAATATGTATTTAAAATTTGTTTTACAAAAATTTCTTACTAGTTTTTTTTGTTGTATCAGCTGTGTAAAAGGATGTCTGTTTCACCAAATCCTCATTCTCATGATTTTTTATGTTTAAATGCTGGGGCATTATCATTAAAAATGTCTTAGTTAAATTAACTAGCCAACCATCATATTCTATCCAATTCCCATTTCTTAAATGTTTGTCATCTGTGTTTTCTCTTTTGCAAATGAATTGTTTACTCAATCCTTTGTCTAAGGTCTAAAATATTAAATAAGTGTTTGCTTATTTGTATGTTATCAAAATGTTGGAAAATCTGACAAACTTGTTGAAAGCGAAACATACTAAATGCCAGTCAAACAATTTCACAGGAGTTGAAAAAGTTTTCCTTTACTTATGTTTATTAAGACTGTTTTTAGAAGAAATGTGGAAAGATTTAGTCAGAACAAAGAACATGTTTATAATATCTCATAAAAGTTAGTAAGTTATAAATAGGGCAGAATTATAGTTTATAATTTTGGAAAAAGGGAACAGCATTCGGTATATATAGTTCTATAACTGAGCCTTATTTACTACTCTTAAGTGTATAATCCATTATTTCCGCATTCCTATAATGTGTTATAAAAACTTGGAAGAGAAGACAAATGAGCAAGGAAACAGAGTTGTACAAACATTGTCAAATGTCTTTCCCCATATCCAACCCCTATGAGTTAAATAGTCTGATGGCTTCTTTGACCCTATTCACCAAATTAGCTTACCATTTGTTCAAATAGATCCACAGCTTTTAAGATATGCATTTTGTTTGAACGTTTTCCCCCTCAACCCTCTGGTGTCTTTTTTTTTTAAACAAATGGCATACGTTTGCTTAGTTGCAAAATTTATCTGTACTTTTCAGAAACTAATGTGAATCTTCCCAAGTGTGACAGTAATAATTCCATTTGGCTTAATTCCAGTGGTCTTTGGGAAAACAAATAAACAAACACACACACACACAAACAAAAAAAGGCACAAACTGTAAGGAGAATAATGATTTGTAGAAATCTGCAGGAGGCCTTGGTCCTTGGTCCAGGAGTATTACTGCTGACAATTACACAAATACTGTTCCTATGCAATTATCCCAGCAATAACCGATAGCAAGCAAAAATTATAGAGGCCTGATGCGATTTATGCCCACAGGTTTCTATGTAGCACTTTGTTTGAATCAAAATGGCTATCTTTTTTTTTTTTTCTTTTCTTTAAAGAAAAGAGTCAGTCAACTCCTTAGGAGAATATAATTTTCTTCCATCTAGTTTTAAATGGCATTAGCACAGCAATCAGATGTCAATGTGAAAGATAAACATGTCTACTCCTGGGTGCATAAATGGTGAAAATACCAGGAAATATGGGTACCATCTCCTTGCTTTTGCATTTTAAATGGCATTAACCTTGTGCAGTGTAGAGTTATGATTTCTCAAACTGTTTTCTCCCTACAATGGGCAATCAGTTCCATGATTTAAAAGTATACTCTGTACTGTCAAGTTTTTCTCTTGGACGTAAGCACATGGAAAAAAGAATTCAATTTGTTTTGTTTTTCATTTCTGTGTGATTACTGCACTGTATTTATTTCCACAATTCCTTTAATGTCACCATTTAACTACCCTTAATTGAAAACTGCTTGTTTTACTCTTTGCCCAGGAGATTACATTTCAGGTCATATCCAATACATTTTAAGCAAATCAGATTGGAGGAAAAAAAATACATACTTTTTCCTTTTTAAAGATGTAGGTGTTATGGTCAAGTGTGAGGCATGTTGAAGAGCAATCACCTACAGATCCCTTTAAGAGCTCTGGCAGCCATTTTAACAAAAATTAAATGCAATTGCAAAATGGAAGAGGGGGGAAAGCATGTGTACCAAATCCCCCTCAAACAATTCTTTTCCATCAAAAATGACTAGAAGACAGTTTTAGTGAGGCTGCCTTTGGAAATTGTGCAGGATCTGCTTGGCTAAAAAAGAAAAAGGCAGAACTGGACAAATCTCTTTCTCTACCCTAATGCGCTGAATGGAAGATGGATTCCAGCAGACAAGATAATCTCCTTTTTTGGAGTTTAAAAAGATGACATCCCAAAGGATTAGAAATTTGGTAGCTTTTTATGTAATGTTTTATATTTTTTTCTAAGGGAGATGGTGGGCATTTTTTTGCTTATGTGTATTAGAAAAACAGACACAATCTAGTAATTTTCTGTATTTAATGCTGGAACAGAAATTGCCTGGTACATGGTTATTACTAAATAAATTGCTTCTTAGATTAAATATTACTTGGCATAGTCTTGGCTTGACCTGGGCCAGTTTCATGACTGTTTGGTTTATAGGGACTATACCCAGGTTCTAGTCCTAATCCAGGATTGGTTTTAAAGGGATCCTCAGCAATCTTCCTCAGGGTGCCAATTTAGTCATGATCATCTTTTTCCTTCTTTCTCTTTCTTTCTTTCTTTCTTTCTTTCTTTCTTTCTTTCTTTCTTTCT